>NC_053023.1:242192368-242504646 GCF_003073215.2 Triticum urartu | reverse complement strand
ATGATGTTGAAATTAATTTGCATTCATATCTGGTTCAATAATTGATGTTTTCAAAATTCATCATCATTTGCAGTGTGCTTGCATTGTGGGAAACTAAAGTAGGGAACTTGTTCAAGAGGGAACTACCTCTGCAGCACGAGATCATTTCTCCGGTAACACACCAAAATCCATTATTTTTGGAAAAAATATCCAACAGTCTGCAAATACCTTTCCTTAAGCTAGTCAAATGTTCAAGCTTCTAAATAAACATCTTTCTATTTTGTCCAAAGAAAAAATAATACAGCTAACACTAGTTAGGTTGTTCCTAACAAGACAAATACATGAATAATTCTATATAAAAAAATTCAGTGTCCTCAGCAAGAAGCAGGGACCAACCTTTGTGGATAATATGTTTGCAGACACATGATCTCCATTTGAAAATCTGCTGATAGTTGTGATGATCCTCGCGAATTAGTACCAGTAAGTCTATCTTAATTAATATCTTCTATTCCACTCATATGGCACATGCTGATCTTAAAAATACTGCAGCTTATCTTAAAACCGAGGACCCCCGAACTGCTTCTGACTGGTGAATTGCTGATGATTCGGAGATTTATCAGCGACTTCTTCCTGGATCACTACATCAATCCCACTGGTGATAATGAAGATTTCAGCATGCCTTCTCCTGAAACATTGAGTAAGAGTTAGCCGCTAAACATATATGCATTGATCCATTGTTTTCCATCTGACGAGGTCTTATTTTGTACACTATGATTAATTATGTAATGCATATATGTGTGGAAAAATCATTGGAATTTAGCTACCATATGTTAAATTTCAATTGTTGTGAAATCTGATGAATGTTCTTCCCGTGGACACTATTTGTTCAATAGAATATTGTGCTGAATTTGCTTTTTGCGTGCCGGATCAAAATGAGATATTTTTGTTTATCTGTTCAATTGAATGTTGTGGCAAATTTGCTTTTTGCGTGCCAATTCAAAATGTGATAGTTTTTATTATTTGTTCAATTGAATATTGTGGTGAATTTGCTTTTTGCATGCCGATTCCAAATGGGATATTTTTGTTTTAACCTGGCAATTGCTCTGCACAAGGTTCAACTAAATGAGTGTGTGCGATCCACATCAGAAAGCATACGTCAATCGTAGCGGAACCGTCGGTGATACACAGCAAATCGCAAACGATTTGTGGCGCTACAACGTGTGCGTAGGTCTTCGGAACCGTTTGTGATATCCCGTTATCGCACACGAGAACTCGGAGTAAACCGTGCCCAATGTAAAATACAATCACATTGGTAATTTTTTAGGAAACGTGTGGGATCCCAAACGAAAAGCGCACGTCACTCTTGCGGCAACCGTCGGTTATAACCAACAAATCACAAACGGTCTGCAACACTTGTATGTGTGCGAAGGGGCTCCTGAATCGTTTGTGATAGAACATTATCACAGACGGTAATTGTTCGGAAACTTGTGCGATGGAGTCTTGCATGACAGACGGGTTATGCAGAAAAACTCATGTGCGAAGGGGTACAAATTGCACACAGTTCATATGTTGTCCCGTGTGCCTTACATACTGTTTCCCAAACGGTTCATTACGATAGACCGTATGGTTTCACTACATCATTAGAAACGTTTAATCACCAATACCACACGTGCAAATGAATTTCGTGTGTGCTGCATCGCACATGATTACATTTTGGAAGGCCTATGGATCATTGCTCCATATCCCCAATGGTTTCTGGGTCGTGTGGGAAGGACACCCTATCGCCCAGACTCACCTGGCGACAGTCCCAAATGCTGTCGCGGAAAGGGGTTAAAAACCATTTGTATAGCACTAATGCGCACCAGTAACATGTGATGTTACAGTAACTAGCTAAAGTTACTCAAACTACCTCTCTCCTCATTATATTTGCCACATAAGCAAATTTGTTGAGTTGGACTCGATGTTACTGCTGAAGTTACTCCCACTGTGGCTAGTCGTACAAATGAGGTGATTTTACCGAGCGATTGGCGGGGGGCATAGCCTGTCATGCGGTCCCACGTGTCATGATGTACCAAGGCGATGCGCGTCCCTCTTGAGGCAGAACAATCACAGAAGAAATATGTGGTTTTCTTGAAGGAGATGATGGTGAAGCGAAGTGTGAAATAATGGTTGCTTCGTCCATCTAGGAAGGTGCGACATTGTGATTTGACGTCTCATTGCTCATTACTACTACTAGGGTGGTACAACTGGCGTGCGTCCCCCTGTTGTTGTACACTGTTATTTGGTGCATGACACATCGACCCAGTTGCTATATGTCCCACATGTTGGCAAGAGGAAGTACATAATTCAGAAAAGCGAGCGTCGATGGAGGAGTACAAGACACGGCTTGGTTTTTGCTGCTTCACGCGATCCATCGATACAAACCCGGACTATAAAATGCGAGGGCGAATCTTTTCCCGCGCGGTAGGCAGGGGAGTTTGGCATAGTGTATTCGAGGCAACGAGGCATGAAGGGAAACAAGAAAATAAAGGTTGAGCGACTTAGGGCATGTACAATGGTTGATAAGATAGTCTTATCTTAAGTCTTGCATGCAATTTAGAGATGAAAAAAAGACGTCTACAAAGGGTCATGTCTTAGCCTTATTTTCTATAACTAGCATGAAGAGAATCCTTTTCTTATGAGTTCTCTCTCCTCCACCTCATCATTTATCCTACGTGGCACTCCTAAGATAGCACCATTGTACATTCCCTTAGTTTGGGAAAATCTGATTTTACGGAGTACATACCCACTATGGAGGTAGTACTACTACTTACTACTCCCTCCTTTCTAGTTTATAGGGCTCATCTAAAAAATCGTTTTTCCGTTTTATAAGTCTCAATTCTACTAGTAGTAGTAGTACCATCACATGTTTGGATTCTGAGGAGCATTAAATCACCCGATGCAAGCAGTGTCAAGAGAAAACTCACCAATGCATGTAGAAGTTCATGGAAATTTAGTGGTCATGCATGACTAATGCCTTGGTAAACATAACTTCTTGAGAAAAACGAGCGTACTAATTACTTGTGCAAACTACAAAATTAATTCCACCACTCACCATCTACCTTGGTTGGAGAGATTTTTAAATTGAGCCATAAACTCGAAAGGAGGGAGTAGTACATAGCCTAGGGTAGCTTGCTGCACCACAGACTCCAAGGAAATTGATGTAGTACTACTCCTATGTAGTTCCACTATACTACTCCTACTACTACTAAAAGACATATTTCAAAGAATATGTTAATCTCTCTAACCAAGGTAGGGACGATGAGTAAATGGAGGGAGTAGTAAAATTTTCTCCTTGTCCTACGAGCCATCACATGCGTGGGCGAGGGAGCGGGCGTAAGGCTGGTCGTAATGGTAGTATCATAAGTGGTATCATGCATGCCAACTAGACTTTTTGGATGATATGACACACAATTAAATAAGGAAAGAGAGGGTGTGGTATCATATCATGATACCGGATCATATTAAATGGTGTACTACTTTGTGTCATGCATGACAATTAATAAGGCAACCTAAGATGCTAACTTATGATACTTAGCATTACTGAAGTAGTATCATACACTAGTATCATATGCATGATACTATTATCTGATACTCCCCATTACAACCAGCCTAAGGAGTACTAGTAAGCAAGCTTCACCTCATCCCGCGAGCCATCGCGCCCATGGGCGGGGGAGACAGCGTACTAAGCAAGCTTCTCCCCGTTCTGCGAGTTGACGGGACATATCAAAACTAATACGTACATACAGAGCATCTCGAGTGTATAGAGCCTTGCGTCTAAGGTAGGCCCCACAAGGTTTGCCTCTTATCAAATGAAAAAACTAAGCATGTGAGATGGTGAACGGATGGAGTACGATACCATTAGTACTAACATTATTTTGGAATGGTTGTAGTAGTCCCTCCCATTCACATGTTCACATTTCAAGCTTCAATAAAAACACCCCACTCCTTCTCACCTTATCTCTCATCTTTCATTTTTTCGATGAAATGGTCGAGATACCATTTTCCGATAAAATTCTCGAGATATCATTAGTTTTTACACATGGGATTACTCCTGCGTGGGTCAATCACAACAGGTGTTTTGTAAAAAAAATGCATCTTGATGTTTCGTGCAATGCACGGGCATCTTGCTAGTCCATGAAAACAATACATGGCAAACTTTCACGGCGAACGAGGGATTTGAATGTGCTAGGATGAGCTTTTTGGATCTTGCCCGGTTCCTTTGCCACCGATGAATGAGGAATAGCTCGGGTGCTCATGCATCCTCCAGCGCGCGGGTTGGAGAAAAGCTCGCATGAGTTGTGCTTTTTTTGTCCCACCACGCCGCCCGAGCCGGCCACAGACCGATTGGTGACCCGCAAATTACGCCATCCAACCATAGCCGCACACATTCTGACAGCAACTCAACCAACCGGACAAAATTCATGCAAACTCGGTGATATTTCATATAAACAATGGCGTAATTCATAAAATACCGGATTTTCATACAAACATGACGGATTTCATTACATTCAAATCAACTAAGTGGTGCTAGTTCTGAACAACACATGTATAATAATACCTAGCCTAAATGGTCGCACGTCGATCCATTTGTCTTCCTCATGTCCGGCAACACGATCAACGGACTGCCAGGAGCCCCGGAGGTATATGCTTTAGCACAAAGGACGGCTCGCTTCCCCACTACCCAATTGACTTCGTTGGCTGATGCCCAAGATGAAGATGGAAGGGGGCTTCTCCGCTTCCATGGAGCCCATGCAGGGTCGACGAAGGTCCTTGCAACAAAAGGATCCAGCAAGACACCTGTTGTGTACGTCGACGTCGCCTCTGCGGTGGCCTTCATGGGACCCAAGCGGCGGCGGCCTCCCGTGTTCTACTTCTCCTCGATGATGGCAGCGGACGCGGAGGCACTGGCCACCGACTCGTCGCTCTCCGCGCACTCGTCTTCTGTCTCTGCTTACATGGCACGGCCACTGGAATGGGAGTCTCGGCCACAGAAATGGGAGACGTGGTCGCAGACACGGGATGCGCGGTACAAGGTGGCGGCGTGGACGGCAGCGATGACGCCCGTGCGCCGCTCCTCGTCGAGCTGGAGCAGTGAGTTGTTGAACCACGCACCGGCTTGGGGCGGCAACTGGCTCCGTCGGGAAAGGGGAGGGAGGTGGATCAAAGAGCCACATAGCTCGTATCCGGCGGGCTCGGTGGGTGATCTAGCTGGCTTGGATGCGGGATAACTACTCTTCGTAAGCCATTGTAAGAGTGGACAAAATGGTGAAGGAGGAGATAGGGGAGCGGTGGAGGTGTGCGATTCTTGGCCGACGTCTGGCCTCGTTTAAATAGGAGATTAAATAGACAGCAGAGGGGAGGAGCTCGGCCGGCGTTGCGTTTAATGCTGGCCCGGTCATGAACAGACATATGTCCAGAGTGGGTTTCTCGGCTTCCACACAGGTTTCATGAAGGCGTTTGAATGCGGCAAGGAGGCATGTTCAGTCGGCCGTGCAGCGAGTGGTGCCCTCGACTCTAACGTATGACACCGCGACGTTGTGGGCTCTTTGGGTACATGGCATGCATGTCAGTGACCCAACGCAGACAGCGCACGGCAGAAGAACTTTTGGTGGGCCAGGGCGGTCAGAAGCGGGCATTTCATTAACCGATGATTGAGTGTGAAGTCATCTATTTCATGTAGATAAGCCTACTATATAATGTAAGAGAATTTCAAAAATTTCATATATACGTTGATAGCCCGTTCGATATGTTGTGATTCATAAAGACCACTGTAAACATCAATGTTCTGCTTATCACAGATAAGACTGATTAATACCTGTAACAATCCATGTCCTTAACAAAGGGTGCATGCATGTATAGGTTGAGTGTGTGTCTTGCGTCATGCGTTGTGTGCATGTAGGCGTGCGACTGTTGCGTGCGTGCATGTGTATGTTTCAGTGCTGCATGCATATGTGCGTACGTGCATGTGTTCGTGAGTGCATGTGTACGTGTCAGTGCTGCACGCCTGCATGCGCGCGTGTGTTCGTTATGTGTATGTGTCGGTGTTGCATGCCTGCATGCGTGTGTGTGTGTTTGTGCGAGTGTTGCGTGCATGCATGTGTATGTGCGGGTTGAGGCTACACGTCAGTCGACAGACTTTTTCATCTCTGGTTAGTCGATTTTCTAGCCGTTGGATACGAAATCAAGGGCCTGCAGTTTATGTTCAACCTCCACCCCCTGAGCTATCACGACCGCCTTTCCAATAAAACATTTATTGAAAAGCCGACCTTTGTGTTGACCAGTACAGAAGAATTCTTCTTACTGGCAGGCAAAATCTTGATACAAAAATCCAGCAGTACTAAATATTATACATGGTTGAGCTGAGGATGCTCAACAATTTATTACAAGCACGCCTATATTATACATAAAGGCGGATATGACACAAGGGTATGGTGACATAACTACTGACTTGAAATAAAGGTGGTGGTGGATATGTCACAGTGAAGTGGGTGACATGACTCTGAAATCTTACAGCTCATCAAGCGTCGGAGTGAGGCTTGATGATCTTATTTGGGTGGCGGAAGCGTGTATAATACAAGTGAACAACTCCAGGATCGCACGTGACTGACTCGGACTCCTCTAGGCGTCGGACTCGCTATCGAACTCTTCATCCATAAGATCGCCTTCGTCAACATCTGGCCAAATCAACAAGCCAGGTGAGTACTTTGAATGTACTCGCAAGACAGTTCGGACATAAGATATAACAAATGTAAACATGATGCACATGGGCAGGTTAGTATGCACAATCAAATAATAGATTTTCACTGCACGATAAATAAGAGGAAATCAGGTGGTAGTCCTCCCGAAATCCCAATAAAACTAACTGAAGACCGATCCGGTGTCTGAAGCGATGCCTCGAAAGGTGAAAATAAATTTAACATGCCGCAGTCGGGCGTCGAGGCGACACCACATAAAGGGCTTATATTGACAAGTAAATAACAATAATGCCATAGTCAGACGTCTGAGCGACATCACATAAAGGGCTTATATTGAAAAGTAAATGACAATGATGCCACAGTCGGACGTCTGAGCGACATCACATAAAGGGCTTATATTGAAACGTAAGTAACAATAATGCCACAATCGGACGTCTAAGCGACATCACATAAAGGGCTTATATTGAAAAGTAAATACAATAATGCCACAGTCGGACGTCTGAGCGACATCACATAAAGGGCTTATGTTGAAAAGTAAATGACAATGATGCCACAGTCGGACGTCTGAGTGACATCACATAAAGGGCTTATAGTTTATCATTCGAATTTAAATAGCTCATGAATTTAAATCATCGCAAGGAAATACTCAGCATATAATAATAAACTGGTTAGTCCATTCACATAAATAACCTTCAGCCGAGTTTACCACTCTCAGTTTCATGTTTATCCTCTGGAGACTGTCATTGGGGTTGACACTAAAATTTGACAATGAGACTGACAATGACACAGAGATGATGTCCAAGTCCTTGCTCGAGGATATGGATACTCGAATGATTTTGACTTTGCAGAGTTTGTACTTTTTACCACAGACAACGGATTTCGGTAGTCACAAGGACTAGTTCCGTTTACGGTGTTTTAGAAGAAACACGTCTAACCAGTACACACCCATTCCACATTCTGTTGCCAGGGATCACCCTCGGCGACGTTCAAGAAAAACCTCAAGACGGGGAGGCTACAACCTCGAATAGCATGGGATCAAATTTATATCGCGCGCTCTAAGGGGTGCCCCCCTCTCGGTCCCAACCGGAAACACCCATGCCCCCTGACCGGATGACTGGCTTTAATCCAGGGCCATGGAACCCTCATCGCGGTCTCTCTGTTTGGTGTGTACCAGGAAAGAGGTTTGCAACTTACTAAACCGCACTCTTCGCAGAAAACATGTGGCAGCATGAAGGGGAAACGAATGGCATCGAGACATGACCCACGTTAGAACTGGAGTTAATGGTTGGCATAAGACTGGCATGCTTCAACAATACCAGCTTGCAACCCATCATGTCACCACATGATCGTGTTGTCTTATCATCATAAGAACACATCCAACTTCGAAGCTCACTTGTAGCTTGTCTTGCATGCACATAACATTCACAAATGCTTATATAAACATGCAATGAGAAAAAACTACTCAAGCAAACATGCAAAAAACTCATCATATCAAAGGTTCAAACATGCTTGCCTGGTTCGGAGAAGTCGGAGTCTAGCTCGGCGAAGCACGCGTCTCCTTTACCTCCTCCGGTATCTACGTATTAATATAAAATTGGATGCTGCATAAATACCATGTGTGCACAAAAAGTATCCCAAATATTTTTCAAATAAATATGAAAAAAAACTAGACAGAAAGATAAAGATGACAGAAAAAGTTTCAAGTTAAAATCATCTTTTGTTTAAAAGTTATAAGAGTTTTAGTCTGGGGACCTTTCTGTTGGGCTTCGTAGTAATTACAAAAAATTTCCTACGCACACGCAAGATCATGTGATGCATAGCAACGAGAGGGGAGAGTGTTGTCTAAGTACCCACGCAGACCGACTGCGGAAGCGTTGACACAACGTAGAGGAAGTAGTCGTACGTCTTCACGATCCAACCGATCAAGCACCGAAACTACGGCACCTCCGAGTTCGAGCACATGTTCAGCTCGATGACGATCCCCGGACTCCGATCCAGAAAAGTGTCGGGGAAGAGTTCCGTCAGCACGACGGCGTGGTGACGATCTTGATTTACTACAGCAGCAGGGCTTCGCCTAAACTCCGCTATAGTATTATCGAGGATTATGGTGGCTGGGGGCACCGCACACGGCTAAGGAATAGATCACGTGGATCAACTTGTGTGTTTCTGGGGTGCCTCTGCCTCAGTATATAAAGGAGCCAAGGGGGAGGGGGCCGCCGGCCAGGAGGTGGGCGCAGGAGGAGTCCTACTCCTCCCGGGAGTAGGACTCCCCCCCCAAACCTAGTTGGACTAGGATTCCCCGAGGGGGAAAGAGGGAGAGGGGGTCCGGCCACCTCTCCTAGTCCTAATAGGACTAGGGGAGGGGGGAGGCGCGCGGCCACCTTGGGCTGCCCCTTTCTCCTTTCCACTAAAGCCCATTAAGGCCCATATGACTCCCGGGGGGTTCCGGTAACCTCCTGGTACTCCGGTCAAATCCCGATTTCACCCGGAACACTTCCGATGTCCAAATATAGGCTTCCAATATATCAATCTTTATGTCTCGACCATTTCGAGACTCCTCGTCATGTCCGTGATCACATCTGGGACTCCGAACAACCTTCGGTACATCAAAATGCATAAACTCATAATATAACTGTCATCGTAACCTTAAGCGTGCGGACCCTACGGGTTCGAGAACAATGTAGACATGACCGAGACACGTCTCCGGTCAATAACCAATACCAGAACCTGGATGCCCATATTGGCTCCTACATATTCTACGGAGATCTTTATCGGTCAGACCGCATAACAACATACGTTGTTCCCTTTGTCATCGGTATGTTACTTGCTCGAGATTCGATCGTCGGTATTCCAATACCTAGTTCAATCTCGTTACCGGCAAGTCTCTTTACTCGTTCTGTAATACATCATCCCGCAACTAACTCATTTAGTTGCAATGCTTGCAAGGCTTAAGTGATGCGTATTACCGAGAGGGCCCAGAGATACCTCTCCGACAATCGGAGTGACAAAACCTAATCTCGAAATACGCCAACCCAACATGTACCTTTGGAGACACATGTAGTACTCCTTTATAATCACCCAGTTACGTTGTGACGTTTGGTAGTACCCAAAGTGTTCCTCCGGTAAACGGGAGTTGCATAATCTCATAGTTATAGGAACATGTATAAGTCATGAAGAAAGCAATAGCAACATACTAAACGATCGGGTGCTAAGCTAATGGAATGGGTCATGTCAATCAGATCATTCTCTTAATGATGTGATCCCGTTAGTCAAATAACAACTCATTGTTCATGGTTAGGAAACATAACCATCTTTCATTAACAAGCTAGTCAAGGAGAGGCATACTAGTGACACTTTGTTTGTCTATGTATTCACGCATGTATTATGTTTCCGGTTAATACAATTCTAGCATGAATAATAAACATTTATCATGATTATAAGGAAATAAATAATAACTTTATTATTGCCTCTAGGGCATATTTCCTTCACTTTCTGTAATGAAACAGAAAGTTTCCAGGGTTTTCTTTATAAAAACAGAAAACGTTTCAGTCTAGAATACGTCAGTCCAGGGGAAGACGTATTTTGCCCGAAGGCGTTTTCAGAAAACGTTTCGAAAAGGAGAAAAAGCTGACGGGGAGGTCCCACCCATCGGGTTTGAAAACTAAAATAGAGCACTGGCGCCCGAGGGCCGCGGTGGTCGCCGGCGGCGATCCACGGCGAGGCAGGGGGATCGGAAGGTACCAACGTGTTCACCGTGTTCTTCCGCACCTGTGGGTGGTGGAGTTGAGCGTCGGTGAGCACCACGTCGACGGCGGCCTCAACTCCGGCGGACGGTGGTTCGGGCGTTGGTGGATTTCGCCGGGAGAGCTGCAAAGATCGAATTGAGGCCCGGGTTAGGGTACTGGTGTACTAGAAGGTTTCTGGCGCGGTTTGGGAGGCGGGAATGACCTCACTTGAGTGAATCAAGCCAGAGCCAGAGGCGGATCGGGGCGGCCGGAGACGGAGAAGAAGACCTCCTCGGGGTCCTCCTAGTGGCTAGGCGGGGCTCTGGTGAGGTGGAGGTGTGGCGCTGGGTCGAGAACGAGCTCGGGGGCTCCTTTTATAGCCGATCCGAGGTGGTGGCCGAGAACGGGATAACGCCGGCGATGATTACGGCGGGGCAGAGGTCGGTCAGGTGGTTTAGGGAGCTATGCATCACCGCGATGGTCCACTGATTCCGTTCAAGTGCTAAGCTTGGCCTGCCTTGGGTGGTACTCCATGTTCTCGACGGAACGGCATAGGGGACTCGTCGGCGGCAGAGAGCACTCTCTGTGCTATTCAGGCCACGGTGACCGTGCCGCAGTGTGCACAGGCAAGCGGACAGCCACGCGGAGGCCACGGGTGGCTTGGGCGGTGCTGGACGGCACCGAAAGGTGATGCTGATCCCTGCTGGCCGCCACGGGTGGCTCTGACACCGCAGAAGCTACCAGCGTCGGCGAGACACGTCACCATCGACGATGGTGTCCGAAAAAATGAGTGTGCGGCGCTTTGGATAAGGAGGGGGAACAGGGAGCAAGGCGCCACTGCAGTTACTGGCGAGATCGACGTCGTGCTCTGAAGAAAACGACACTGATGGCGAAACAGAAACACTGAACGTCTGAACTTTCTGAATTTGAACAGCAACAGTGCATGCCAGGTGCTCGATGAAATGATTTTGGCATGTGGGAAATTTTTCTGGAGCTGATCTTTGGTGAGGTGGCCTCTTGGTGTATCTGGAAGCTGCATGAATTATCTCAGAATTTTTGGAAAAGGAAAAATATGAATTTCACCAAAAATGGAATTTCTGGTCCAAACTTGCAGAGGGCAAATTTTGAAATATTTGAACTGAGGACAAGTGGATCTTGATGGATCTAGGTTGAGGGTACTAAGGACTAGTCAGAGGAGTTGGTTTGGGATCAAAACTCAAAAGAAATTTGGTACTTCCTTTGTAAACCACCTAGGTCCATAAACAATGGCAGAAATAGTTTTTGAGGAAAAATAAATTGAATAAAAATCAAAAATGGCTTGAGACTTTCTGGAGGTGGGAGTCTTGACTTGATTCAAGGCAGGGATGGGTTTTGGAAGGAAATGTCAAAAAGTGACATGGCAAAAGAGGAAATTTTGAATGGGAAAAGAATAAACCCATAATCCCTAGGGTTTCTTCTTAATAGAAGAAATTTCAGAAAATAAATTTGAGTAGAGTCAAGACAACATGAAAAGTTCTCAAGACCAAAAATCAAGGTTGAGAAGAGTACCAAAATATTTGTCATAAAAGTTTTGAGAGGGAGAGGGCAAGCCATAATTATACAATACATCACTCAGGATGTGCGTACACATTCCTGACATGTTATTTAGGCTAGTGCACTTCTCCAGGATCCTACATGATGCGCACACAAACTACTTCTCACCAAACCTATGTACATATAAACATATCATACAAGCTGGCGCATCACACTGCTGCTAGGCGTACTCAGTCGGAGATGGTGAAGACTTCCTTTGGCCTGCCGAGGGTAAGACCCAATGGTGCTGGAGACTCAACCTTTTCCTCAATCATAGGCTCCAGGCGCGATGTACTGGGTTGTGGAGCTGGCGCGGGTGTGGCAGGTGGTGCGGCTCGGACTGGAGTGGGAGCAATGACCTGATCAAACTCCTCAGTGGTAGGCAGGCGGCGAGCGGTGGCTAGGATGGCCGGTGTATATGATGCTGAGGACGAGACGAACATCAGTGGTGGTGCCATATGGAGGAGCTCCTTCCTGTTGGCGGAGCAGCCATGGATGGAATCCGTACGAGCAGCTACGAGGTCGTCCACGAGGATGTCGAAGGTTGCCTCGAGTGCCTTGAGGTACTCAACAAGCATCTCAATAGCCTCATCTCTTTCTCCCCTGGCGCAAGCGAATGCATAGTAGCAAGTGTATGGCACGTGGCAGGGAAGGTAGCGGTAGCGACGAGTCTTCATAGAAGGAAGAACATCCCAGAGGCGAGCTATTGCCTCATGGACAGCCATTTGCATGGCATGCCTCTCCGTAGGCATGGCCCTCCCGACAAATCGGAAGCGGTGGAACTCGGCGCGTCCTCCCTTGAACTGAACTGCGGCCTGGTACATAGATAAACTGTCGTTGAGCTTGTGCCGGTAGAGTGTGAACTCCGGACGGACTGATGGCCCGATCGCGATCTTGGTGATGGAGATGAGGAGCTTGATAAACCCCTCAGGAACATTGGCGAACACCTGTGACTCACAGTCGTTGCCCGCCATCTACAAAAGTAGACAAAATCCCGAATAGTCAAATATTAAATTTATGATGACTAACAGAAAATTGCCACAATATGCAGAATAATAAAATAAGCTAATAACCGATTAGCTGTCGCACCTAGTGGCTTCCTACAGTCAGCCTGGCTCTGATACCAAGTTTGTCACGACCGCCTTTCCAATAAAACATTTATTGAAAAGCCGACCTTTGTGTTGACCAGTACAGAAGAATTCTTCTTACTGGCAGGCAAAATCTTGATACAGAAATCCAGCAGTACTAAATATTATACATGGTTGAGCTGAGGATGCTCAACAATTTATTACAAGCACGCCTATATTATACATAAAGGCGGATATGACACAAGGGTATGGTGACATAACTACTGACTCGAAATAAAGGTGGTGGTGGATATGTCACAGTGAAGTGGGTGACATGACTCTGAAATCTTACAGCTCATCAAGCGTCAGAGTGAGGCTTGATGATCTTATTTGGGTGGCGGAAGCGTGTATAATACAAGTGATCAACTCCAGGGTCGCACGTGACTGACTGGGACTCCTCTAGGCGTCGGACTCGCTATCGAACTCTTCATCCATAAGATCGCCTTCGTCAACATCTGGCCAAATCAACAAGCCAGGTGAGTACTTTGAATGTACTCGCAAGACAGTTCGGACATAAGATATAACAAATGTAAACATGATGCACATGGGCAGGTTAGTATGCACAATCAAATAATAGATTTGCACTGCACGATAAATAAGAGGAAATCAGGCGGTAGTCCTCCCGAAATCCCAATAAAACTAACTGAAGACCGATCGGGTGTCTGAAGCGACGCCTCGAAAGGTGAAAATAAATTTAACATGCCGCAGTCGTGCGTCGAGGCGACACCACATAAAGGGCTTATATTGAAAAGTAAATAACAATAATGCCATAGTCGGACGTCTGAGCGACATCACATAAAGGGCTTATATTGAAAAGTAAATGACAATGATGCCACAGTCGGACGTCTGAGCGACATCACATAAAGGGCTTATATTGAAAAGTAAATACAATAATGCCACAGTCGAACGTCTAAGCGACATCACATAAAGGGCTTATGTTGAAAAGTAAATGACAATGTTACCACAGTCGGGCGTCTGAGCGACATCACATAAAGGGCTTATAGTTTATCATTCGAATTTAAATAGCTCATGAATTTAAATCATCGCAAGGAAATACTCAGCATATAATAATAAACTGGTTAGTCCATTCACATAAATAACCTTCAGCCGAGTTTACCACTCTCAGTTTCATGTTTATCCTCCGGAGACTGTCATTGGGGTTGACACTGAAATTTGACACTGAGACTGACAATGACACAGAGATGATGTCCAAGTCCTTGCTCGAGGATATGGATACTCGAATGATTTTGACTCTGCAGAGTTTGTACTCTTTACCACAACCAACGGATTTCGGTAGTCACAAGGACTAGTTCCGTTTACGGTGTTTTAGAAGAAACACGTCTAACCAGTACACACTCATTCCACATTCCGTTGCCAGGGATCACCCTCGGCGACGTTCATGAAAAACCTTAAGACGGGGAGGCTACAACCTCGAATAGCATGGGATCAAATTTATATCGCGTGCTCTAAGGGGTGCCCCCCTCTCGGTCCCAACCAGAAACACCCATGCCCCCTGACCGGATGACTGGCTTTAATCCAGGGCCATGGAACCCTCATCGCGGTCTCTCTGTTTGGTGTGTACCAGGAAAGAGGTTTGCAACTTACTAAACCTCACTCTTTGCAGAAAACATGTGGCAGCACGAAGGGGAAACGAACAGGATCGAGACTTGACCCACGTTAGAACTGGAGTTAATGGTTGGCATAAGACTGGCATGCTTCAACAATACCAGCTTGCAACCCATCATGTCACCACATGATCGTGTTGTCTTATCATCATAAGAACACATCCAACTTCGAAGCTCACTTGTAGCTTGTCTTGAAAGCACATAACATTCACAAATGCTTATATAAACATGCCATGAGAAAAAACTACTCAAGCAAACATGCAAAACACTCATCACATCAAAGGTTCAAACATGCTTGCCTGGTTCGGAGAAGTCGGAGTCTAGCTCGGCGAAGCACGCGTCTCCTTTACCTCCTCCGGTATCTACGTATTGAAATAAAATCGGATACTACATAAATACCGTGCGTGCACAAAATTATCCCAAATATTTTTCAAATAAATATGAAAGAAAACTAGACAGAAAGATAAAGATGACAGAAAAAGTTTCAAGTTAAAATCATCTTTTGTTTAAAAGTTTTAAGAGTTTTAGTCCGGGGACCTTTCTGTAATGAAACAGAAAGTTTCCAGGGTTTTCCTTATAAAAACAGAAAATGTTTAAGTCTAGAATACGTCAGTCCAGGGGGAAGACGTATTTTGCCCGAAGGCATTTTCAGAAAATGTTTCGAGAAGGAGAAAAAACTGACGGGGAGGTCCCACCCATCAGGTTTGAAAACTAAAACAGAGCGCTGGCGCCCGAGGGCCGCGGTGGTTGCCGGAGGCGATCCACGGCGAGGCAGGGGGATCGGAAGGTACCAACGTGTTCACCGTGTTCTTCCGCACCTGTGGGTGGTGGAGTTGAGCGTCGGTGAGCACCACGTCGACAGCGGCCTCAACTCCGGCGGACGGTGGTTCGGGCGTTGGTGGATTTCGTCGGCGAGAGCTACAAAGATCGAATTGAGGCTCGGGTTAGGGTACTGGGTGTACTAGAAGTTTTTTGATGCGGTTTGGGAGGCGGGAATGACCTCACTGGAGTGAATCAAGCCGGAGCCCAAGGCGGATCGGGGCGGCCGGAGACGGAGAAGAAGACCTCCTCGGGGTCCTCCTAGTGGCTAGGCGGTGCTCTGGTGAGGTGGAGGTGTGGCACTAGGTCGAGAACAAGCTCGGGTTCTCCTTTTATAGTCGATCCGAGGCGGTGGCCGAGAACGGGATAACGCCGGCGATGATTACGGCGGGGCAGAGGTCGGTCAGGTGGTTTAGGGAGCTAAGCATCACCACGATGGTCCACTGGTTCTGTTCAAGTGCTAAGCTTGGCCTGCCTTGGGTGGTACTCCACGTTCTCGATGGAACGGCACACGGGACTCGTCGGCAGTAGAGAGCACGCTCTGTGCTTTTCAGGCCATGGTGACGGTGCCGCGGCGTGCATAGGCAAGCGAACAGCCACGCGGAGGCCACGGGTGGCTTGGGCGGTGTTGGACGGCGCCGAAAGGTGGTGCTAATCCCTGCTGGCCACCACGGGTGGCTCTGCCACCACAGAAGCTGCCGGCGTCAGCGAGACACGTCACCACCGATGATGGTGTCCGAACAAACGAGTGTGCGGCGCTCTGGATAAGGAGGGGGAACAGGGAGCAAGGCGCCCCTGCAGTTACTGGTGAGATCGATGTCGTGCTCTGAAGAAAATGACACTAACGGCGAAACAGAAACACTGAACGTCTGAAGTTTCTGAATTTGAACAGCATCAGTGCATGCCAGGTGCTCGACGAAATGATTTTGGCATGTGGGAAATTTTTCTGGAGCTGATCTTTGGTGAGGTGGCCTCTTGGTGTATCTGGAAGCTGCATGAATTATCTCAGAATTTTTGGAAAAGGAAAAATATAAATTTCACCAAAAATGGCATTTCTGGTCCAAACTTGCAAAGGGCAAATTTTGAAATATTTGAACTGAGGACAAGTGGATCTTGATGGATCTAGGTTGAGGGTACTAAGGACTAGTCAGAGGATTTGGTTTGGGATCAAAACTCAAAAGAAATTTGGTACTTCCTTTGTAAACCACCTAGGTCCATAAACAATGGCAGAAATAGTTTTTGAGGAAAAATAAATTGAATAAAATCAAAAATGGCTTGAGACTTTCTGGAGGTGGGAGTCTTGACTTGATTCAAGGCAGGGATGGGTTTTGGAAGGAAATGTCAAAAAGTGACATGGCAAAAGAGGAAATTTTGAATGGGAAAAGAATAAAACCATAATCCATAGGGTTTCTTCTTAATAGAAGAAATTTCAGAAAATAAATTTGAGTAGAGTCAAGACAACATGAAAAGTTCTCAAGACCAAAAATCAAGGTTGAGAAGAGTACCAAAATATTTGTCATAAAAGTTTTGAGAGGGAGAGTGTCGGTGTCAAAACCGGCGGATCTTGGGTAGGGGGTCCCGAACTGTGCGTCAAGGCCGGATGGTAACAGGAGACAAGGGACATGATATTTTTACCCAGGTTCGGGCCCTCTCGATGGAGGTAATACCCTACTCCTGCTTGATTAATATTGATGATATGGGTAGTACAAGAGTAGATCTACCACGAGATCAAGGAGGCTAAACCCTAGAAGCTAGCCTATGGTATGATTGTTGTATATGGAGTTGATCGCCTACGGACTACAACCCTCCGGTTTATATAGACTTCGGATAGGGTTAGGGTTACATAGAGTCGGTTACAATGGTAGGAGATCTTGAATATCCGCATCGCCAAGCTTGCCTTTCACGCCAAGGAAAGTCCCATCCGGACACGGGACGAAGTCTTCAATCTTGTATCTTCATAGTCCAGGAGTCCGGCTGAAGGTATAGTCCAGCTACCCGAACACTCCCTAATCCAGGACTCCCTCAGTAGCCCCTGAACCAGGCTTCAATGATGACGAGTCCGGCACGCAAATTGTCTTCGGCATTGCAAGGCGGGTTCCTCCTCCAAATCCTTCATAGAAGATTGTAAACACCAAGAGTAGTGTCCGGCTCTGCAAAATAAGCTTCCACATATTGCCATAGAGAGAATAATATTAACACAAATCAAATCTGCTGACGTATTCCGCAGTGCGTCATCACACTACAGCCAAGTCCTTTACTCGGATCGTTTTCACTTTTCCACCTTAGCATGTTTTGCGAGGCGGTTTCCTTGGCACGTCTTGTCAAAGCAGAGATCGTGTGCCCCCCTTTTACGGGATTCCCATCAATACGGACGTGGGTAACCCAGTCGTGCCCATTAGCATGTTTTCTCGATTAAAGGCGAGTCCCAAACGGTTACGGGGAGGGCTCCTGGTATTCAACCTCTTATAAAGAGACCAGGGCCTTACTCCTTTTCTCCAATCCCAAAACAAGTTCGCCCGTCGCCTCGAGTTCCAACACCCTAGGCTCCAGATTCCGAGCGCCTCAGACCTTCGACAATGTCCGGTTCCGACCTTCAAGGCCGATGGATGCCCTCCTCCGTCAAGGAGGAGACGTGCTAAAGTTGAGAGAGGCTAAGTTCTTGATCACCTAAATTCCGCACAGGTTGCCTGCTCAAAGGCAGGCTATCCCCAGTCCCCAGCCCGGTGAGAGCGTAGTGTTCGTGTCTCACTTCCTTCGGGGGTTAGGCTTCCCGATGGATCCCTTTGTGAGGGGACTGCTGTTTTATTACGGGCTGGAATTCCACGACTTAGCTCCGGAGTCCATCCTCCATATTTCCTCGTTTATCATTGTATGCGAAGCGTTCCTCCGTGTTACCCCTCACTTCGGATTATGGCCCAAGACTTTCAAAGTGGAGCCGAAGATGATCAAGGGACGGCACGCAGAGTGCGGAGGCGCTGTTATAAGCAAAAATGCTGATGCTCCATGGCCCGAGGGCTCTTTTCAAGAGGAGCTGGGCTTGTGGCAACGAGAGTGGTTTTATATCACCGCTTCCCGGAGCGCCAAGTGGGTGGCGCTTCCTGCCTTTCGCTCGGGTCCCCCACCACGGCTAGCGTCATGGGTTAACAGAGGGTTAGATTGGGGTTTGCCCAAAGACGTGCCCTTGTTACAGTGCCGAATTAAGGATCTCTTGGAAGGAGACCTCAGCTTGGTCAAGGTGACACAGGTCATGCTGATTCGCTGAATATTGCCCGGCAAACATCGCCCCCTTCGCCTATGGGAGTTTAATCCAGAGGGACCGCGAGCTCTCCAGAACTTTATGGGTGCAACGCCCGCGGAGATGTATAGACTGTTCTTCGGATCACAAGAGATGTGTCTGGATTTAACCGAGGACGCAGGCCTAAGCTGCAATCGCCCGGATACTCAAGTAAGCAACCTTGTGCCCAGACCTTCTATCCGTATAATTGTCATAAACTTGCCCCTAAAAGAGTCATCCTTTTAAACAGGAGTGGATAGCGAAGGCAAAGCTGATCAGGTATCCGGCTCCCCTTCCTGAAACCAGGCCGGATCGCGTGCTGGTCAGGATGCTGGAGATAATGCCTTTGGAGGGGGAGGACAAGGAAGCTATGGCCTCCTCGAAGGAGGCTGCTCCGAAGGGAGGAAACGACAATTCCTCTCCTAAGGGGAAGAAGAGAGCCACCTCTGATGACCCAGAAACCATGGCCTTGAAGCGAGGGAGAAAATCCTCGTCAGAGGGTCCGACGCCGGGGAGTTCCTCGGCCGGACTACGCCCTCAAGGGGATCAGCCCTGCAGCGAGCCGTAAGTGGAGAAAGATTTTCCTTTTGGGGGATGAGGGAAATCCTTGATTTATATCTGAGAAGATTAACCAAACCTTTACCTTGTAGCTCGGACCTCAGCCCTTCTCAGCAGAGCTTGTCTTCGGGGGATCTCCTTCCGGAGATGATGGAGAGCGGGACGCCTCCCCCTGCCGTGCCGCCTAGCGAGGCAGGCGAACTTGAGGTGTCGTCGCGGAGGGTTTCTCCGAATCCGGCAGGGGCGGAAGGTAGCTATGCGGCCCCCCGAGGTTCTCCGTGTCCGGCCTTCGAAAGAGGTCATGGGACGAGCCCGGCACCGTCTGGTGCTCGGCCGGAGGAGCTAAAGATTCTGCTGGGGCGAGCTTCTATCTCAGAGGAGCACCGCGCATTGATGGGCACGGTGATTGAAAGGATTTCATCCGCAGAGAGCAGATTGTATGAGGCTGTCAAAAGTTTACTGACGGGTTTCGAGGTACATTAGATAATGTACACTTTTGTCAGTTGCGCATGAATATCATGCGCCCTGTGTAGATATTAGCCCCTGAGACTATGCGCGTCGTCAATAAATGACGGCACGCGGAGGATCATAATCCTAGGTCTAAGATGTCGCCTTTGAATATAGGCAGCAGGGTGTCCGGAATCAAGCCGAACTGACGATTCTGCCGAACTAAAGCGGCAACTGAACGTGGCAGATGCTGACATCACGCTTGTCAATAAGCGGCTTGATGAGGCTCAAGGTATGTAATTCCTTGGGCGGCATCAGGTAAGAACAGTTTTATGCCTGTGTCTTACGATGTGTGTGCTTGACGCAGATGGTGCGGCCGCCGTGGAGAGTCTTAGGGCAGAACTTGCCCGAGCTAAAGAACAAGCCAGCGAAAGTGATGCGGCCACCAGGAAAGCCCTTGAAGAGCTGAGAGCCGAACAGGCTACTCATTGCCGAAGCAAGGAAGAGATGGCCGAGATGGCCGAAAAGTTAAAAAGCGCGACAGACCGTTGCAGACTTCTTGAAAAAGAAGACCAGGCGAAACAGACGGACTTAGAGAAGGCCGTTGCCAATGCCAATGACGCGCGCTCTGCGATGAGAGCTGCGAAGGAGGAGCTGCGTCAGGCCGAACAGATTGCGGCTGGAAAGCCCTTTATGCTGTGAAGGAAATTTTGTGATCCGAAGTTTGCTCCGTTGGACCGGATGTGGAGTGTGGAGGATACCTATCTGGACTTGGCAGTGAGTGCTGCTGATGTGACCGAACACTTTCGAGATCCGAAAGATCGCAAAGTGGAAAAGCTTTTCTGGTCACAGTTTCACAATCCAGAGCGTCCACTGGCAGTGGATGATCGTTTGGCTCAATGGGCCAAACTAAATAGGTTGTCTGGACTCGCCATGAAGTACGTCATGGGTCACCTGTGGCCGGGGAGATCGGAGCCGAAGAGTTATTTCAGCTTAGTGCAGCAATTCCTTGGCGCGTATAAATGCTATGAAGAGGTCAGCATGCATAGAGGGTGCTAGGATGGCTCTTGCCCATGTTAAGACATACTGGGCAGAGATGGAGACCACCGTTGTTGCATCCCGAGATTCGGACAAAAGCCGAATACCCTCCGAGCACTATTTTCAGGAAGTTCTTGAAGGCGCTCGTGTAATAGAGACGCAGTGCCCGAAAGATGCTATGTTATGATAGCATATGTAATTATAAAGTAATATTTTGATAAACTATAGTGGCCTTTTTTATACTTGTGCCTCCAAGTATTGGGAACACCTCCTGTGTGGCCGTTTTAAGATATATATATATATATATATACAAAATCTGAAAGATGGCAGTCGTTGGCTTCAGCCCCCACACACATAGTGCGGGGGTGCTCGCAGAAGACGCATTTTCACACTTAACCCAACGTCTTGGTCCTACAAAGGAGGTGATAGCGCAGCGGGCCAGGCAACCGGACTATAATGCTTTAACACTTTCACTTAGCCATAGGAGTTTGACAGTGACACTATTTAGGTAGCCCCTTTGTGGCAACAGCGCTCGTCTGAGTTCGGGGCGCGTATGTGCCTGACCGGGAAGCGGCCCTTCGTTAAAGCGGAGGAATCCGATAGATTTCGATAGGTCATCGAGTGGCTGACCAGTCTCACGCTACATCATGACAGTCAGTTTTCGGCTTTCTCTACTGCGGTGCTCGCCCGGCCGAACCGGGGCACTATCGCAGTAGTTCTCCTGGTGCTACCTTAGCCGATGGAGCGGAACATAAGGTAGCCGAACTCAGGAGCCGGGCAACCCAACATTTGACCAAGGACATGATTCGGAGCTGATGCATATAATGCCAAAACTCGCGACGCCGAACACTCCCTAAGGTGTTCGGTCTTTATGAGTGCAGGCGAAACAACACTCTTTATTAAAAAAGAAAGCCCCTAGTGTCCAGGTACGTGCAAAAATTCTGATGTGGCCACATGCCAAGACGCCAGCCTCCTCCTTGGTTATATCAGAAAAAACCAGGGGATGTCTAGCAACAAGAGACAGTAAAAAAGGTTTACGCAGAGTCTTAATCTAAAAAGAATCCTTTAGGACGGGTCCCTACTGCACGTCTGCGCCTGTGTCTCCGTTGTGCCGTATCCTGGACGGGCGCCGCACGACGTTCATCTGTAAAAGAGAGGAACTGAGTTGAAAACGGGTCGTGCCGAAAAAGTTTAAAATAAACAAAGTATATAAAGTGAAATATATAAGATTGAGCTTTATTGTCTCTTATGCGTGGAGCCCCTAGTGCGGGGGTATATGGCTTCTAGGCCTGCATCAATGATGATTTTGCACCGAACTCGTCTATCCGCGTTCGTGGTCTTGAATGACCTATTTCGAAGTTTTATGGCCGGTGAGGCCATTTTGCTGTGGGGCTGTCAAAGCGGCCGCACAGTCCTCCGCTTGGGGAGGCGCACTTTAGTGCTTCCCCTTCAAAGAGATGATGCCTCGTGGACCGGGCATCTTAAGCGTAAGAGATGCATAATGCGGTATTGCGTTAAAGCGAGCGAAAGCTTCGCGTCCCAGTAGTGCTTGATAGCGACTTGAGAACGGGACGATATGGAAGGTCAGCTTTTCGTGGCGGAAGTTATCGGCAGAGCCGAATATGACTTCGAGCCGGAGAAAACCCATACAATGGGTGTCCGGACCAGGTATTACCCCTTGAAAGGAGGTTTTACTGCGGCGGATTCTTGCTGGGTTTATCCCCATGTGCTGGATTGTATCCTGATATATTAGGTTTAGTCCACTGCCGCCGTCCATAAGGACATTTGAAAACTAGAGCCCGCCAATTATTGGATCGAGTATCAAGGCAGTCCAGCCTACATTCTTGATATTTCTAGAATAATCTAGCTGATCGAAGATGATCGGTTTTGACAACCAGTGGCAGGACCCTTTGGGGATGGGCCGTGTGGTGCGTACCTTTACGGGCGCTGCATGTTTTGTTATGTGAAGTGAGTTCACTGTTTTTACTTCTTGTGGGAAGTTCTTTTGTTTCCTGGTGCTCTGCTTTTGGGGTTCGTCCTCGTCTTCGCTTGGTGTGTCGAGCCCCTTGTGTTCAGCATTGAGTCTGCCGGATTGTTTGAAAACCCAACAGTCTCTGTGGGTATGGTTAGTAGGCTTCCCGGGAGTACTGTGTATCTAACATATCCTGTCCAGGATTTTATTTAGGTTGGATGGATCGTCCCTGTTATCCTGTGGGGGCGATTTTGCCTGATTTTGTCGTGAGCCTTTGAATCCGGCGTTGACTGCCGTGATCTTCGGACTTTTGTCCTTAGTCTGGCGACGGTCCTTGTTGCGTCACGGTTTTCCGTTTCCATCCCTAGTTTCGGATGTACTTGGATCACTGGGGCTGCACCTTGCCAACCAGCTGTCCTCCCCTGCACAAAAGCGGGTCATGAGGCTTGTTAGTGCGGCCATTGTTCTTGGCTTTTCTTGGCCGAGGTGTCTGGCGAGCCATTCGTCTCGGACGTTATGCCTGAAAGCTGCTAAGGCTTCGGCGTCCGGACAGTCGACTATCTGATTCTTTTTAGTGAGGAATATATTCCAGAACTGCCAAGCTGATTCTCCGGGTTGTTGAGTTATGTGACTAAGATCGTCTGCATCCGGAGGGCGGACATAGGTCCCTTGAAAGTTTGCTCGAAAAGCATCCTAGAGCTCTTCCCAGCTTCCAATTGTGTTTTCAGGAAGGCTTTTAAGCTAATGCCGGGCTGGCCCTTTAAGCTTAAGGGGTAAATATTTTATGGCGTGGAGATCATCTCCTCTAGCCATGTGTATGTGGAGGATATAATCCTCGATCCAAACTCCAGGGTCTGTTGTTCCATCATATGCCTCTATGTTTACGGGTTTGAATCCCTCTGGAAATTCATAGTCCAGGACCTCATTGGTGAAACATAGGGGGTGTGCGGCGCACCTGTATTTGGGTGTGCCGGATTCTGATGATGGCTTCATAGCGTTGCTTACGAGAGCTTGCTTTCTTGGCCCATAAATGGACCTGACTGGGCCATGATGCGAATCCTTAAGTGGGTCGCATGCCGATTTAGGTGCGGCGCCGCTTGCCGCTTTATGGGGTCGTCTATCCAACCGTGTGGCTTTCTCATTTTTTGAATGCGAGGGCTCTTGGGCCTCTTCATCGAATTCAGGAAGTAGCTTTCTTTTCGAATAGCTTTTAGTGCGGCGACTGTCGCCGTATTTATCTGCGGTATTGATTACTTTGCTCCATCTAATCCGGAGTGCATCTTCCGCTGTTTTTAGCTTCTGCTTCTACTTTTTTAGGCTGCGTGCAGTTGCAACGAGCCTCTCGTGGAGATTCTTCTGCTCCATAGGTTTATCCGGCATGAGGTCGTCCGGAATGTCGTTTTCGCCGGAGGCGGGATGTTCGGTTTCTCTATCCGTGTTGCCCTGTTCGGACGGTTGCTCTAAGGCCTGCTCGTCGTCTACCGGCTCGTCCTGCTCTATGGCTGGGTTTTTGTCGAGGCGGGGCTTGGGTCGGCGTTTACGCCGACGCTTTGATTGTTTTTCGGGGGGTCGATCTCCCGTCCCATCCCCTTTTTCCTCGTTGTTGCTTCCTTTAGGGGTATCCACCATGTACACATCGTGAGATGAGGTGGCTGTCCAATGCCCTATGGGCGTTTGTTCATTGATATCTCCTGCATCGTCATCCATGCTGTCGATGTCTCCGGAGTCGAAGTTGAGCACGTCGTTTAAATTGTCGACAGTGGCTACCAAGTGGGTGGTGGGTGGGCTTTGAATTTCTTCATTGTCCGTATCCCATCCTCGCTGACCGTAGTTCGGCCAGGGCTCTCCTGATAAGGAGAGAGCCTTGAGAGAGTTCAGGATATCGCCACAAGGCGAGTGCTGAAAGATGTCTGCGGCGGTGAACTCCATTATCGGCGCCCAATCGGATTCGATCGGCAGGGGCGCGGGGGGTTCGGAGTTCGGAAAGGAGTCCGGATCCTCGGAGTCACGGATCATGCAGAGTGAGGGGCTAGCGTTCGGCTCGATCGCCTTTGAGATCGAAGCCCCCGAGGTAACGTCCAACCGCTCATCCTCGATTGGCGCAATAGGCTCCGAGTTAGGGGTCGGAACCGATGCGTGTGCGGCCTCCAGGACATTGTCCGGAGGCAGAGCTAGATCATGCCCCTCGAGATAGTGCGGCGCGCTTGGCCGTGGCTCGAACCCGTCGAAGATCAAGTCTCCGCGGATGTCAGCCGTGTAGTTTAAGCTTCCAAACCTGACTTGATGGCCAGGGGCGTAGCTTTTGATCTGCTCCAGGTGGCCGAGCGAATTGGCCCGCAGAGCGAAGCCACCGAAGACGAAGATCTGTCCGGGGAGAAAAGTCTCGCCCTGGACCGCATCGTTGTTGATGATGAAAGGAGCCATCGGGCCTAAAGGCGACGACACAAAGGAACTCTCAATGAAAGCACCAATGTCGGTGTCAAAACTGGCAGATCTCGGGTAGAGGGTCCCGAACTGTGCGTCAAGGCCGGATGGTAAAAGGAGACAAGGGACACGATGTTTTTACCCAGGTTCGGGCCCTCTCGATGGAGGTAATACCCTACTCCTGCTTGATTAATATTGATGATATGGGTAGTACAAGAGTAGATCTACCACGAGATCAAGGAGGCTAAACGCTAGAAGCTAGCCTATGGTATGATTGTTGTATATGGAGTTGATCGCCTACGGACTACAACCCTCCGGTTTATATAGACACCAGATAGGGTTAGGGTTACATAGAGTCGGTTACAATGGTTGGAGATCTTGAATATCCGCATCGGCAAGCTTGCCTTTCACGCCAAGGAAAGTCCCATCCGGACACGGGACGAAGTCTTCAATCTTGTATCTTCATAGTCCAGGAGTCCGGCTGAAGGTATAGTCTGGCTACCCGAACACCCCCTAATCCAGGACTCCCTCAGAGAGGGTTTAAGAAAAAATTTAAATAGCTTCCAAAAATTTTAAATAGGCTCCTCCAAATCAAATAAAGATTTTGATAAAAACCAAATCAAAATTTTTGGAGTGTCACATGAGCCGCCAACCACCACCGGCCAAACCGCCGCCCCCCGCTGCCCGCGGCCGGCCCGTGCCTCCACGCCACCCCGGCCGCCCCAAAACCACTACCCACCGCGGGTTCGTCGCCGCCCCGGCCATCCCTCTAGAACCCCCCCCCCCCCCCCCCCCCTAGACCCCCCCCCCCCCCCCCCCGCCCCCCGCACCGAGCTTTTTCTTCGGCGATTCCCACACCACCGCCCAATCACCGCCGGCGACTGCCAACCAGAGGTCTCACGACTTTGAATCCCCACCGTCCACTAATTTATTACCATTTCTGTCTTTCATATATGCGCTGACGTGTGGGCCCTATGGTAATGTGCGCTGCTGGATGTGGACCATTTGACTGGTGAGACAGTGACCGTATGATCACCCTAAAATGTATTTTGTTAACACAGTACATACTCGAACTACCATTCTTTCTTTCATATACACGCTGACAGGTGGACCCCACGGTTACGCGTCCAGATGGTGCAACACTAGTTGCACCACGTGGAACGTTTGGCTGGTCAATTGATTGTGTCATCAACAAAATACAGAGTTGTATGTGTGAGCCACTGACCGTATAATCACGTGTCGGCGTTCTGGGAACGGGGGTCCTCAGACTTGCCTGCTTGCGGCCCGCAGCATGGCTCCACCAGCGGCCCCGTACGACCCATCTTCACAAGAAAATATTCAAGACCCACGTGAGGGCCAAGCCTCGCGAGGCGGACGACGCAAGACCTCCTCAGGGGCGGCCTCACCAGGCTGGCTTGCGAGGGGCGGAGAGATCAAGGTGAGGGGCACCTCACGAGGCTTCTTTGACGCAAGCCATGATGACTGGAGCCAGGCAGGCGCGAGCGCGCGCAGTGTCCTTGTTTCCTATTTGGTGCTAAAGGGGCAAGCGCAGACAAGGAGTCCCGAGGCATCAGGCAAAGGTTTCCATATCGGTGCAACAGTACCAAGACCTGCAGGACGGCAGGATGGAGCTCACCGTGGAGCCCAAGATGGCATCACCACGAGAGCCTTTGGCAGGCGAAGACTACTTTTGTCAGGAAAGCTTGTACTAGTTGTCTCCCTTCGAATTTGGCCATTGTGAGATCCCTTCCCGCTCAATATTTGGGAAGAGGACCATGGCCTCTATAAATAGGACTAGTCAGCACCATAGGGAGGCAGTTGATTCGGACCTAGATTGAATCCATAGCACCCCAACCACTCAAGTTCACCAAGCACAAGGACACCTCTCCTCCCAAGGCTATTCTTCCCTTGTAACTGTTCATCCTCAGCCCAAGAGGCAATCCACCACACCACACTGGAGTAGGGTATTACACCACAACGGTTCGTCGAGCTAGGACGTGAGATCATAGAGTGTGCGAGCCAGAGAGGGGAGAGATATTTGTGCGCACCCCAGTGTTCGAACGTCAAGGGTTTTGCCGGAATCCGAAATCCAACATTTGGCACGTCAGGTAGGAGTGCGCCGAAGCTTTCCTCTTCATTGATCCGCACTTCACCACTCCGCCAAGTTCATGGCCGACGCTCGCCGGGGCCGCGCTTAGCGCCGGGCCGCTCTCGCCACCCGTGTCGCTCAGACAGCCCCTTTCGGCGAACCTCCCCGTCATTCTTCGTCACCCGCCACTAACGCCGCCACCGGCCCGGCGGCAAACGAGCAGCAAGCCTCTTCACTACACCCCTCTGTGCGGCGAGACGGTCGCACCGCCACCCTGTCGCTGACTCCGGCTGTGTCATCGTCTCACGCTTGCCGCGCACCCACAGACACGCAGGCCGCGCTGCTCATGGCACGCGAGCTCCTGCGCTACTGCCCGGTCGATGACCTCTACGAGGATTGGTTGGACCGCATCACCGAGCTCGTCAGCGCCGCGGGGGGCTCTCCTGCACCATCCCTCCCGTTGCCTCGCCCGCCCCCGGCTGTGGGCGATGTGGCTCACGGAGCGCCTCCGCCCCCTCAGCACCAAGATGGCGCCCTCGCACCGAGGTGCGCGGCTCATGGAGCGCCTCAGCCTCCCCCGGGTCAAGACGGCATCCTCGCTCCAAGATGTGCGGCCCAGCGGCGTGATCCGCCGCGCCGCGTGCCCGCGCACGAAGAAAGAAGTTGCCAGGAGGTTCCTCGTGTGCAATAAGATGCTCCACCGCTTCCAGCACCACCACGTCAGGATCGCTTGCTGCGGCTGGGCCATGTGCCACTTTCCGTGGTAGCACTGGGACGCCAAGGTCAAGCTCTGCCTCCACGACGGGACCCGATGGCCACGGCGGGCTGCCATGCCTTCACTCCTGAGTTGCGTAGCGTCGTCTGGCTGGGCAAGTTCAAGCTGGATCTGCCTCCTCGCTACGACGGCACCCCGACCCTGCGGACTTTCTACAGCTCTACGAGCTGAGCATCGAAGCGGCTAACGGTGATGAAACGGTCATGGCGAACTGGTTTCCCATGGCTCTGAAGGGCGGCGCCCACTCATGGCTCCTGAACCTGCCCCCATGCTCGACTTCCTCCTAGGATGAGATGCGCAGCCACTTCATCACCAACTTCTAGGGCACTCGCGACCCCCCTGGTCACAGGTGACCTATGCCGCATCAAGCAACAAATGGGAGAAACCCTGCAGAACTACATCCAGCGCTTCAACAAGGTGACGGACGAGGCCATCATCTCAGCGTTTTCTGATGGCGTCCGCGACGTCAAGATGAAGGAGGAGCTCGCCATCCATGAGGATCTATGCACGACCTTGGAGTTGTTCAACATAGAAACCAAGTGTGCTAGGGCTGAGGAGGGGCATCTCTCCCTCCTCGAGCTCCCTGCTACGGATCCAGAGGAGAAGAAGGCCAAGGTCAAGGACGTGAAGCGCAAAGGAGTGGCCATACTTGCAGCAGAACCAGACACCAAGCACAGCCGAGATCTTCCCGAGTTGTCCAAGGGCGGCCGTATGTTCTGCGCCTTCCACAACGTGCGCAGGCACATCACCAACGATTGTCAAGAACTCAGGGCCATTCGAGATGGACGCTTCGGTCGACGCCTCGAGCGCAATGACCGGGGCTACAGCCGAGGAGGTGTACGAGGTGGAGGACGTTGGCACGACCATGGGCCCCGCTAAGAGTGGCGTGACCAGCCTCGCGAAGATTGTTGGCAGGACCAGCCTCGTGAGGGTGCCTGGTGGGACGAGCCTCGTGAGGATCGTCCTCAGGGCAACCCTGGTCTCCCTCCGCTGCTGCCGCCAAGAAGGAACGACGACCATCAACAGGACGAAGGGGCTGGGGGCTTCCAGGAGCCGCGCGCCATCGCCTGCATCTTGGGTGGCGCTCAGGCCCCAGCCTCCCAGCACATCTTCAAGCAGTTCTCCCGCGAAGTGAATGCAACCCTCCCCAAGCTCGAGGCTACGCGCCCGCTCAGGTGGTCCAAGCACGCCATTACCTTTAGCTCGGCAGACCAGCTCAAGTGCGTGGCAACCGCTGGAGTCCTCCCGATGCTCTGTTCACCTGTCATCAGCAATGTCCAAGTCACCAAGACCCTCATCGACGGCGGCCCAGGACTCAGTGTCCTGTCCGTCGAGACGTTCGACAACCTTCAAGTACCATACGATCAGCTCCAGCCCACCAAGCCTTTCTCAGGTATGGCAGATGGCTCCACCACCCCGATAGGGAAAGTTTGCCTCCCTGTCACCTTCGGTCAGCATGACAACTACCACGCCGAGTTCATTTACTTCGATGTCGCCCACATCCGCCTGCCATACAATGCCATCCTCGGGTACCCAACACTGGCCAAATTCATGGCGGTCACCCACCATGGCTACAACGTCCTCAAGATGTCGGGAAGCCACGGAATCATCACAGTCCCTTGCGAAGAAAGAGACGCGGTGTGCTCCCTTGAGCGCGCCTTCCAAGCTGCATCAATCGAAGACCCTGATAGTGCAGGTGCGCAGTACCCTCCTTAGGACAACCCCAAGAAGAAGAAGCAGCTACTCCGCACTGGGCCTCAGGGGAGCGGCACCTCCAGCGGCGCCACTTCAAGATCTGCGCCAACGCCTGGGGCGCCTCCCTCCCTCGCATAGGTAGTCGCGCCCGGCGCCCTCCTCGGGTAGGGCATGGGGGCTCTCTTCTGGGGGCCTCAGACCTGGCCAACATCACAAGGGAGGCGCTCGAGCACCACGTGAAGGCATGCTTCGCAGCACGTTTCCCTCAGGAGGACACCGGGCAAGGATCGCCCGACGCTCAGGAGTTCATCACCAAGGCATCTCAGGAGCTTCAGGAAGCAAGAGCAATACGCGGCGACCACCGCCCACCTGGCGTTGCTCCCCACCTAGGCGAGGGTGGTGAGCTGCATGTCTGCATCGACATCCCAGGGCTCAACATGGCCGCATCTCAGGAGCGCTTCTCGCCTTTGTGTGCTGGCCGGTGTGAGGGCCTGCCTCACAGCTACGTTTGTATGCTTTTCGGCCTGGTGAGTGTGGCTGCCACCTTCCAGCGTAATCTGCGGAGCATCCTGGCAGGTCAGGAGGCCAGGCACCACGCGGTGCTGGTGGAGATGGAGACGGTCCTCCGGAGGCCACCTGAGCCTCTCGAGCCTCCTGAGGCTCAGGGTATCGGTGGCTCGTAAGAAGCGACTTCTTCGCTACGTGTCTTCAGCTACCCCAACACTCGTTTAGCAACCAAACCAGGTTACATTTTTCCAAGTTTATTCAGCTGGGAGCGCCCCCTAGGCTACCTCATCCCCAGGTCGCGTGGGTCCGTCCCTGCGGCACGTATTCGCTTGCGTCTTTAGTTCACTCTGTTGGGAGCGCCCCTCGGGCTGCATTAACCCCAGGCCGCTCGGGTCCAACCCAGTGGCATGTATCGTTCTCTCATTTACCTAAGCCGGTTGCTTTTCATGTGTAATCTATCTATGGATATCACTTGCCTGATTGTCACCCATGATGGGAGCCGCGCGCCGATTGCCTTTCTTCAGGATCCTTCGCATAAGAAGGCTAGGCACGGCGTCTGTGCTCGGGACCGTCTGTGCTGAGCTCTGTCTGGCGGGCCGGCCCCGTTCACGTCACCTCCTGGGGTCGTTGGTGCTTGGCCTTGTCATGCGATAGCCTCAGGAAATCCATTCGGCGCAGGTTGTCTAACCATATCGCAGGAACGCCACATCCATCAAGAACCAAGACCAGGCGCAACCCGCCTGGAGGTAGGGCCTCGTAAGTCCCGCGCTGGCTCACGAGTGCCCAGATACACCTCATCTAGCCCTGCCGTGGAAGCCACATGTCAGGGCGAGGCTGTACACGCCCGGGGGGCTCTCCACAATAGATAATCCCCTCCCACGTGCGAGCGATGGACCAGCAATCATCATGGTGATTTGCGCCCCTCCTCGCGCTAACCTGCAGGAACTTCCCGAGGACTGCAGCGGGTGGTACTGCAGACTCTCTCTCTTCTCCCATGCAATCCACTTGCGCGTTAAAAGGGGGGCTCCTGAGCATAGCAACTCAGGAGCTCTTACTGGCTCTCTAGCGCTCACCCCCTGGCCTTGACCACTACATCACAACCTAGCATACCAGCGGCGGCTGAGCTCGCTCAAGGGCCAGGACCTAAGGATGTAGAGCACCAGGAAGAGCATGGAGAAGAGGAGGAGGCCCGCATGGGCCTAACCTAGCTACCCAGCAGCGGCCGACTCCCAAGTCTGGTGCGACACGAGAAACTGTCTCCGGAACGCCAATATAAGTCTTGTACCTGGACCGACCCAGCACTACGGCATAAGATTCTCGCCTTTTCGCTGCCCTGTTGCGGCAACGTCGCCTCCCTCTCCCATCCTCAGGTTGTTGCTTGCACGCTAAAGGGGGCCTGTTGAGCATCCCGCCTCGGGAGCTCTTACTGGACCTCGTGCCGCTCACCTCCTGGCCTTGACCACGGCATTGTGACCTGGCATACCAGCGACGGCTGCAGCCTTCCTGGGGACTGGGACCTATCAGCGTAGATCACCAAGCTGCCGCGGGATTGGAAAGGGGAGATCGAGCCTCAGCAGGACATGCGCTTGCAAATTTTCACAATAAGGATAATATCGACAAAAGACATTACAGACGCTTTACACACCCCTGTGGGGTCCATTTCGATTCCTCGCAGGGAACAAAAGGAAGGGAATTCCTAGGAGCTCTATCTACACGCGTCGGACGTCAGAAATGCCATCATTAATAGTGGGCCACGGGAGGCCGGCGCCAACCACATCCAGATCAGCGAGGGCGGCGGCCGGACGTTGCGGCCTTGCTACGAGTACAGCGAGAGCTCGGGGGCACGTAGCTGTCATCGCTTGTCTCTGGAGACTCGACGAGCTCGGGAGAGTCGCTGGACCACCAGGAGTCACCGTTGTCGTTGGAGGAGCTGCGGGCGAGGCCGGCGGCAGGCCCAGCGCCAGCTGTCGTGGAAACGATTCTGGCAATAAGAGAGGGGTAGGATAAAGGAGCATGATCTATCGAGATGCAAATGGGTGACACAGTGGTTTTAGCAAGTTCGGGCCTCTCACAGTGGAGATAACATCCCTACGTCTCGTGCTCCGGAGAGGCTTTGCTTTATCTGAGTACGTATCCGGAGATTACAATGTGTGTTTGAGAGAGAGAGGGGGAGAGCGGATCTCCATGCCTGAGCTATGTCCTGAGACTAACGGTTAGAAAGAGAGAGAGGTGGAAGAAAAAAAAGGCCCCCTAGTCTAGTGGTGGGGGTGGCTTATATAGAGTGTGCCACCCCCTCACCTCCTATGTTACAAAGTGGGGGCGTTAATGCCATAACTCAGCCTAGTACTAAGATGATGCTTCGATTGCCTTGTCGACTGCTGGTCTTCGCATATCCGAGTGAGGTCAGGTGCTCCGAGTGGAATGAGTTGGTCGAGTGGAGTGCTATGCTCCGAGTGGTTGTTGTCGTCCGAGTGACTTGATGGTCATCCGAGTGGATAGTATGTCTGTATGAAATTTATCTGGACCCACATGATGTGTGGACCCCATGCTTTATGATATTTCAACCCTTCATGGGCCTACCTGTTATGTGTAACCCCAACATTAGCCCCCAAATCGATTGCGATTTTGCAGAAGGAGTTTGTGAAAGACACAATTTGGCCCAAGTGATTACGGAAATACTCGGTACCCATCATCGTGCTTTCAGACAACCAAGGTTTGAACAAAATCTCAATGGATTCTGGTATTATGCTTCCTGACTGATCTGGGGTAAGTGCCCGCGAGGAGCAACTTGGTGACATTCGATCATCTCTCGGAAGAGGTTAACTTGTGATCGAAGTATGGATGCGTCATTAAATCCGGACAACAAGATTGACGCATGGACTGTTCTCTCGGAGAGATGCCATTCTTATCCCGGAGGAACGTCAATACGAGTCGGTTCTAGATCCAAACTTATGAGTTTCACGCTTTGAGTCCTAGAAGAAGGCTCAAAACGGGTCCACGGAGGAGCGTTAAACTCACCTTATAGCAATTTTTTTGGTAGCCGATGGGAGGCTTATAACTTGTTTGTTTGGTGTTCGCCACTAGGACCGGTCAGGCCATACCGAGTGGAGATTACTCCAGTGGGGGCACACTGAGTGCACCCACTAGGTGTAGTCTCCGAGACCGCCGTCGACCGCGGGCAGTCGGCGGGGGTCTGAGAGAACTAAAAATCTTCTTAGCTGGTACTGATAGAACTTGTTCCTCTCCGACTCAGAGGTCGAGTAGTACTTGAGGATCTGGTACTGGTCTAGCTTTCCCTTCTTCGACTCGGAGATCGAGTAGCACTTGAGTCATCCGGAGATGGTCTTGAATCGAGCAAAATGTTTCTTTCTGAGTTCTCTTCCAGTGAGGGCACGCTCAGTGCACTCACTGGGTGTAGTCCCCGAGCCTCTATCCAACAAGATGTTTCGGGCAGAGGGTTTAAGTCTCCTGGTAAACCTCCACGCAGTCGACATGGTAAATATCTTTTAGACTGAAATTGAGGCAATCGGATGCATCTTCAGACGCTTGACATGGTAAATAAGCTCAGCCTGGAGCTGAGTCAGTCAGACTGATCTTCGTGCACTCGACACGAAATAAATTTAGCCTGGAACTCGGTCAAGCAGGTGAATCTTTGTGCTCTCGGCATGGTGAATGAATTCGATTTTGGAACTGCCGACTGTAGAAAAAAGCTAGCCACTCCAGGGAGTAATTGTTCCAGTAGTACTTCTTTTATTGATCGTTAGATTTTGCATGAAAGTGGCATTTGTAAGAGTACATTGTATCTGTAGAGGAGCTTCATTTTCACCCTTTTGCATGAAAGGGGTATTTTTCCGAGTGGACGTGCTTCCCGACTGATCGGGGCATGTTGACTGCAAGGAAAAACTTGGTGGCACTTGTATGTCTCCCGCAGGAAATAGACTAGTGATCTGACATGGACGTGCCATGAAACCCGACTGAAGAGGCTAGTGTGTGGGCTGACTCTCCAGAGAGAGGCCACCCATTATCCCATGGAAACACCAGCACATGCCATCTCTGAGTCCAAGTTTGTGAAACTGACACCTTGGAGCCTAGGATAGGGCCAAGTATATCCGTAGAGGAGCGTTGTTTTCACCCTTTTACAATCTTGAAGATGACTTTAGGTAATGATTTGGGCGGTCTTCCGAGTGGACAGTACTACCCTTACGGATTTTCGGCAGACCGAGCATGTATGGTCAGAAAGATATTCCTGATGTGATCAATGGGTTGATTGAATGGGCGTAACCCCTGAGGCCGGTATGGCCAACGGCTGTGCGTAGCCCCCGAGTGATGCTCGAAAGAGGCAATTAGCTTGTTACAGAGTGTGATATGAGGTTTGATCATAAGAGTGACTTGGTCGTTCCCGTGTTGGGGTGTAGAGGTAGAGTGACGACGCGCGGGGCAGCCGAGTGGTGATGAGGTGACCAACCAATGGTGACGCACGGGGCGGCCGAGTGGTTATGAGGTGACCAACCGAGTGGCGACGCGCGGGATGGTCGAGTGGTTATGAGGTGACCAATCGAGTGGCGACGCGTGGAGCGGCCGAGTGGTGAAGACGTGCCCAACCGAGTGGCGACGCGCGGGGTGACCGAGTCATGATGTGCGAGGTGGCCGAATGATGAAGACGTGCACAACTGAGTGACAATGCGCAGGGCGGCCGAGTGGTGAAGACCTGCACAACCGAGAGGCGACGCTCGGAGCGGCCGAGTGGTGAAGATGTGCACAACCGAGTGGCGCGGTGCGGCACAGCCGAGTGAGGATGCGCAAGGTGGCCGAATGATGAAGACATGCACAACCGAGTGGTGAAGTGCGGGATGGCCGAGTGAGGATGCGCGAGGTGGCCGAATGATGAAGACATGCACAACTGAGTGGCAACGCACGGGGCGGCCGAGTGGTGAAGACATGCACAACCGAGTGGCGACGCACGGGGTGACCGAGTCATGATGTGCGAGGTGGCCGAATGATGAAGACGTGCACAACTGAGTGACAAATGCGCAAGGCGGCCGAGTGGTGAACACGTGCACAACCGAGAGGTGACGCTCGGAGCGGCTGAGTGGTGAAGATCTGCACAACCAAGTGGCGCGGTGCGGCACGGCCGAGTGAGGATGCGCGAGGTGGCCGAATGATGAAGACGTGCACAACCGAGTGGTGCGGTGCGGGATGGCCGAGTGAGGATGCGCGAGGTGGCCGAATGATGAAGACATGGACAACTGAGTGGCAACGCGCGGGCGGCCGAGTGGTGAAGACGTGCACAACCGAGAGGCGACGCACGGGGCGGCCGAGTGGTGAAGACGTGTACAACCGAGTGGCGCGGTGCGGGACGGCCGAGTGAGGATGCGCGAGGTGGCCGAGTGAAGGACTATGTGTCCAGCCAAGTGGTGATGCGCGGGGCAGCCAAGTGGTGAAGACGTGCACACCCGAGTGGCGCGGTGCGGGACGGCCGAGTGAGGATGCGTGAGGTGGCTGAGCGAGGATACGCGAGGTGGCCGAGTGAAGGATTATGTGTCCAGCCAAGTGGCTGAAATGGTCGTCGAAGGAGTTAGCCCGATGCTTTTGAAGCTAATGTAGCGACAAGGTCGGTGTAGTGTGGTTGCGACACAATAAGACTGGTGTGACAACTGAGTCTCAGTAAGAATGAAGATGGCGTGCAGAGCGTCTGGGTGATTATAAAACTTGTCAAAGTGGCGGATCGAATGCACTTGTTGAATTGAAGGACCTGACTGGTGATGAAGTACTCGACTACTCAGGAGAGTGTCATTCCAAATGAGATGCAGCCCCCGAGTGCGGCGTAGCCCCCGAGCGTACTACAGGCTTCGACAACGAAGATGTCGGAATATGAGAAATATAGTTTTGAATGGATGATTTGCAATTCATCGAGTCAGACTCGGGTAAAGATGAGGGGAAGCTTCCGAGTGATGCTCGAAAGAGGCAAACTCGCAAAAGAGTGAAGTGTGAAGTCTAGTCATAAAAGGGACTTATCTGTCTCATGCCATGACGAGGTCTATATCATTGATACGATGAATAGGATTCCACAAAGGGGTTGGACGGATGCGTTTGAAGTCAACAGAGTGACAAGGTCGGTGTTGTGGTGGGCTAGGACCGGTACGGTGACCGAGTCCGAGGAGCGATGAAGTTGGAGCATGGGGTCGTCGACTGATCCCGTAACTTGTGCAAAAAAGGCATAAGCCAACGAAATAATTTCTCAAGGAAATTTGATGTGTGCTGAAATGATTTGTGTGAATAACACCCCTAGACACCCACTGGGTGTCTGAAATGATTTGTGTGAATAACACCCCTAGACACCCGCTGGGAGTGCAAGGGGCTTGCTGGTTAACCAGCAAGAGTCTGAAAGAGCGAAGGATCCATTCGAACTTGTCGAAGGGACAGATCCGACTGAACTCATTGGAATACTGGCTCAAATAAAACGAAAGTGTAGTGTTTCGACTGAGTTGCGGCCCCGGAGGACCGATGCAAACTCGAAATGAAGAATGACACATGGTGTTCGTGAATGATGTATGAAAAAAATGGAAGTTGGACTCGTGAGTCACATAACCAGTACTAAGCAAGTATGTGAAAATAAGTAGCCGAGCATAGAGGTACACTCGGTGGCGTGGCCTCCGAGTGAACGTGATGTGTGAATTACGGGATACTCGGGAAGGCGTAAATAACAGAATGTAGTGCATGTAGAATGACTTAGCTGTTTGAAGGCATGCGGGTGGCAAAGTGTTGGAGATGTGTTCAAACAAAGGTGATGCACGGAGTGGCCGATTGATGTAGATGTGTCTCACCGAGTGGCGATGCGCGGGGCAGCCGAGTGGTTATGAGGTGATCAACCGAGTGGCGACGCGCGGGGCGGCCGAGTGGTGATGAGGTGACCAACCGATGGCGACACACGGGGCGGCCGAGTGGTGATGTGGTGACCAACCGACGGCCACGCGCGGGGTGGCTGAGTGGTTATGTGGTGACCAACCAATGGCGACGTGCGGAGCGGGCGAGTGGTTATGAGGTGACCAACCGAGTGGCGACGCCCGGGGCGGCCGAGTGGTTATGAGCTGACCAACCGATGGCGACGCGCGGGGCGGCCGAGTGGTTATGAGCTGACCAACCAATGGGTGACGCACGGGGCGGCCGAGTGGTTATGAGGTGATCAACCAATGGTGACGCACGGGGTGGCCGAGTGGTTATGAGGTGATCAACCGAGTGGCGACGCGCGGGGCGGCCGAGTGTTTATGAGGTGACCAACCGAGTGGCGACACGCGGGGCGGCCGAGTGGTTATGAGGTGACCAACCGAGTGGCGACGCGCGGGGTGGCCGAGTGGTTATGAGGTGATCAACCGAGTGGCGACGCGCGGGGCGGCCGAGTGGTGATGAGGTGACCAACCGAGTGGCGACACGCGGGGTGGCCGAGTGGTTATGAGGTGATCAACCGAGTGGCGACGCGCCGGGCGGCCGAGTGGTGATGAGGTGACCAACCGAGTGGCGACACGCGGGGTGGCCGAGTGGTTATGAGGTGATCAACCGAGTGGCGACGTGCGGGGCGGCCGAGTGGTTATGAGGTGACCAACCGAGTGGCGACACGCGGGGTGGACCGAGTGGTTATGAGGTGACCAATCGATGGCGACGCACGGAGCGGCCGAGTGGTTATGAGGTGACCAACCGATGGCGACGCGCGGAGCGGCCGAGTGGTTATGAGGTGACCAACCGATGGCGACGCGCGGGGCGGCCGAGTGGTGATGAGGTGACCATCCGATGGCGACGCACGGGATGGCCGAGTGGTTATGAGGTGACCAACCGATTGCGACGATGCGCAGAGCGTCCGGTGATGTAGACGCGTGCCGCGGAGTGGCGGCGAGAGGGGCGTCCGAGTGACTTAGACGCGTCCCGTGGAGTGACGATGCGCGGAGCGTCCGGTGATGTAGACGCGTGCCGCGGAGTGACGGCGAGCGGGGCGTCCTAGTGACATAGACGCGTCTCGTGGAGTGACGATGCGCAGAGCGTCCGGTGATTACGCGTGCCGCGGAGTGACGATGCGCAGAGCGTCCGATGATGTAGACGCGTGCCGCGGAGTGACGGCGTGCGAGAAATCCGAGTGAAGTAGACGCGTCCCGCTGAGTGGCGAGGCGCGGGGCATCGGAGTGATTAAGGCGCGTCCCGCGGAGTGGTGGCGAGCGTGGCGTTCGGGTGATGTAGACGCGTCCCACGGAGTAGTGACCCACGGGGTGTCCGAATGAAGTAGACCCGGCCCGCGGAGTGGCGAGGCGCGGGGCGTCCGAGTGATTAAGACGCGTCCCGCGGAGTGGCGGTGAGCGCAGCGTCCAGATGATGTAGTCGCGCTCCACAGAGTAGCATCGCGCGGGGTGTCCGAGTGAAGTAGACCCGGCCCGCGGAGTGGCGACGCGCGAGGCGTCCCAAAAAAAATAGATGCTTTTCGCGGAGTGGCGACGCACGGGGTGTCTGATGGTGTTGACGCATCCCGCAGCGCGGCGACGGACAAGGCGGCCAAGTGATGTAGATACGTGCCGCGAAGTGACGATGTACGGGTCGTCCGAGTGATGTAGACGCATCCCGCGATGTGGCGACACGCGGGATGTTGAGTGACGACGCGCGTGACCAAGTGATGCTGGCGCGACCAGTTGAGCGACGGTCTGTGTGTCATCGTGTTATTCACCTGAACGAAATGTCCGCTCGAGTGAACTGTTGTCGATGGACGACGACTGGACAAGTGACCCTGCAAGTTAGTAACAAGTATAGCTACGAATATTTGTTTGATGCACCAGCATTTTCCTGCATGTTAGCAAGTATAGCCAGCATAGCCATCGAGTTAACGGCATGCATGCATGCACTAATTGACCAGCGCTGAAGTAACGCACTTATGGCCGCACTAATTAACGGTAAATGATGTTGTAAATCCTCACCAATTGGCCGCTTAATGAGGCAATTATATCTGGACAAAGCGGAGCCAGCGAGGTTGCCTATTGGTGGGAGCCGTCCTTCCGTTTCGTTTCCTCCATGGTGCATGCAGTAAATAATCGAGGAGAGAGAAGGAGCTACCCGATTGATTTTGCCGGAGAAAGAAACTGCCCGAGCGGAGGTGAGTGCGGCCGGCCGCCTTCGGAGTAACCTTGCCGCCGTGGAGGCGGCTGCAGGTCCAGGCTCAATGGTATGAGTTCTCGACCCTATTGCCGAGGCAACGACCTTTGGCATGGACTCCACAACAGCACCGGCACCGACGACCTCTGCTAGTGCCGTCGTCGAGCCGCCCGTGTGTTGTGTCGGGCAGTTGATGGTGGAGGGGGACGCCGCTGCCCGCAATGTGTCGAGCAGTCGACATGGGAGGTAGCGGCCACCGCGTGTCCGTGCCGGTGCGCCGCGCTGAGCAATCGACTGTGGAGGGAGATGTCGGAGGGTGGGGCCGTGGTGCGTCTGCGCCGCCGCCGTGCAGCTGATGCCTCATCACTCGGCAAGCCGATCCATTCTGGATGACGCAGCTATAACGGGCTGCGCTGGGCTGCTGTGGAGTGGTCGTCTTCAGAGGCCGGCTGAACGTCATCGTTGCGGATGCTGCCGAGGGGAACCTGTCCGCATGAGGTGACTACCTGAACCGGTGTCTGTTGCCTTTTTGATTCTTGTACACGCTTCAATCGATCGGCATGAGTGCACGAACGTGTGGACATGCAAAAGAAATAGAAACCAATAGCAGGTCATCGATTGATCGTTAGATCGTAACCGGATAGAACTCAGAAGAGAGAAGACTCCTGATCCATCCGTTAGTGATTCGTCGGGTGAAGATGTATCTTTTCCCTTCCTTTTTGTGATGCTTCAATTACTCGCTGCAGAGACAAACAATATGAACTGTAAGAATAGGAAACTGGACATAGATGAATAAATAAAAAACCATCTGCATCATGGCTCGATAGACGCCATGTCCCACGGTGGACGCCAACTGTTGTGGAAACGATTCCGACAATTAAAAAGGGGTAGGATAAAGGAGCATGAGCTATCGAGATGCAAATGGGTGACACGTTGGTTTTAGCGAGTTCGGGCCTCTCACGGTGGAGATAACAGCTCTACGTTTCGTGCTCCGGAGAGACTTTGCTTTATCTGAGTACGTATCCGGAGATTACAATGTGTGTTTGAGAGAGAGATAGGGGAGAGCGGATCTCCATGCCTGAGCTATGTCCTGAGACTAACGGTTAGAAAGAGAGAGAGAGGTGGAAGAAAAAAAAGGCCCCCTAGTCTAGTGGTGGGGGTGGCTTATATAGAGTGCGCCACCCCCTCACCTCCTATATTAAAAAATGGGGGCGTTAATGCTATAACTCAGCCTACTACTAAGATGATGCTTCGAGTGCCTTGTCGACTGCTGGTCTTCGCATATCCGAGTGAGGTCAGGTGCTCCGAGTGGAATGAGTTGGTCGATGGAGTGCTATGCTCCGAGTGGTTGTTGTCGTCCGAGTGACTTGATGGTCATCCGAGTGGATAGTATGTCTGTATGAAATTTATCTGGACCCACATGATGTGTGGACTCCATGTTTTATGATATTTCAACCCTTCATGGGCCTACCTGTTATGTGTAACCCCAACACCAGCCCCTGCGTCGTCCTGGCGACCCCCTTCAGGGTAGCACTCCAAGCGGCAGCCTTCCTCGTCGAAGACCTTGAAGAACAGCATGGAGGCACCATCATACTCGAAGTGGATGGCGAGGGTGCCGTACGCGCGGCAGACTCGGGCGACCTCGCCCTAGCCTCGAGTCATTAAGATCCTCCCGAAGGCGACGGCTTCAACCTCCTCTCCAGTCGCCGGGGCGTCGCAGTCGGCGTGCTGCAGCCAAAACTCGAGAAGGCCCCACGGAGGCATCTCGGTGGTGAAGAACTACAGGAGGCGGATCTAAGTGCTCGGAGGCATCGCCGCCCACAGCTTGAACTTGCGCGAGGAGTCCGCGGCATGGACCCTTGGGGCGACGTCGTGTGTCTCCGCGGCACGGAGACCACGGCCCTGGCGCGGGCAGCCGCGCTGATCGCTCCTCCCTCCGAAACCCTCGGCATGAGCGTACAAGGGCAACGGGTACCCAGGAGGTGGCCTCTCGTACCACGGCCGCGACACTACCGGACTCACGACCATCTCACGACGATGGGACCGCCTCTTCTTCGGCTGGAGTAGCTCGGGCTCGTTGAGGGGAGTCTTTCCCTTCTCCACGGCCGAGAACCTCCGTATCGGTGCCATGACCGCACCAGCGAACAGTGGAGCAAGGAAGAAGAAGAAGCGGGAGAATCAAGGAAGGGACGGGTGACGGGGGATCCGCCCCCACTTCCCATTTATAGCCAAGGGGAGGCCAACTGCCGGCCTCCATGATCTAAGGTAATAATGACCTTTTTTCTGCACGCAGTAAGGACCCGTCAAGTTGGGCAGTTGTCGAGGCAGCGTGGGGAAGCGGAGACGGCCACGTCCAATCAGTCGCCATGCGCCAACCATGGCCGCAGGCTGATGGGGCCTGCGGCACTCCGCGCTTGCCCTTTGGCTTCGCCTCGAAGCCAAGACCGAGCGCGCCTTGGGCCCAGGGGCTACTCTCGGCGTTCTGGGAACGGGGGTCCTCGGACTTGCCTGCCCGCAGCCCGCAGCGTGGCTCCAACAGCGGCCCCGTACGGCCCATCTTCACCAGCAAAAATTCAAGACCCTCGTGAGGGGCCATGCCTCGCGAGGCAGACGAAGCAAGACCTCCTCAGGGGCGGCCTCACCAGGCTGGCTTGCGAGGGGCGGAGAGATCAAGGTGAGGGGCACGTCACGAGACTTCTGTGACGCAAGCCATGATGACTGGAGCCAGGCAGGCGCGAGCGCGCGCAGTGTCCTTGTTTCCTATTTGGTGCTAAAGGGGCAAGCGCAGACGAGGAGTCCGAAGGCATCGGGCAAAGGTTTCCATACCGGTGCAACAAGACCAAGACCAGCAGGACGGCAGGACGGAGGTCACCGTGGAGTTCAAGACGGCGTCACCACCAGAGCCTTTGGCAGGCGAAGACTATTTTTGTCAGGATAGCTTGTACTAGTTGTCTCCCTTCGAATTTGGCCGTTGTGGGAACCCTTCCCGCTCAATATTTGGGAAGAGGACCAGGGCCTCTATAAATAGGACTAGGCACCACCATAGGGAGACAGCTGATTCAGACCTAGATCGAATCCATAGCGCCCCAACCACTCAAGTTCACCAAGCACAAGAACACCTTTCCTCGCGAGGCTGTTCTTCCCTTGTAACTGTTCATCCTTAGCCCAAGAGGCAATCCACCACACCACACTGGAGTATGGTATTACACCACAATGGTGGCCCGAACCAGTATAAATCTTGTGTCTCATGTTCTTTGGGTTCGTCAAGCATGGCCGTGAGATCATAGTGTGCGAGCCAGAGAGGGGGAGAGATCTTTGTGCACACCCAGTGTTCGAACCTCAAGGGTTTTGCCAGAACCCGAAATCCGAGATCACGACATGTATTTTTTAACACAATACAGACGCAAGCGCTCATATATACGCGCAAGCACTCACCGCTATAAGCGCACACACGCAGACCCTACCCCTATGAGCACCTTCAAGAGAGTGAGCCAGCATATGATCTTGAGATTTTACGAAATCACCATAGGTGCCTCGTAGTCGAATGGAATGTATCCTCCCACTGAACGCACATCGCCGGGAAATACTGAAATTAACCTAGGATAAATGCGAGCATCAGGACTTTAAACCTGGTGGGCTCGGGAAACCACTGCCCTCCTAAACATCCCACCATAGGTTGGTTAGCACCACAAAATGTATGTGATGACCGTGATGAGCTTATTCTAAAGTCCAGTGACCATATCGTGTTTTTGCTTCAAATACAATGATCGTAAGTGTCGTCAACAAAATATGGAGCATGCATCAAATACAATGTCCGTCGGTATCACAACAAAATACGGAGACGTATCATGAGCTAGATATCGTATGATCACCATAAGAATGTATACGGTGACCGTAATGATCATATTATGAAGTCCAGTGACCGTATAGTGCTTTCGCTTGAAATACAGTGACCGTCACGCGTGAATGTGTCAGGGGAATGCATACTTTTAGAGGGCCGAGAGATAGTTTGTGTGCGTACGTGAAAGTGGTGTAGAAAGAGGGGGTGTCCGGTGGAGACAATGAGAGATATGCCCCTCGTTTCTCTTTCCCATGACTAATATTTTAGGAGAAAATATAAGCATTCACAATGCAGAACAAATATTTTTGGATGCACTATGCAATTAACTTTCATGTATAACATTGTACTATTGTATATGCTTATTTTCTTAGTGGTCGATTGTGTGTGTGGTATGGTGGGCACATCATTTCTAGTTGGGGTGGGCACATCATTTCTAGTTGTGGTGGGTCAACATGAGGACTCATGGGTCGGTTGCATCCTGCGCCACATAGGTTGGACCGAGACACATTATACGAAGACCCATGTGGAGGACTCGGCATACAAGATGAAGCTACCAGAGTCATGGAGGACTCTATCCCCACTGGTGATAAGCCGACTATATATGATTTGTAACCCTAGGCCCCGAGTATGTTATAGAAGCCTGGGGGCTAGTTCGTCGATAGTATACACACACACAATGCCTGGTATTCACGTGTACTTTGTACAAACCCCTATCACTAATATATAGTACCAGGAGTAGGCTTTTTCCTCAACTGCAAGGGTCCAGACTTCGGTAAAATTTTGCCTCGTATTACCATCCAACCTAACAGTCAGGACATCCTACCGAATGATCTGATGGAATCATATCTGCCAACTACTAACGGAGAGGTGTGTCTTGGGGGGGCAATGTGTGCGAGAGATGCCTAAAGATAATGTGTGTGCGGGAGACACGTAGGCACATATATGTGCATATAGAAGGCTAGTAGAGACCGAGTTTGTGTATATATGCATGTGAGAGAAAAAGTGTTTTCCAACTGAGATTAGTGAAAAGAGTGGTACATCGTTGCCAGAAGGAGAGAGGGTGATATATAGAGAGTGTGTGCGTGAGACACCCCGACACCCTGTGAGAGATTGTGAGCATGTGTGAAAGGGAAATGCCGATGTATATAAAGTGTTTGCACTTATGCGTTACATAGAGATATATATAGCGCGTGTGTGAGAACGGGCCGAGGCATAGTGCATCTACGTGTAAAAGGTGGTTCTACGTATTAAATTAAAATATAAATGGCATTATCATTTTTGGATGAGATCATGAATTTTGTAATTTGCGTACGAACAAAATCGGCCTATCAGACACTCATACTATATTTAATTCTAGCATGTGCATGTGTTTATTTTATATTATCGATCCATAGAGTGAGAGCGGTTTGAAATACAGACAATGCATTGCTTTTGCAATTCATATATAAACATTAATTAGTGCACTCCATGTTGTTAGTGTGAAGCACTTTATACATTTGTCACTTACATGGATTCGTTCCAAATTGCTAGCTACGAAATAGAATACATGTTGAATTCAAAATAAAGGGGGTTTTGAAGATTTGAATTCATAGGAAGTGCATTCATCTGTTTGAATCCGGGATAGTGGCATTTGTAAATCAGATCTAAAAGGGGCAGCAATCTTTGTTGTGCGTTTGAACATGCTATATATTCATACACATATCTAACTATTTTTTTGCAACCAAGGAGATTATATCTAGAACCATGCATGAACTGAGGTAAGTTGCATATTTTTTAATATACACTCATGTACAATGTATATTCAAATTTACCCCCTCCATTCCAAAATAATCGTAGTTTTAGGATTTTCAAGAGTCAAGATTTGTGAAGTTTGACAAATCCTGAAAGTTCAAATCGAGAGAACGAAAAACGTTAATGCTTCTACTCCCAAATATTGAACGAAGCGCCAAACAAGCCTCTGGTCACGCGAAACCGTGCGAGACTAAGTTTGGTGGTAGGAAATTATTGTCCTAACTCTGGCCTGTGTAGCCTATCGGCCCGATGTCCAAAGGTGTAAACCGGGGTAGGTTTGTAACTTCACCAAAACGCCAGTCTCAACCGCCTCTGAGAAGCATTCATATGCCGTGGGCGCCTAAACACCCATGCGCTCGGCCGAAATCTATCCCGCCCACAATTTGGGACACCTAAGATTACTGTCCTACCCCCAGCCTGTAATATGTCCGAAATTTTAGATGGGGGCAAACTTTGTAACTTTCCCAAAATTTCAAACAAGCGTGTCCCAAACCGAAACATTGTTCCCCCTTAGTTCCCCCTCCCTCCGTTTCCCCATTCATACCATGTGGGCGCCAAAACACCCTCTCCACCAGCCGCGGAACCCCAGCCTCCTCCAACCCCATCCCATTGCACTCAATCCACCGCTGCCCTCCTCCATCACGCCGGAGCCGGTACCCCAACGTCGTCGTCCAACACAACCGCAACCGCAACGCCCTCAAGGACTTAGCATCTGATGCCGAGGCAGCGCTGCCTCCACGATGCCGACACCGGTGTGCGCCGTACCAGAACCACTTCGACCACGCCGTCCTGAGCCTCTACACTGCCGCTCCACTGTCGCAACCGTCCACCGCACCTGTGACGCCCCCGATTTGACCATACACTAATCATGCACGCAAATGTGTACGATCAAGATCAAGGACTCACGGGTAGATATCACAACACAACTCTACAAATAAAATAAGTCATACAAGCATCATATTACAAGCCAGGGGCCTCGAGGGCTCGAATATAAGAGCTCGATCATAGACGAGTCAGCGAAAGCAACAATATCTAAGTACAGACATAAGTTAAACAAGTTTGCCTTAAGAAGGCTAGCACAAACTGGGATACAGATCGAAAGAGGCGCAGGCCTCCTGCCTGGGATCCTCCTAAACTACTCCTGGTCGTCGTCAGCGGGCAGCACGTAGTAGTAGGCACCTCCGGTGTAGTAGGAGTCGTCGTCGACGGTGGCGTCTGGCTCCTGGACTCCAGCATCTGGTTGCGACAACCAGAATGAAAGGAAAGGGGGAAAAGGGGAAGAAAGCAACCGTGAGTACTCATCCAAAGTACTCGCAAGCAAGGAGCTACACTACATATGCATGGGTATCAAATGGAGTAAGGGTATCATATGTGGACTGAACTGCAGAATGCCAGAATAAGAGGGGGATAACTAATCCTTTCGAAGACTACGCTTCTGGCAGCCTCCGTCTTGCAGCATGTAGAAGGGAGTAGACTGAAGTCCTCCAAGTAGCATCGCATAGCATAATCCTAACCGATGATCCTCCCCTCGTTGCCCTGTGAGAGAGCGATCACCGGTTGTATCTGGCACTTGGAAGGGTGTGTTTTATTAAGTATCCGGTTCTAGTTGTCATAAGGTCAAGGTACAACTCCAAGTCGTCCTGTTACCGAAGATCACGGCTATTCGAATAGATTAACTTCCCTGCAGGGGTGCACCACATAACCCAACACGCTCGATCCCATTTGGCCGGACACACTTTCCTGGGTCATGCCCGGCCTCGGAAGATCAACACGTCACAGCCCCACCTAGACCAACAGAGAGGTCAGCACGCCGGTCTAAACCTAAGCGCCCAGGGGTCTGGGCCCATCGCCCTTAGCACACCTGCACGTTGCGTGGGCGGCCGGAAGCAGACCTAGCCTAGTGGCGTTCCAGTCCAATCTGGCGCGTGCCGCTCCGTTGCTGACGTCACGAAGGCTTCAGCTGATACCACGACGCCGGGATACCCATAACTACTCCCGCGTAGATGGTTAGTGCGTATAGACCAAATGGCCAAACTCAGATCAAATACCCAGATCTCGTTAAGCGTGTTAAGTATCCGCGAACGTCGACCAGGGCCAGGCCCACCTCTCTCCTAGGTGGTCGGAACCTGCCCTGTCGCTCCGCCTCAAAGATCCACTCGCGGGTGCTCCTCAAGCCGACCCGTCTTTAGTCACCACATGTATCATGTATAAAGTATATAGTATATACCCGTGATCAACTCCCGAGTGATCACGGCCCGATAGTATAGCATGGCAGACGGACAAGGATGTAGGGCCACTGATGATAAACTAGCATCCTATACTAAGCATTAGGATTGCAGGTAAAGGTAACAACAGTAGTAGCAAGGACAGGCTATGCATCAGAATAGGATTAACGGAAAGCAGTAACATGCTACACTACTCTAATGCAAGCAGTATAGAGAAGAGTAGGCGATAATCTGGTGATCAAAGGGGGGGCTTGCCTGGTTGCTCTGGCAAGAGAGAGGGTCGTCAACTCCGTAGTCGTACTGGGTAGCAGCGGCGTCGGTCTCGGTGTCTAGCGAGAGAAGAGGGGGAGAAAACAATAAATATTTAAGCAAACAGATGCATAGCGATGCATGACATGACAAGTAGCGGTGCTAGGGGTGCCCTATCGCGGTATGAGGTGATACCGGTGTGGGGGGGGAAACATCCGGGAAAGTATCCCCGGTGTTTCGCGTTTTCGGACAGATGAACCGGAGGTGAAATGTTGCAGGTTCACTATGCTAGGGACGCGTGGCGGCGAACGGGCTGCGTATCCAATTCGTCTCGTCGTTCTGAGCAACTTTCATGTATAAAACTTTTTCATCCGAGTTACGGGTTAAAAGATATGATTTTCTAAAGATTTTATTAATTTCTGGAATTTAATTAATTATTTAATTAATTCGAAAATGATTTAATGACATCAGCATGATGTCATGCTGACATCAGCAGTCAACAGAGTTGACTTGGTCAACCTGACATGTGGGTCCAGGGGGGACCCACCTGTCATCCTCTAATTAGGTTAATTAGGGTTTAGGTTAATCTAATTACAGTTTAATTTAAACTTAACTAGTTAATTAAATTAATTAAACCGGATTAATTAACTTAATTAATTTCTTAATTAATTAATAATTTTATTAAATCATTTTTATTTTTGCACAGGGCGTTGCGGCGCCCGACTGGGCATTCGCCCAAATCGACGGGCGAGGAGGACCGGGGCATGGCCGGGCGGAGGGCGACGCCGTCCGGGGCAAGACGAGGCCGGCGCGGGCGGAGGCACGCCGGTCAGGGCGAGTGCGCGCGAGACGGAGAGAGAGGGAGGGCCGGGGTCGAGGGCGCGGTCGGTGGTGCCGGTGCACGTGGCCGAGGCGACCAGGGGGGGAAGGGCGCGGCCGCCGCGGCAGGGGAGCCGCACGGGGAAGCGGGGAGGGGCCGGGGCGGGACGGCCCGGCGCGGGCGACGGTGGCGCCGGAGCGCGTCGAGCGGCGACGGCCGAGGCGACCTAGGGGGAGAGGAGGGCGAAGGGGGGAGCTCACGGGGGGAGTAGGGCAACGGGGCAGTGGGCTCGGGGGCGGTCGGGGAAGACCGGCGAGGAGGAGGACGAGGAGGCGTTCGACGGCGACGGGGCGGTCCGGCGACGAGGGCGGCGGGGCGCGGCTCGATCCGGCGGCTTCAGGATCGGTAACGAGGCGAGGCGCCGGCGTCGAGGAGTGGGGCGGCGCGGTCGCCGGGGAGAGGCGGCGGGGTCGGGATGAGGCCGACGGGGCGATGGGATGGGGGCGCCGAGCGCTGGGGCGCTGGGTGTGTGGCGGCGCTGGGAGGGAGAGGGAGAGACGTGCGGGGGAGAGTGGGGGTGGGGGTGAGCTAGGGTTTCGGTCGTGGGGGGGATAAGGGAGGCATGGGGGGGCGGCTGGGCCGTGGGGTGGGCTGGCCCATTCGGGCTGAGGCCAGCTGGGCCACTTGGCCCAGTGAGAGGGGGGTTGCTTTGTCCCTTTTTTTTCTTTGTTTTTTTATCCTTTTGCACTTCTGCTTTTAAACCTTTTAAACTATTTAGACATTTTATAAAAATGGGTTTGCTGCCCCATAATTACCTGTGTAATAATTAGCAACCACCGAACATTTTTGTTTCAATTTTTGAAAACTTTTATTGCCGACATTAATTTTAAATTTTAAATTTGAATTCGACGCGGTTTGAACTAACGGGCGTTTAGCAACAGTAATCAGGATGACATGGCATGATTAGCGTGGGATTACTGTAGCAAGATTATCCGGGCGTTACAGCACCAGAGCTATTCCTGCTATGTCATCGTTCGCCGCCTCGGATCTGGTTCCCTGCCGCCGACAGACGGCCACCGCACCACCCTCAACAACTTGGCCATGGGTTCGTCCAAGGCAACACCGTCCTCCACAACTTCTTGTTTCCAGTGAACCACAAGAAGATCATTGGAAAAACAGAAGGAGGACACTGCACTGCCGACAGAAAGAGGTACTCCTCTTCCCTTATTCGTGCAAATCTTACGTCTCTGCCCACACCGTATTCATCCCACGAAAGAAACTAGTTGAGCGCTTCTTACTGCATATTCTTCGTGATACTAAATGCACAAGGTTTCCTCCCATTTAGTATTTCCCCTGGTCTAGAGGTTAGTAGCCCGCCTGGATTTCAATTCAGGGCCAGTCGAATCGCAATTAAAATAAGCAGCACCCGCTTAGGCAAACGGAGCACCTAGTCCACCTATTCACCGAGGAAGCGGCGCATCGGAGTCTATCTTAGGGGTGTGGGCCACAAGAGCTGCTTGCGCCCAATCTGGAGGTTGGCAGGGCTTGAAGGGACGACCGGGGGCGGTGCCAAGCACGGTGGTGTAGTGAGGTCGAGGGGAGGGCGGAGGCAGGGGACTGAGTGTAACGCCCTCGATGCGGCTATATCTCCCACGTGTCGAAGCACGACTAAGAGGCATAACCGCATTGAAAGCAATGTCGCAAGTGAGGTAATCTTCACACAACCCATGTAATGCAATAAGGGAAAGCGATACATAGTTGGCTTACAATCGCCACTTCACACAATTACATGAATTAAGCATTACATCATCCAGATACAATCAAGGTCCAACTACGGAACCAAAATAAAATAAGACTACCCCAAATGCTACACAGATCCCCGATCGACCCCAACTGGGCTCCACTACTGATCAACTAGAACGAAACAACACAAAGGACAAGATCTTCATCGAGCTCCTCCTTGAGCTTGGTTGCGTCGCCTGCACGGACTTGTCGGCACCTGCAAACTGGTTTTGGAATTATCTGTGAGTCACGGGGACTCAAGAATCTCACACCCTCGCGATCAAGACTATTTAAGCTTATAGGTAAGGTAAAAGGTATGAGGTGGAGCTGCAGCAAGCAACTAGCATATTTGGTGGCGAACATATACGCAAAAGAGAGCGAGGAGAGAAGGCAAAGCACGGTCGAGAAACTATGATCAAGAAGTGATCCTAGAACAACCTACGTCAAGCATAACTCCAACACCATGTTCACTTCCCGGACTCTGCCGAGAAGAGACCATCACGGTTACACACGCGGTTGATGTATTTTAATTAAGATAAACTTCAGGTTTTCTACAACCGGACGTTAACAAATTCCCATCTGCCCATAACCATGGGCACGACATTCGAAAGTTAAAATCCCTGCAGGGGTGTCCCAACTTAGCCCATAACAACCTCTCACGGTCAACGAAGGATATTCCTTCTAGCTGGAAGACCCGATCAGACTCGGAATCCCAGTTACAAGACATTTCGACAATGGTAAAACAAGACTAGCAAAGCCACCCAGATGTGCCGACAAATCCCGATAGGAGCTGCACATATCTCGTTCTCAGGGCACACCGGATGAGCAAGACGTCGGGTAAGCCAGCCCAGAGTTGCCCCTGGTAGCCTCGGACATCGCCCAGTTGGACCAACACTCAGAGGAGCACTGGCCCGGGGGGGTTAAAATAAAGATGACCCTTGAGTCTATAGAACCCAAGGGAAAGAAAAGGCTAGGTGGCGAATGGTAAAACCAATGTTGGGCCTTGCTGGAGGAGTTTTATTCAAGGCAAACTGTCAAGGGGTTCCCATTATAACCCAACCGCGTAAGGAACGCAAAATCCGGGAACATAACACCGATATGACGGAAACTAGGGCGGCAAGAGTGGAACAAAACACTAGGCATAAGGCCGAGCCTTCCACCCTTTACCAAGTATATAGATGCATTAATTAAATAAGAGATATTGTGATATCCCAACAATAAACATGTTCCAACAAGGAACAACATCTCCATTTTCCAACAAGGAACAAACTTCAATCTTCACCTGCAACTAACAACGCTATAAGAGGGGCTGAGCAAAGTCGTAACATAGCCAAACAACGGTTTGCTAGGACAAGGTGGGTTAGAGGCTTGGTTCAACAATATGGGAGGCATGATAAGCAAGTGGTAGGTATCGCAGCATAGGCGTAGCAAAAGAGCGAGCAACTAGCAAGCAAAGATAGAAGTGATTTCGAGGGTATGGTCATCTTGCCTGAAATCCCGCAAGGAAGAAGAACGAGTCCATGAAGAAGACAAACGGACATAGTCGAACGGTTCCTCACAAACGCGACGTTAACGGAACCAACCCGAAGAAGCAACACCGGAAAGAAGCACACAACATAGTAAACAACCAACACATAAGCATGGCATGATGCACAATCAAGTATGATGCATGTCCGGTTTAATGAAGCATGACATGGCAAAGAGCACAAACAATCCTACAAATTAAGTGGAGCTCATTATGCAACGGAGTTGCATATTGAAGAAAACACCACATGACTTATTTAGTTCTCTCTCGTTTATGTACTCAACAATATTAAATGTTGTTTAAACATGGCAAGAGGGTGAAGCAAATGAAAACTACCTATCTAGGCAAGTTTAAATGAGGCCGGAAGCAATGAACACAATTCCGGAAAACTCCTCATGAGCATATTATAGATTTGGTACTGTTCTGCCCTAAACACAATTTTAGAGTTATTACACATGAAAAACAAGTACACCATGTTAAACTAGGCATTTTTCTACCCCATTTACATATAAAGTTTATTAAAATCGGAGTTACGGTTAATTTGTTATGAATTAAAGCATTTTAGCATGGCATGGGAGCAGATTTAAACAAACAGCATTTTAGACATTTTAAACATGCATGAAAATGGCATATTATGAAACTAGATGAAATTCTAGCCATGTTACATAAATGACATGTTTTAAATGGATGCATGGTTCAAAAGTTATTAGCAGTTGAAAATAGGGGCAGTTCTGTAAATATGCAATGCTCTGAGAAATTAATAATTCGCTGCCAACTGAAAAAAAACGAACGGGCCGAAACTGGCCGGCCCAAAAGTGCACATGGAACGGGGACTGCTAACATCGGGCTGAGGCCCAGCTGAGCCTGGAGGCGCAAGGCGCGGCTTGCGGGCCATGCGCGTGAGGAGGTGGCCTCAAACGACCTGACCGGGCAGGGGCGCACGGGATCTGGCGATGGGGTCAACGCGACTGGACGAACCGGGCTCGTCCTCGACCTTGGACGAAATAGGGGTGGCGTCAAAGGCAGAGGTCGCAGGAAGGCAGCGGCGATGGATGGAGCTTCTGCTCCGGCGACGAGGTAATGCAGGAAAAAGGAGGGAGGCACGGATTTGCGTTAATATGAGGAGGACGCCGGCGAGCAAGGAAGCAGGGGCTTGCCAGCGGCGTGGCCGGATGCGGCGGAACGGCGCTGGGCGGCTCGGCGCAGGTGGTCTCCTGTGGGCGGTGCCGGCGAGCTGTGGAAGAGGGCCAGCAGCACGGGCATTGGGGACGAGGGACGGGAGGAGATGCGTGGTCGTGGCCTGGTGACCATGGGATCGAGAAGTGGCTGGCGCCTTAGGTTGACTGCGAGGGATCCAGGGGATGAGCTGGATTGGTTGGGTGGAGAAAACGAGGAGGATTTGGATCGGGGAAGAAGCTGGTTGGCTTGGCGTTGAAAACAAAGGGAGTGGCGGCGGCGTGGGGATTGGATGGGACAGCCCTCCTAGGATCTAGGGTTAGACTAGTTATATAGTGAGTGGGTTAGATTAGGGGCGATCTCGTCCCTCCGATCGTAATCAGGCGGTCGAGAAAAATATGTTAGGAAGTCCAAATAACAAAACGGAGATGTTTTGTAGACGGTTGGGGATGATCCGGATCCAACGGTGACGACTGCCCGGGTCGGGTCCGGAACAATTTTGGATGCGCACGTGAGGGGTTCGATGCACTGTGCAGAGAGGGTTTCGGACCGTGCGGTCGCATAGGACAACTCCGAAAGCGAAGAGGGGAAGGAGGGTGGACTAGGTGGGCTATGGCGAGACTGCGAGGGGGAGAAGAGAGAGGGAGGGCTCGGCATCTGTTTCCGGAGACCGAAAACGTCCGACGTTAGACCGACTATAATGTCGCTATAGTTATCCGTTGGGCTATCAAACAAACTCCGAATGTGATGAAACTTGGCAGGCGACCTACTAACACTATAACAACACCGCATGCCAACTTTCATCCCATTCCGAGAACATTCTCCGGCCACTTATAAAATACTATTTCGGACATGCCGCGGGCGTGTGCAAGTGTGTCTGGGCTCAGAACGGACAAGGAGAGAATGAGGAGGCTGGGACTGATGCAAGTTTTGAAAACATGATGATGCAATGCACATGATGACATGACAAGGTGCAACACGCAAGCAAATGACAAGGCAACAACAACGAATAACTGGAAGACACCTGGCGCAACGGTCTCGGGGCGTTACAACACTCCACCACTACGAGAGGATCTCGTCCCGAGATCTAGGATGGCACCGGAGGGAAAAGGAAGAGGAAGATAAGAGGTAAAACTAAGTTGCTTCTTTGACAAACGAGTGAGACCAAAGAACGTTGAAAAGGTTGAGCAAAATGAAAGAAAGAAAGCAATGGAGAAGAACAAAGTTGAAAACACTCCGTTAGTAAAGAGGAACAAGGAAGAACAACTTAGGGCAGCACTCTGATTGAAAAGAAAAGGAATTGAATAAGAACTTGGTAAGATGAGAAGATACTTGATGAAATCACAACACACTGCCTCCGGAGCTATTGAATGAATGGAACAAGGGGTAAGAAGGATCTCGGACAGCACTCCGGTTGAAAAGAGATGCGAGGCTTGATAAGGCGAAAAGAACTTGAGCAAAAGGGCACAACACTCCGATTAAATGGATAGGCATGAAAAGAACACGATCCAAGATGATGAGAGAAAAGAGCAACATCACAATGACTCCGGAACAAAAGAATAGAAGATAGATAATTGAAATAGAAGAATGGAGAAGAAGATGCCAACTTCTTACACAATAGAGCTTGAAAAGGCATCTTTAGGAGAAGGGTCGAACGGAGTTGTTGGAAACCCAACAACGAAAAGATAGGCTTGAAGTGGGCTAATGGAAGACATCTCAAAACTGAGTTGAAATTCTGCCACTGACGGAAACGATAGATTGGGTTGATATCCACAAGGAGACGAGAAACTTATTTCACCGGGATGAAAGATGAAGAACTTGGGTCATTTATGAGCACCATAAATAGCAGCAATCCTTAGAGAAGGCTTTAGGTGAATTATAACCCAAGAAAACTCCAATGAAGAGATTGATGGATTTAAGATATCTCATTCTTAACAACATGTGAAACATGGAACATGAACTTAAATTATCAAGAATGACATAATACCACCTCTATTGATATGGAAGGAAGAATTGCACTCCGGATTGCAAGATGAAGAATACTTGAGCTCCTTAGAAAAGAATCTTGATGAAAACTTCGAGAAGTGATAAAAACCTTGATGAACCATCATGTTGAACCTTGATGAAAAACTCCGGTAACAAAAGGATGATCAAACGGAAGGAAAGAGAAGTTGAAAACACAAGGTGAATCTTGCGATGATTTAGATGAATCTCCGTGGTGATATAATTGCGAGAGCTTGGGACACCGGGAAAGAAAAATGAATCAAGTGAAACCGAGAATTTGATGAGCCTCCAGAATAAAGAATTAATCACTTGGATGAAGCAAGAATAAGAATTACGTTATGCGTATCCTTCACCAATCAAATTGATGACAATCAACGGATTTGGCACACTACTTATTATTGTAGCAAGGATTAAGAGAGAAATAGCGCCAATTTGGGAAGGTCTTCAACGAATCACCAGTCGGGATTGGAAAGAATGAATGAATTGATATGATAACGAAGGAAGAGACATCTTGAATGAACCACCGTAAGAATTGAAAAACGATTGAAGAAAAGGTAAAGAAGCACTGGGAAGAATTAGCAAAAGAACGAAGATGTTTGAGAGGATTTAGATACATGAGAACGAAGAGATCGCGAGCCGATTAGAGGATAATTGATCGATGCACCGGTAAGATTAGGAGAACGATAACTGAAAGCTGTGAATGAATACTTATGAGACGATGGGCTCCGGAGAATCAAACTGAAAAATACTCTGAATTACTTCGGATGGGTGAAAAGAAATCTCACAATCGAAAGCAATTATGAGAGGATGGCATAACACTAGAACCACGAATCTTTGATAGAACGAAACAAGATTCAAGGGAAAACTCTTCTTCGGTCTTCAAATGTAGATAATGACGACGAGGAACACCACCAAATAGTTGAGATGCTCCGGGATGAAAATTAGCAAGGTTGAACCAACGATGAAAAGAATTCGACAGATCTTGGAGAAAAACAAGAGAGTGATTGTCGGTGTCAAAACCGGCGGATCTCGGGTAGGGGGTCCCGAACTGTGCGTCAAGGCCGGATGGTAACAGGAGACAAGGGACACGATGTTTTTACCCAGGTCCGGGCCATCTCGATGGAGGTAATACCCTACTCCTGCTTGATTAATGTTGATGATATGGGTAGTACAAGAGTAGATCTACCACGAGATCAAGGAGGCTAAACCCTAGAAGCTAGCCTATGGTATGATTGTTGTATACGGAGTTGATCGCCTACGGACTACAACCCTCCGGTTTATATAGACACCAGATAGGGTTAGGGTTACATAGAGTCGGTTACAATGGTAGGAGATCTTGAATATCCGCATCACCAAGCTTGCCTTCCACGCCAAGGAAAGTCCCATCCGGACACGGGACGAAGTCTTCAATCTTGTATCTTCATAGTCCAGGAGTCTGGTTGAAGGTATAGTCCGGCTACCCGAACACCCCCTAATCCAGGACTCCCTCAGTAGCCCCCGAACTAGGCTTCAATGACGACGAGTCCGGCGCGCAGATTGTTCGGCATTGCAAGGCGGGTTCTTCTCCAAATCTTGTGTACCTGTAGGAATAATGTCCGATTTTTGTAATGTAGTGCTCCTCGGCTTCCACGCCCAATAATGGTCGTCTTCCATGTGTCAAACGAATGCGAAAAGCCGGGGCGTTTTTACATCCACACCCCTAGCCGTATAAACGAGCCGCCTATTTAACGGGATGGGGATTTAGATCCAAACCACATCTTCTCCTTTCCGCGAGTTATCATCAGAGCGCTTCCAGCAAAGGTCCATTCCAACATGACCAGCCGTCGCAGCTCCTCCCCTCGCCCCTCCGGTCCCAAACCCGAGGACTGGGAGAGTTGTACCATCCCGCATAGCGAGTTAGTGTCGCTTCAGGCCAAGGGATTTCTCCCTCCGGCATACATGGTCAAAGTCTGAGCCGGTCTCGCCACCTACAATGGCGGAAAACAAGCGGAGAGCACCCCCAATCCTTCTAGAGGAGAGCTGGTGTGCCTCGTCCCCTATCTAATAAGGGGACTAGGATTTCCAATTCATCCATTTCTCCGCGAGCTTCTGGAGTTCTACGGCCTCCAGCTGCACAATCTCACGCCTGCCTCCGTATTGCATATTGCGGGTTTCGTCGCCCTTTGCGAGCTATTTTTAGGCATTGAGGCTCATTTCGCGCTGTGGAAGAGGTTATTCTGCCTGGTGCCCCGTTCTCAAGAGGGGTCTATATACCAAGTGGGCGGAGCCGAAGTATGGCGCATCGCCGGGACCGGATACCTATCCGGAACCCCAAGGAAGGCGTCCGAGGATTGGCCTTCGGAATGGTTTTACATCGATGACGTCCCGCTACCGGACCCTATCCGGGTCGGTCTCCCTGAGTTCAACAGTGCTCCATTGAAGAAACGCTTGAGCTGGCGCCCGCGGAGCTCTCAGAGAGAAAGCGACAGAGACGTCCTTTACCTAATGGGTCGGATAAGACTGTTGGCTCATTCCGGACTAACCATGATTGGAGTCATGGCCGCATGCATTATGCGGGGGGTGCAGCCGCTTCAATATAGAGGCCACCCCATGTGGGATTTCAACGGGGAGGATGACGCCACACGTTACGGTCGTAAGGGGCCGGCCTCAGCCGCCGCCTTAGTAAAGATCTTATCCTCTTTGTACAAGGGAGAAAAGGAGGAATTCCTCCGCGTCAAGCCGCGGGCCGGATTCAGTATGTACGATCCTCCAAGTTGGGTAAGTGAACAATTGCGCTTGCCCATTTGTTTTGTACTCCCATGGTTAGATAGGTAGTCTAACGACTTCAATGCAGGAACTGCGACAGGAGGTAAAGGATATAAACAGCCGCCCTCCACAACCCGAGGACCCAGAACGGTCCCTCAATCCGGACTCCGAAGAGGATCCGGACATATCGGTGGAGCTTATCGACGGGGTGTTCCATCAGCTAGGCAAGGACAATACCTTGGTAGCCATTACGGCGGATTACGCAGGGTTAATCCCGGCCTCCCAGGTGACAGAAACCGGGGTCTTATTCCCTTGAAAGAGATTCCACCCTCACGTAGCCCGATGTTTCTGACGACAACCGTGTTTTGCAGGGGAGATTTCCGAGGCAGGAGGCCGAACCTGCGGTGGCTAGCCAACGAGGGGCCGCAGGGCCCTGTGGGGAAAAAAGGGAATGTAGTCCGGACTGAGATGCCGGCGCAAAGGTATAGTGCACCCTCTGTTTCCCTGGAGTTATTCTGTCAGGGCATATTAACGTTCGTGCTATATTCAGAACGAAGAGACCTCGCCAGACTACATCCGGAGAGGTTGCTAATCGCGCCTCCACCAGCCAGGCTCCAACGTCGGGCCAGGAAGCGGAGGTGAGCACAAGGCGCGCGCCGAACGCTCCTCTGACAGAGGATGCGGACAGGCTGTCTGCCACAAATTCTGAAGTGGAGAGTGCCATGAACCAAAGGCGTCGCCGGACAATTCTACGCGACGCTTGTTTCTCCCAAGAGGCTTTAGATGCCTTTAATTCGGGAGATGCGTACCTCCGTGCCGCTCAAAATGGTTTAGCCAGAGCCACGGAGCAGTATGTAAAAGACATACGGGTAAGAAAATTTTGGTTAAATATATATATGTGCCAGTAGCCCCTGAGACTTGAAACAGTTAGAGCAACTGATTTAAGGATCATTTAATATGCAGGTTCTTACAGAGAAGAATGCCGTACTGTCCCAGGAGCTGGAAAAGTGCAAGGCCCAACTAGAGGCCGCACTAGCCGCAGCAGGGGAGCCCAAAGAGACCCCCTCAGGTAAGATACACTTCGAAAGATTTGTATTGTGCGGTGTGGGTGCAAATCTGACAAATCATATTGCAGATGGCGCCGGACTCGATCCAGACAAGCAACAACTCTTACGTCGGCTAAAGGCCGGTGAGAGTATGTTGACAAAGGTGAGGCGAGAGAAGAATGATCTTCAGGATGCCAACACCAAGCTGGACGTCGAACTTAAAGATGTTCGTGGCCAGCTGTCGGACTCCACGAAGGAGAATCAGCAGCTTCGATGCGGCATTTTTAGTAAGTGCTTGAACGAACTTTGAAAAAAAGTTCGACGAGGAAGTCGACTAACAGAGTAATGTCTGTAGGTATGCTCACAGGTCGTCCTGCAGAGGAGATGCCCGGTTCTACGGGTGACCTTCTTCCTGAACTCTTGCAACTACACGAGCGAATTCGGCAGGTGATGCGGGGTATTGCCCAAGCCTTATGGCCTTCCCACTCCGTGCCCGAGGGCCTTGGAGAGCTTGCGGAGAAGCTGAAGGGAGCTCGGCGGCGCTTCCGGTTATGGAAGATATCGGCCTGCCGACAAGGCGCTAGGGAGGCCTGGGCCATGGTGAAGACCCGTTTTACGAAGTCTGACCCAAACCACATGGCCGAGGTCGGACCAGTGGGGCCTGACAGGAAGGAGATCCCTGTAAGCTTAGTATATGGCCAAGTAGAGTTGGCCATGAAGTATTCCCAACAGGACTGTAAATTAGACAGCCTGTTAGATGGTATAGAAGAGGAATACAATCAGTCAGAATGACTATGTAATTTTGAATTGACATGTGTAATGCCTTCTAGCCGGATTGTAGATCGTTTGTCGTTGCCGACCCTTTCGCTTCAACCTCGGGACCTGACGGTCCGGAGTGTGTCCGAATACCATAGCGGTTATATAAGAATCGGGGTATGCGTGGAGACCAGGCGTAGGGGTCATTAGTCCTTTATCAGACAAGTGCCCAACTAGTTATGTTATATTACATGGTTAGTAAGAAACATCTTCCAGAGAGAATAGTTCCGTTAGGGGTTCCTTTCCCTGGGAGGCATGCCCTAAAGTGCATGTCCGGACTGCGTGAAAAAGCGCAGAAAAAAGCATCTGGGGGCGCATAAAATGGGTAAAAAGTTTATTTCACCGACCGAATATTCCCTTAAGAATGCTAGCTTTCGGCTTCACCCAGTCTGAGGTACACATCCGGCTGATCCGGCAGTAACAATCGCAGAGGTGCTCCCTTTACCGCCTAGCCGAACAATCGGGAACGTAGGGGTAAGCACAGGAGCCAGGCAACCCAGCTTGGCCAAAACTTAAGTCATATCGATGCATATAATGGTGAAGAAAAAGGTACATGCGGAAGTTTGACGAATGTGTTGGGCGTGAAGCCCGTATAAATAAGCTTCTGTTAAAGAAGCCCCCAGGTTTAATGAGCGCGAGTGGCGCGTCACTAGATGAGCCTTTAAGGGCTATAAAAGAAAAGAGGGGAAGGAGAGAAATGTAAGACAGAAGAATGCAAAAAAATGCAAAAAATGGACAGAGGAAGGAGACAAACACAGAGTCCGGCGCTAGGCATAGAATCTTCGGAGACGGGTGGCGTTCCATGGGTTCGGCTCGACTCGGTTATCCGACGCATCTCGCAGGTGGTACGCCCCACCAATCAGGACTTGGTCGATTATGAATGGACCTTCCCATTTGGGCTTGAGTTTGTCCTTTTTCTTATCCGGCAGGCGTAGAACTAGTTCGCCAACATTGTAATTTTTGGCCCGTACTTCTCTGCTTTGATATCTTCGGGCCTGCTGTTGATAAAATGCGGAACAGGCTTGTGCCACGTCACGCTCCTCCTCCAAGGCGTCCAAGTTGTCCTGCCGATCGAGCTCGGCTTCTCTTTCTTCGTACATGCGCACTCTAGGTGAGTCATGAATTATGTCGCAGGGCAGAACTGCCTCTGCGCCGTACACCATAAAAAATGGTGTGTATCCGGTGGTGCGATTTGGCGTGGTCCGCAGCCCCCAGAGCACGGAGTCGAGCTCCTCTACCCAGTGCATGTTAGATTCCTTGAGGGACCGCACCAGTCTGGGTTTAATGCCGCTCATGATAAGACCATTTGCGCGTTCGACCTGGCCGTTGGTTTGTGGGTGATAGACGGAAGCATAATCGAGCTTAATGCCCATGTTTTTGCACCAGAGTTTTACCTCGTCGGCGGTAAAGTTTGTACCGTTGTCGGTTATGATGCTGTGGGGGACGCCATAACGGTGTACAACCCCGGATATGAAGTCTATCACAGGTCCGGATTCGGCCGTTTTAACAGGCTTGGCTTCTATCCATTTGGTGAACTTATCCACCATGACCGGTAAGTATTTTTTCCTATGGGTTCCACCTTTAAGGGGTCCGACCATGTCAAGCCCCCAGACCGCAAAAGGCCAGGTGATGGGTATAGTTTGGAGTGCGGTGGGTGGCATATGGCTTTGGTTGGCAAAAAGTTGGCAACCAGCGCATCGTTGGACTAGGTCCTGAGCGTCTACTCGGGCCATCGGCTAGTAAAAGCCTGTACGGAAAGCCTTGCTAACAAGGGACCGAGCAGCGGCGTGGTGACCACCAAGTCTGGCATGAATTTCAGCCAGGAGGTTCCGCCCTTCCTCTTCGGAGATGCACCTTTGAAGGACTCCGGTAGTGCTTTTCTTATAAAGTTCTCCCTCATGGACTCTGTAGGCCTTAGATCGCCGCACTATGCAGCGGGCCTCGTTTTGGTCCTCGGGGAGTTCCTGCCTAGTAAGGTAGGCTAGGAATGGTTCTGTCCACGGGGCGATAACCGCCATTATTACGTGGGCTGAAGGTGTAATTTCGTTGGCAGAGCCTCCAATTGTGTCAGATTGTTCGGCATCGAGTGGTGCGGCTGGGTTCGGGCTGTTATTTGCGGGTTCCCCCTCCCATGCTACGGATGTCTTGAACAATCTTTCCAAAAAGATGTTGGGGGGGACTGTATCATGTTTTGCTCCGATGCGTGCTAGGACGTCCGCCGCTTGATTGTTTTCTCGGGCTATATGGTGAAACTCCAGCCCTTCGAACCGAGCTGACATTTTTGGACGGCATCGCGGTAAGCTGCCATTTTTGGGTCCTTGGCGTCGAAGTCTCCATTTATTTGGGATATCGCGAGGTTTGAATCCCCGCGTACCTCTAGGCGCTGGATACCCATGGATACTGCTATCCGGAGGCCATGTAGGAGGGCCTCATATTCGGCTGCATTGTTGGAATCCGTGTACATGATCTGGAGCACATATTGGACTGTGTCTCCTGTGGGGGACGTCAGGACGACACCGGCCCCCAGTCCGGCCAACATTTTGGAGCCGTCGAAATGCATAATCCAGTTTGAATATGTGCCGTACTCTTTAGGGAGCTCGGCCTCCGTCCATTCTGCGACGAAGTCGGCCAAAACTTGCGATTTAATAGCTCACCATGGCTTATAGGTTATATCAAACGGAAGAAGCTCGATGGCCCATTTTGCAATCCGGCCCGTTGCATCGCGGTTGTTGATAATATCGTTTAGTGGCACTTCCGAGGCTACTATTATGGAACACTCTTGAAAGTAGTGTCGTAGCTTCCGGGATGCCATGAATACCGCGTATGCAATCTTTTGATAATGTGGGTACCGTGATTTGCATGGAGTGAGGACAGCGGACACGTAGTAGACCGGCCTTTGAAGGGGGAATTTGTGTCCGTCCATTTCCCGCTCGACAACAAGCACTGCGCTGACAACTTGTTGTGTTGCTGCAATGTACAATAACATTGGTTCACCGATGATTGGCGCGGCCAGGACTGGGTTTGTTGCCAATATGGCTTTTATTTCATCAAGTCCGGCCGTGGCGGCATCCGTCCACTCGAAGTGTTTGGTGCGCCGAAGGAGGCGATAAAGGGGTAGTGCCTTTTCTCCCAAGCGGGAGATGAAGCGGCTTAAAGCCGCCACGCACCCGGTTAATTTTTGTATTTGTTTAAGGTCCTTTGGGACATCCAATTGTGACAAAGCTCGGATCTTGGCTGGGTTTGCTTCAATTCCTCTACCGGATACAATGAAGCCCAAGAGCTTTCCGACTGGAACGCCGAAGACGCATTTTTCTGGGTTGAGCTTGATGTCATATTTTCGGAGGTTATCGAATGTAAGCCTCAAGTCGTTTACTAGGGATTCAACATGTCTTGATTTGATGACCACATCATCCACATACGCCTCCACTGTTTTGTCGATCTGGTTTGCCAGACATGTATGGATCATGCGCTGATATGTTGCGCCGGCGTTTTTCAGCCCGAAGGGCATTGTGTTGAAGCAGAATGGGCCGTATGGTGTGATGAATGCTGTTGCAGCTTGGTCTGATTTTGCCATCTTGATTTGATGGTAACCAGAGTATGCGTCGAGGAAACACAACAAATCGTGTCCTGCGGTGGCATCGATAATTTGATCGATACGGGGGAGGGGGAAGGGATCCTTTGGGCAAGCCTTGTTAAGGTCTTTGAAATCGACACACAGGCGCCAGGATTTGTCCTTCTTTGGTACCATCACCAGGTTTGCTAGCCAGTCCGGATGTTTTATGTCTCTGATGAATCCGGCCTCTAATAGCTTGGCTAGCTCCTCTCCCATAGCCTGTCTCTTGGGTTCGGAAAAACGCCGAAGGGCTTGTTTGACAGGTTTAAATCCTTTTAGGATATTCAAGCAGTGTTCAGCCAGCCTGCGTGGGATCCCTGGCATGTCTGAAGGGTGCCAGGCGAAGATGTCCCAGTTCTCTCGTAGGAACTCTCGCAGTGCGGCGTCTGCATCAGGGTTCAGTCGTGCCCCGATGGAAGCTGTTTTATTGGGGTCCGTTGGATGGACCTGGAATTTGACTATTTCGTCAGCTGGCTTGAAGGACGTGGATTTGGATCTCTTATCGAGTATCACATCATCCCTGTTAACCGTGGAGCGCAGCGCAGTCAGTTCCTCGGCCGCTAAGGCTTCGGATAGCGCCTCAAGGGCTAATGCAGTCGTATTGTTTTCGGCGTGGAGTGCTATGTCCGGATCACTAGCTAGAGTGATAATTCCATTCGGCCCGGGCATCTTAAGCTTCATGTACCCGTAATGGGGTATTGCTTGGAAGATTGTGAATGCTTCCCGCCCTAGTAAAGCATGATATCCGCTCTTAAACGGGGCCACCTGAAACGTGACTTCTTCGGACCTGTAATTATCCGGCATGCCGAACACCACATCTAGTGTGATTTTTCCTGTGCAGCGCGCTTCCCGACTAGGGATTATTCCTCTAAAGGTTGTGCTGCTTCGCTCGACGCGGTTCCAGTCTATTTCCATTTTTTGAAGGGTTTCCTCATAAATGAGGTTCAGTCCGCTGCCTCCATCCATGAGCACCTTGGTGAGGCGAAAGCTGTCCACTATGGGACTGAGGACCAATGCGGCTGGTGCTCGGGCTGTTCGGGATCTAGGTTCATCACTTGCGTTGAAGGTAATGGCAGTGTCGCTCCATGGATTTATTGTTGCAATTTGATAGACTTCGGCGAGGCTGCGGAGTGTTCTTTTTCGCACATTGTTTGATGCGAAAGTCTCAAAGACTGTGAGAACGATACTGGTGTCCTTGGGCTGGCTTTCTGCGGCCTCCGGAATTAAGAGGTCCTCGCCGATTTTGGCCACCTGCCGGAGTATCCAACATGCTCTAAGGCTGTGAGTTGGTGTGGCGTCCTCTGTACTGTGAATTCTACAGGGTCCATCAAGCCATCTTTCCAGTACGGTTCCATGCCCTGTAGAGGGTTTTGGCTTTTTGGTGTTTATCCCGGGTGTCCTGTGATAATGCACCCTCTTAGTTCGGACGGGATTACTATTCAAGGCCAGATTATCCCAAAAATTTATTTCGGTTTTCCGGGCGCTTTCCATGGCACAGTATTTTTGTACTATGGACGCCAAGTCAGCGAAGCGTGTGATATCACGACAACTTACGGCATTAAGGATCCCCTTGTCCATGCAATTACTGCAGAAAATTGAGATTGCGTCTTCCTCGCGGCAATCCTTTATCCTGTTCATAACCAGGAGGAATCTGGCCCAGTAATGATGTACTGTTTCCTCGGGCCTCTGCCTGATTTGGGAGAGATCGCTTATGATCGGGTGGGCGGGTATCGTTGAATCTGAAACCTCACCCAATCCAAGATTCGGAGGCCGAAGAGTATTCGAACTCTGAAGTTCGGATTCTTGGATGTTGTCCAGTGACTCTGGCCCGTTGCCTGATCCTAAGCTCAGGTCTTGAGTTACATCTCCCCCTCCGCGGGTATCCGGCTTGGAGGGGTCGGGAATTCGGACATAGCTAGTCCTTAAAATAGATGAAGGGTCGCCGCACTGCGTCTCTACCACGGCAACGTGGTGGGTGACTTAGGGAGAGTTAATTTCTCTTAGATCGGGTTTAAGCCCAACCTAGTCGTAATCCGTAGCGACCCCCAGGGTGGCGATGCGATCCAAGAGCTTGTTTACAGAAGAGAGCTCCATTGGATCTAGCTGCTCGACAAGCTCTGAGCTGACGTGTAGGTTGCTTTTGATGACCCGAGAGGTCACCGTCGGTGCAACAGCCGAACAGGCGGTCATGAGGAAACCACCTAGCCGGAGGGTTTGGCCGACAGCCAAGGCTCCCTTAGCAACGGCGCCGTCTTTAAAGACGGGAGGAGGCATCCTTCCTGATTGTGATGGCACAGAGGAACTCTCAATGAAAGCACCAATGTCGGTGTCAAAACCGGCGGATCACGGGTAGGGGGTCCCGAACTGTGCGTCAAGGCCGGATGGTAACAGGAGACAAGGGACACGATGTTTTTACCCAGGTTCGGGCCCTCTCGATGGAGGTAATACCCTACTACTGCTTGATTAATATTGATGATATGGGTAGTACAAGAGTAGATCTACCACGATATCAAGGAGGCTAAACCCTAGAAGCTAGCCTATGGTATGATTGTTGTATATGGAGTTGATCGCCTACGGACTACAACCCTCCGGTTTATATAGACACCGGATAGGGTTAGGGTTACATAGAGTCGGTTACAATGGTAGGAGATCTTGAATATCCGCATCGCCAAGCTTGCCTTCCACGCCAAGGAAAGTCCCATCCAGTCACGGGACGAAGTCTTCAATCTTGTATCTTCATAGTCCAGGAGTCCGGTTGAAGGTATAGTCCGGCTACCCGAACACCCCCTAATCCAGGACTCCCTCAGTGATGATAATTCATTCTTACGTCAAACTTTAGAAAAGAATTTGAGAATAACTCCGGAAAAAGAGATGAGTCAGGTAAGATCCTGGAAAAAGACCTGTGGGTTAGGGCCCACTCAAAAAGAAACACCATAGAACGATTGCTCGAAAAGAGATATTGCACTGGTAGAATTAATGACTTGAATGAGATAACATCCTCGAAAGAGCTTGAACGAATGTAGAGTGGAAACACGAATCTTCGAGATATCTTGAACACCCTGGAACAATAAATAGCGAGAAGTGGAATGATAATGAGGTGCACCGGTATGAGAAGGTATTGGAAACAAGGAAAATAATATGATCAACACCGAAAGCTTGATTTGAATCCACCAGAGAAGAAAACGAGTGAAGAGTGACGAACTTGAAGCTCCATTAGAATCTTCATGAGAATCACCAGGTAAGAACATGAAGGAAAAGAATGGAGAGACTACACGTGAATCAAAGGATACTTGATTAAGAAATCTGAGTCCTTGAAGAAACAAGGGTGGGAGGGCGGGAAAAACAAAGTCAACTTGGAGACGGATGAAACAAACACCGTTGAGAAGACTTGAGTTGATCTTGCGAATGTTGAAATGATCGGATCTAGTTGAAGAGAAAACTCGCCGGTTGAAAAGGATTGACATGACAATCTCAATTATCAAGAAGGATTAGTATTCACATCGGAGTATGAGAACACCGTTTAGGAAAGGTATGGAATCAACATTTGACTTCGAAGTAAGTCGAATACCACAACTCAAAACAAAAACAAAGGATTGGCTTGTAGAATAAGCCGGAACAAACATATGATAGAGATTTTTCGTCCGAAGTTTTCATGGTGGGGCCTACACGGGCTTGATCGTACAGCACCATCATGTACAAGGCAGTGCACATGACATACGAAGCGTCCCCGAGTCGGCATAGCCAAGGACTCTTTAAGACACAACGAGATCACTGTAAAACCAACTGTGAATAGGCGGACCACTAGATGTCGAACCCCAATTTCAAATCATACATCTGTTAGAAAGAAATCCTAGGAGCTACTTGAATTCCCACTTATAAACTCCCAAAATTTTCCCGGTTATGCAATCAGGTGTTGGGGATACAGGGGAAGCATAATATCTCACCCAAAACTAACAAATCCTACATCCAGTTGTATCCATCCTTCAGCACATAACCAAGAAACCTTCGGAAATCGTCTACCTCAACCTTCGAAAAGCATCCGTTATACGAGTTATGGCAATACTCCCAAACTCCTGCCCTAGTACTGGGTGGCGTCGAGGTTATCTCACCAACAACTGCATAAAAGAGATATTTTATGTCGGCGAAACTAATCTCAGGTATTCCAGAACTGCAACGATAAAATTGTGATGACAACACCTCGGAGCTCAACTCCCCGGGACACTGCCAGAAACCCTAAATGACAGGAGGCACCAAGAACAATGTTCTCGTCACAAAACCATCGGAACGATTCCAAGATACCCGCGTGATCCTAATTTTTTTAGTGAAATTTGAGAAGAGAAGAGTCAAAACTCTACGTCAGGAAGCCTTACCAGAGTGATGAAGGGACTGGGGAGTAAAAAGAATTCCTAACTCTCCGATATATAATTCCTAAATGACTCAAAACATTTTTCTAGACTCAACTCGTCTGCTAATTCGATCAAGCAATGGGGGCTCCTAAGGTCGGGGAAGGCTCTGATTACCAACTTGTAACGCCCTCGATGAGGCTATATCTCCCACGTGTCGAAGCACGACTTAGAGGCATAACCGCATTGAAAGCAATGTCGCAAGTGAGGTAATCTTTAGACAACCATGTAGTGCAATAAGGGAAAGAGATACATAGTTGGCTTACAATCGCCACTTCACACAATTACATGAATAAAGCATTACATCATCCAGATATAATCAAGGTCCGACTACAGAACCAAAATAAAAGAAGACTACCCCAAATGCTACACAGATCCCCGATCGACCCCAACTGGGCTCCACTACTGATCAACTAGAACGAAACAACACAAAGGACAAGATCTTCATTGAGCTCCTCCTTGAGCTTGGTTGCGTCACCTGCACGGACTCATCGGCACCTGCAAACTGGTTTTGGAAGTATCTATGAGTCACGGGGACTCAACAATCTCACACCCTCGCGATCAAGACTATTTAAAATTATAGGTAAGGTAAAAGGTATGAGGTGGAGCTGCAGCAAGCAACTAGCATATTTGGTGACTAACATATACGCAAAAGAGAGCGAGGAGAGAAGGCAAAGCACGGTCGAGAAACTATGATCAAGAAGTCATCCTAGAACAACCTACGTCAAGCATAACTCCAACACCATGTTCACTTCCCGGACTCCACCGAGAAGAGACCATCACGGTTACACACGTGGTTGATGTATTTTAATTAAGATAAACTTCAGGTTTTCTACAACCGGACGTTAACAAATTCCCATCTGCCCATAACCGTGGGCACGGCTTTCAAAAGTTCAAATCCCTGCAGGGGTGTCCCAACTTAGCCCATAACAAGCTCTCACGGTCAATGAAGGATATTCCTTCTAGCGGGAAGACCCGATCAGACTCGGAATCCCGGTTACAAGACATTTTGACAGTGGTAAAACAAGACCAGCAAAGCCACCCAGATGTGCCGACAAATCCCGATAGGAGCTGCACATATCTCGTTCTCAGGGCACACCGGATGAGCAAGACGTCGGGTAAGCCAGGCCAGAGTTGCCCCTGGTAGCCTCGGACATCGCTCAGTTGGACCAACACTTAGAGGAGCACTGGCCCGGGGGGGTTAAAATAAAGATGACCCTTGAGTCTGTAGAACCCAAAGGAAAGAAAAGGCTAGGTGGCGAATGGTAAAACCAATGTTGGGCCTTGCTGGAGGAGTTTTATTCAAGGCGAACTGTCAAGGGGTTCCCATTATAACCCAACCGCGTAAGGAATGCAAAATCCGGGAACATAACACCGATATGACGGAAACTAGGGCGGCAAGAGTGGAACAAAACACCAGGCATAAGGCCGAGCCTTCCACCCTTTACCAAGTATATAGATGCATTAATTAAATAAGATATATTGTGATATCCCAACAATAAACATGTTCCAACAAGGAACAACATCTCCATGTTCCAACAAGGAACAAACTTCAATCTTCACCTGCAACTAACAAAGCTATAAGAGGGGCTGAGCAAAGCGGTAACATAGCCAAACAACGGTTTGCTAGGACAAGGTGGGTTAGAGGCTTGGTTCAACAATATGGGAGGCATGATAAGCAAGTGGTAGGTATCACAGCATAGGCGTAGCAAAAGAGCGAGCAACTAGTAAGCAAAGATAGAAGTGATTTCGAGGGTATGGTCATCTTGCCTGAAATCCCGCAAGGAAGAAGAACGAATCCATGAAGAAGACAAACGGACGTAGTCGAACGGTTCCTCACAAACGCGACGTTAACGGAACCAACCCGAAGAAGAAACACCGGAAAGAAGCACACAACATAGTAAACAACCAACACATAAGCATGGCATGATGCACAATCAAGTATGATGCATGTCCGGTTTAATGAAGCATGACATGGCAAAGAGCACAAACAATCCTACAAATTAAGTGGAGCTCATTATGCAACGGAGTTGCATATTGAAGAAAACACCACATGACTTATTTAGTTCTCTCTCGTTTATGTACTCAACAATATTAAATGTTGTTTAAACATGGCCAGAGGGTGAAGCAAATGAAAACTACCTATATAGGCAAGTTTAAATGAGGCCGGAAGCAACGAACACAATTCCGGAAAACTCCTCATGAGCATATTATAGATTTGGTGTTCTGCCCTAAACACAATTTTAGAGTTATTAAACAGGCAAAACAAGTACACCATGTTAAACTAGGCATTTTTCTACCCCATTTACATTTAAAGTTTATTAAATTCGGAGTTACGGTTAATTTGTTATGAATTAAAGCATTTTAGCATGGCATAGGAGCAGATTTAAACAAACAGCATTTTAGACATTTTAAACATGCATGAAAATGGCATATTATGAAACTAGATGAAATTCTAGCCATGTTACATAAATGACATGTTTTAAATGGATGCATGGTTCAAAAGTTATTAGCAATTAAAAATAGGGGCAGTTCTGTAAATATGCAATGCTCTGAGAAATTAATAATTCGCTGCCAACTGGAAAAAATGAACGGGCCGAAACTGGCCGGCCCAAAAGTGCACAGGGAACGGGGACTGCTCACGTCGGGCTGAGGCCCAGCTGAGCCTGGAGGCGCAAGGCGCGGCTTGCAGACCATGCGCGTGAGGAGGTGGCCTCGAATGACCTGACCGGGCAGGGGCGCACGGGATCTGGCGATGGGGTCAACGCGACTGGACGAACCGGGCTCGTCCTCGACCTTGGACGAAACAGGGGCGGCGTCGAAGGCAGAGGTCGCAGGCAGGCAGCGGCGATGGATGGAGATTTTGCTCCGGCGACGAGGCAGTGCAGGAAAAAGGAGGGAGGCACGGATCTGCGTTAATATGAGGAGGACGCCGGCGAGCAAGGAAGCAGGGGCTTGCCAGCGGCGTGGCCGGATACGGCGGAACGGCGCTGGGCGGCTCGGCGCAGGTGGTCTCCTGTGGGCGGCGCCGGCAAGCTGTGGAAGAGGGCCGGCAGCACGGGCATTGGCGACGAGGGATGGGAGGAGATGCGCGGTCGTGGCCTAGTGACCATGGGATCGAGAAGTGGTTGGCTTAGGTTGACTATGAGGGATCTAGGGGATGAGCTGGGTTGGTTGGGTGGAGAAAACGAGGAGGATTTGGATCGGGGAAGAAGCTGGTTGGCTTGGCGTTGAAAACAAAGGGAGTGGCGGCGGCGTGGGGATTGGATGGGACAGCCCTCCTAGGATCTAGGGTTAGACTAGTTATATAGTGAGTGGGTTAGATTAGGGGCGATCTCGTCCCTCCGATCGTAATCGGGCGGTCGAGAAAAATATGTTAGGAAGTCCAAATAACAAAACGGAGATGTTTTTAGACGTTTGGGGATGATCCGGATCCAACGGTGACGACTGCCCGGGTCGGGTCCGGGACAATTTCGGACGCGCACGTGAGGGGTTCGATGCACTTTGCAGAGAGGGTTTCGGACCGTGCGGTCGCATCGGAAAACTCCGGAAACGAAGAGGGGAAGGAGGGTGGACTAGGTGGGCTGTGGCGAGACTGCGAGGGGGAGAAGAGAGAGGGAGGGCCCGGCATCTATTTCCGGAGACCGAAAATGTCCGACGTTAGACCGACTGTAATGTCGCTATAGTTATCCGTTGGGCTATCAAACGAACTCCGAATGCGATGAAACTTGGCAGGCGACCTACTAACACTATAACAACACTGCATGCCAACTTTCATCCCATTCCGAGAACATTCTCCGGCCACTTATAAAATACTATTTCGGACATGCCGCGGGCGCGTGCAAGTGTGTCTGGGCTCAGAACGGACAACGGAGAGAACGAGGAGGCCGGGACGGATGCAAGTTTTGAAAACATGATGATGCAATGCACATGATGACATGACAAGATGCGACACGCAAGCAAATGACAAGGCAACAACAACGAATAACTGGAAGACACCTGGCGCAACGGTCTCGGGGCGTTACACTGGGCTGGTGGTCGCTGGCGTTTCGAGGAAGATCGTAACACTGACTGCCTGGAGGTAGATGAATGCGATCTTCCCGTTCTTTGTACATCGGACAGTGGAGAGAAAATGGATTGACCTATTTGTTTCGAGTCGACTGTTATTTTCATAGGACCACACCTTGTGGTGTGCTGGAGGAGCATCTGCATTTCCCAGCCATCCATGTGCTCATGTTTCAAAATCCTAGAATCTAGTAATTTTGTGTGCCATGCATGTTGTAGAGCTATCATATGTCTCCCCTCATTTATTTCTCACGACCTGCTATCTTCTACCTTTACACTGTACTACTTGTGCACACGCTTCACCCATACTCACACTATTGTTGTTTTATGCATGGGTATTTCAGACTCTGACGCAGTGTTGATGAATACAAAAAACAAAAGACAGAAGTTGCTCCAGTGTAATTCGAAGATAAGCACTAAGAATTTCAGCGCTCTAAAGGGTGTAGTATCAGCAGATGGAGACAGTAAAAATAGCTCTGCAGTTGATGGTCTCAATTGCCACACACAACCATCCCAGGTGCTTGCTTTAACTTCGTGCTGTCAAATGTGGTTGCATGTTGCATATCGTGTCTAGCTTGTATTGCTTCATTTTGGTTAAATTGCATCTGCTTACTTTACACATTATACCTTTTATAATGACACGCCTTCTTGTTTTTGATACATACTACATATGTCTATTATCCATATTCGTACATCAAACTAGTGCTCTTTTGTATCCCTCGTCAATCACTTATGATGAGATAATCACCCAGTGGGTTACTGTGAGACGCGCTACTCGTTTAAAGAGTGCAGTGTCTTCCTCCCCCACAAGATTCTCAAGAAACAGCAAGGCTAAATGAAGATAGTTAACGTAGCTCTCTAGTTGATGACCGCAATTCCCCCACACCACCATCGCAGGCGCTTGCTCTTACTTGGCAGTGTGATATGTGGTTGCATGTTGCATATGGTGTCTACCTTGTAATGCTTCTAATTAGGGTAAATTGCATCTGCTCAGTTAACACATTATACCTGTGAATATGACATGCCTTCCTGTTTTTGGTACATACAATGTCTTTCTATTAACCATGTGTTTTACATCAAACTACTTTTCTTGTGTATCCCTCATCAATCACTTCTGACAAGACACCTTCAAGTTGACAGTGTAATATTGGTTGTGTCTTGCATATCATTTTAAACATGTATTGCCTCTAATTTGTTGAAGTGCCACTTATAATGAGACACATCTAACTTGGTAGAGTGATTTCGGTTGGATCTTTCATATGGTGTCTAGATTGCATTGCTTCCAATTTGTTGAAATGCCTTCTGCTTAGCATTTTTCGTACATATTCCATCCTCCTACAATGTGGTTGCCATACATAAAAGTTATGTTCATCAGTGATACGTCTCCAACGTATCTATAATTTTTAATTGTTCCATGCTATTATATTATCTGTTTTGGATGTTTAACGGGATTTATTATACACTTCTATATTATTTTGGGACTAACCTACTAACCCAAGGCCCAATGCAAATTGTAGTTTTTTTGCCTATTTCAGTGTTTCGCAGAAAAGGAATATCAAACGGAATCCAAATGGAATGAAACCTTTGGGAGAGTTATTTTTGGAACAAACGTGATCCAGGGGACTTGGAGTAGACATCAAGAAAGGAGCGAGGAGGCCATGAGGTAGGGAGGCGCGCCCCACACCCTCGTGGGCCCCTCGCAGCTCCACCGACCTACTTCTTCCTCCTATATATATATCCATATACCCCAAAAACATCCAGGAGCACCACGAAACCCTATTTCCACCGCCGCAACCTTCTGTACCCAAGAGATCCCATCTTGGGGCCTTTTCCGGAGCTCCACCGGGGGGGATCGATCACGGAGGGCTTCTACAACAACACCATAGCCTCTCTAATGATGTGTTATTAGTTTACCACAGACCTTCGGGTCCATAGTTATTAGATAGATGGCTTCTTCTCTCTATTTGGATCTCAATAGAAATTTCTCCTCGATCTTCTTGGAGGTCTAATGGATTTAATTCTTTTTGCGGTGTGTTTGTCGAGATTCGATGAATTGTGGGTTTATGATCAAGTTTATCTATGAACAATATTTGATTCTTCTCTGAAATCTTTTATGCATGATTTGTTATCTTTGCAAGTCTCTTCGAATTATCAGTTTGGTTTAGCCTACTATATTGATCTTTCTTGCAATGGGAGAAGTGCTTAGCTTTGGGTTCAATCTTACGGTGTCCTTTCCCAGTGACAACAGGGGCAGCAAGGCATGTATTGTATTGTTGCCATCGAGGAAAAAAGATGGGGTTTATATCATATTGCTTGAGTTTATCCCTCTACATCATGTCATCTTTCCTAATGCGTTACTCTGTTCTTATGAACTTAATACTCTATATGCATGCTGGATAGCGGTCGATGTGTGGAGTAATAGTAGTACATGCAGAATCGTTACGGTCTACTTGTCACAGATGTGATGCCTATATACATGATCATGCCTAGATATTCTCATAATTATGCACTTTTCTATCAATTGCTCGACAGTAATTTATTTACCCACCATAATACTTATGCTATCTTGAGAGAAGCCACTAGTGAAGCCTATGTCCACATGGTCTATCTTCCATCATATAAGTTTCCGATCTATTTTACTTTGCAATCTTTACTTTCAATCTATATCATAAAAATACCAAAAAAAATTATCTTATTATCTCTATCAGATCTCACTCTCGTAAGTGATCGTGAAGGGATTGACAACCCCTTTATCGCGTTGCTTGCGAGGTTCTTATTTGTTTGTGTAGGTGCGAGGTGACTTGCGTGTAGTCTCCTACTGGATTGATACCTTGGTTCTCAAAAAAAATACTTATGCTACTTTGCTGCATCACCCTTTCCTCTTCAAGGGAAAACCAACGCAGTGCTCAAGAGGTAGCAGTCAGTATCATGCATCAACAAATTTGGAAGTGTGAATTTCATTCCTTTTGCTTGTGTGTTTACTTGACAAGGCAAAATCTAAAAGGACAAAGGCACGGAATGATGGTGGTACTCTAGAGCAAACGAAATAGATGATCTCTCTAGATTCTCCTGCTACTCCTACTATAGTGCAAGTTCCAAATCTCATTTCCCCTACTCCACAATCCCAGGTGCTTGCTCTAACATGGCAGTGTGATATCTGGTTGCATGTTGCATATGGTGCCTAGCTTGTATCACTCCTAATTTGTGAAATTGCATCTCCTTAGCTTACACATTATACATGTGATTATGACATGCCTTCCTGTTTTTGGTACATACTACATCTACCTATCACACCATGTTCTTACATCAAACTCTTGTTCTTGTGTATCCTGCATCTATCGCTTATGATGAGACAGTCATGCCCGTGGGTTACTATGAGACGCACTACTCTTATAAAGAGTGCAGTTTCATCCTCTCCACATGATTCTCAAGAAACAACAAGCCTAAGTGAAGATATTGAACATAGCTCTATACTTGAAGACCGCACTTCCCTGCACCACCATCGCAGGTGCTTGCTCTAACTTCGCAGTGTGATATGTGGTTGCATGTTGCATAAAGTGTCTAGCTTGTAATGCTTCTAATTAGGGTAAATTGCATCTGCTTAGTTTACACATTATACCTGTGAATATGACATGTCTTCCTATTTTTGGTACACACTACATCTATGTGTTAACCATGTTCTTACATGAAATTACCTCTCTTCTGTATCCTGCATCAATCACTTATGATGATACACCTTTATTCGTTGCATATTATTTCTAGCCTATTGCCGTGTATTGCTTCTAATTTGGTCAAATACATTTGTTAAGCCACCCTTTTAATTTGGCAGAGTGATATTGGTTTCATCTTCCATATGGTTTCTTGCTTGCATTGCTTCTAACTAGTTCAAACACCTTGTGCTTAGTTTACACTTTATACAGCATACATGTCAATATGTCATGCTGTCCTGTTTTTCATACATATTCCATCCTCCTATCATGTGGCTACCTTACATGAAAATAGTGTTCGTCGGTATCATGCATCAATGAGTTCTGAAGAGCAAATTTTATTCCTTTTTCTTGTGGGTTTGAGTTGACAAGGAAAAATCAAAAAAGAGGAAGGAAAAGAGTAAGGAAGGCGATGATGGTGGTCCTCCGCGACAACGTAAACTGAGCATCTATACGAATTCTCCTTGTACTGCTAGTGCATTACAGGTTCCAAGCCTCCGGTCCCCTACTCCACCATCCAAGGTGATTGCTCTAACTTGGCAGTGTGATATCTGGTTGCATGTTACATATGGTGTCTAGCTTGTATTGGTCCTAATTAGTGTAAACTGCATCTGCTTAGCTTACACATGATACGTGTGAATATGAAACGCTTTCCTGTTTTTGGTACATACTATATCTATGTATCACAACATGTTCTTAGATGAAACTACTCTTCTTGTGTATCCTGCATCAGTCACTTATGATGGGACACCTTTTATGTTTGTAGTGTGATATTGGTTTGCGTCTTGAATATGATTTCTAGCATGTAGTGACTCTAGTTTGATGAACGCCACCTATGACGAGATAGTTTTAACTTGGCAGAGTGATATTGATTGCACCTTCCATATGGTGTCTAGCTTGGAGTGCTTCTAATTTGTTAAAATGCCTTCTGCTTAGTTACCACATCATAGGTGTGAATATGTCACGCCGTCCAGTTTTTCGTACATATTCCATCCTCATATCATGTGTTTGCCTTTCATCCAAGTAGTGTTCGTCAGTATCTTGCATGAATGAGTTCTGAAGAGCGAATTTTATTCCTTTTTCTTATCGGTTTGACTTCATAATGCAAAATCAATACAGCTGAAGGAAATTAGTCCGGCAGTGGATGATGGTGGTCCTTCGGAGCAACTCAAACAGAGGGTCTCTATAGATTCTACTCTGCCATCCTCCCAACAAGATTCGCAAGACAACACAAGGCTGGACAGTCAACTTAGCTGTGTAGATGATGAGCACATCTCCCCTACTCCACCATCACAGGTGCTTGCTCTAACTTGGTACTATTATACGTGGTTGCATATTGCGTATGATGTCTAGCTTGTATTGCTTCTAACTTTGTTGAATTGCATCTGCTTACTTTACACATAATGCTTGTGAATATGACACATGTTCCTGTTTCTAGAACATACATGTAGATGATGAGTACATCTCCCTACTCCACCATCGCAGGTGCTTGCTCTAACTTGGAACTATTATATGTGGTTGTGTGTTCCATATGATGTCTAGTTTGTATTGCTTCTGATTTTGTTGAATTGCACCTGTGTAGCTTACAACTTATACCTGCAATAATCACTTACCCATAAGACACATTTAACTTGGGAGTGTGATGTAGGTTGCATCTTGCATTGTCTTCTAGATTGTACTGCTTCTAATTTCTTGAAATGGCACTTACGACGAGACACTTTTTCCCTGCTAGAGTGATATTGGTTACATGTTCATATTGTGCCTAGCTTTCATTTCTTCTAATTTCATTGAAATGCCATCTGCTTACTCTCTTTCATACATATTCTATCCTCCTATCATACGTGTGAATATGCAATGTTGTCTTTTTTTGTATATATTACATCCTCCTATCATGTGCTTTCCTTACATCAAAGTAGTAGGGAATGGTGTTACTCATCGGGTGAAACAGAAAAGGATATGCCCTCGAGATTCTGCTGGTACTTATAGTGCAGTAGAAGGTCTAAGTCCATCGGCTAAATCTACAAACATAGTATCACCTGATCCACCAGCTGCAGCATCCGCTTCAACTGTACCAGCATCTCAACGAGTTACTCATTCGTTTGCTCAAGAACTGGCCAGTTCCCAACCTGCCTTCACACCTAACACTACTTCCGAAGCATTGCTGACACAATAGGACTTGGCAAAATCAGATGAACCTCATGAGCATCAACACCAAGGTGGTACCTGACCGAGTCAAGTTGCAGTTGCATGCTCCATTATATGTACTCTCATAGTTTGATGTGCACTAACACGTTCCATATTCGTTGTTCAACTAGCACCACAGCGCAAGCGGAAACAGACATCAGGGATAATGCTTGATAGATTAACAAAATATAAAGGAGGGAGAATGGATATCCATTTCGAGGCAGGTTTAAAAAGGCCATGTGATGCTACAGAGTCAGCCAAGTTAGTATCAGAGGCAGCCATTGCCGTTAGGTGTCATGCACGTATCCTCCCAACATGGATCTAGTATAGTAATGAGAAAGACAATACCTAGTTTAACACCTTCCTTGACCATTTATCCATAAGTAATGTTATTCACCGCAATTTGTAATATTGTGCTGCTCTATCCCATAATTTGTAGCTTCCTCCTCATAAGACTCACATTCTTTTTTCAACATATGAGGTTCAAGTTGGATCCGAAAGATGATGCAACTAAACAAGCATGCACTCATTTTTTCAGTCTGCTCTACGACAATATCGGTACCACCTTAGAAAAATCTCACTTTGAAGGCAAGGCTAACAATGAAATCGCCCAAACATCTCCAGTGCAAAATATTATAGATGAAGACTGGACAGTCCTTGTTAAACACTGGTCTGGTCCAAAGTATCAGGTAGGGTATATGTATTTGATTAGACCACATATTGAACTTGTATTTATGTATGTGCCTTACAAGTGTATCTTCTTCAAGGCTAACTATTTGACGAACAAGACCAACCGTTCTAAAGTGAAATTCCAACACACAACAGAATCTCATAGCTATATTGCACACTGTGAGGCTCTTGTAAATAGCTGCTAGTTCCTTCTTTTTTCTGTCCCATATTATCGTATCTATATTAACTTGTTCCAAGTACAAAGGAAAGCCCGTGCGGACCAAAAAGAACCTAAACCGAATGTAGTGCAAATCTTCAAGGATTGCCACACTAGCAAGATGAAGGGCATGAGCACACCAGTTCAAGCCGCTGTTGTAAGTCCTTACTCCTCCTGCCTTTGAAATGATTGGTACTGTGATGTGTTCATTTAACTGCTTGGTTTGCAGCCAATGTCAGTTACTTTTTTCACTTTTATACACAGTTGTCTTAATGAATCATTTCACCTTACATGGTTTCAAAGATATGAAGGATATTCTTTTGGTCTTGATCTGTAATCTAGTTGTGATGTTCACGTGTGCACACAATGATACAATAGCCTGTTTGTTTTATATATGTTTGCCCATGATATGAATGATGTCATACTATGTTCATCCTATTTTAAACCATGTCTCTTTATCCTTAGATGTCAACGAATGTGAGGAAATAGACAATACAGAAGGCATGCTACATGGACATATGTTCCGAAAGTGATTTTATTATGTAGTTGGCACTACAATACATGCTAATGTATTACAGTAGTTCACCAAAATAAGTTATGTATAAACGTGAAACCTACTTTGTTTGTTTTTGTCTCATTAGTAACTTATCTGGTACACTAATCTAGAAGTTCAAACTTTCAGCAACCTATGGAACAAATGATTTAACAGCCACAACCACCTGAAGGTGACGAGGCTACCATAGGCAAAATGTCACCTCTTTCTACAGTGTGTCAGTATCTCTCCACTAATAGTGCAAAAAGCACCTTCCTGCGTAATTTTGTGTTGGTTGTCAAGGTAACCTCGTAAAAATCGCCTACCGAGCAAAATCTTCCAGCCAGACAGAGTGATATATCTATGCTCCAGACAAAAGTCCAATCCCTAATGGACGTTGTTTCGGAAACAACAATTGTGGTTAACAAATGTCGTCAAGATATGAATGGTTTTGAAACCAGACTATCATACATTTGCTTCATTGTTCAAGAGCAATGGCGGAAAAAGGGGAAGATCATGTTGCTCCATCAGATTCTACAGCCTGAAACATTAGCAGTCAGGTCAAATGACCTGTGCTTCTATACATCTGATGGTGCTTTTATCTGCAAGGACTGTAAACTTTATGCCAACAGGCCTTTTGTTGTATGGTTGGAATTTATTTTGTTGTGATACAACATTTATGATGCTGCCAAAGGCTTCAGTAATTCCAATAATATTTTTGTACAATGTAGGTTTATCTTAGTAATGTATCCGGCCGAAAGCTTCGTAGGAGCCCAACATGCCAACATTCATCGGGCCCATTCCAATTGGGCTAAAAACGTTTATGGGCCGAAATTTGCATGTAAGCCACTAAAAATATATGGGCCTGAATCAGCATAAGCTTTCATATTTTTCTGGTAGGCATGTGCCCATAGTGGGCACTTAACAGGCCTAAACATAATTTGGGCCCTCAATAACAATAGGTCGTTTACGGGTGTAAATATCTGGAGCCCATAAAAAACATGGGCCTCTAATAGGCCGAAAGTGAGATTGGGCCCTGACTATGCAAAATAACCCACTGGTCTTACCAGCCTGAAATGGTGGCCCATTTACAATATGGATCGTTCACAAGCCGAAATTCAGACGGGCCATAAATGCGTCGACCTACTACATGGGCCTATAACAGGCCGGAAGTTCAGTCGGGCTTGATTAGTGTCATTTTTATATGGGTCGTTAATAGGCCTGACGTGAGTTGGGTCACATATGGCCTATGGATTTCGCCCGACGTTAATAGGCCGAAAGTCATAACAGGCTGAAAGTGGCCCAAATCTATAGTGGGCCTCTAATAGGCCGAATGTTAGACATGGCTGAATATGACCCAAATCCTTCACGGTCGTTTATGGGCCGGAAGTTTCAATGGCCTATAAATGGACCCAAATGAAGCAGGACCTTTAACAGGTCGGAAATACACCGGGTCGTAATTCGGCCCAAATACTTAGCGGACTGTTAATGGGCTAGAAGTGACCATGGGCCATGATGATGACAAGTTTAGGATGGGCCGTTAACGGGCTGATTTGACACTAGCCGTACGGGCCTTAACTAAGAATGTTGGGCCTTTAGCTGGGCCGTGTTGGAGATATGCCCTATAGGCAATCGTGTATGTTGATATTTCCTATGTGTTTATGAATAAAGATAGTCCTTGGACATTATCAATGATGTGTATCAGCAAGTACGTGACTTGTTTGTGGGACTATGCATTGTATGATGACTGTCCAAAAAGGTCCCTAGTCGAAAGGGCTGTGTGGACGCTCAGCAGACTAGACTAACATATGACACGGTTGATGGCTTGGTCTCACTAGCCATGGAGCATTGGATGCTAACCGGATAATATGGACTCGGAAGGATCTGGTCAGATTCGACGTAGTCGGATCTGAGTTGAGATAAGGTCCGAGTTAGACATACCCAACTATGAGACGCAGTGATATGTCATCTGTGAGTCTCTAGTACAACATACGTTCTATGTCCTAAGACCTAAGCTGGTGCATGTACTCGGGATGGTGACAGACTTGCTTTGGGCCAACCAAATGCTACTCCGTGACTGGGTAGTTACAAAGGTAGGTTTTGGGCTTTAGGGTCGAGCAAGATGGGATTTGCCCCTCCGATTAGGAGAGATATACTCTGGGCCCCTCGTGTGATCCGAGCAGGATAAGCATGGCCATGTGACAAGGATTATGAGATAATCTGGTTTGTGGTCGGCATCACTTGAATGAGAAAGAGGTCGGGCTAGCACAAGGATGACAGACTTGCCTTGAGCCCGACAACATATATCGTGTGGCAAAAGGAATGGAAGTATGATGTACAAGTTTGCCTAACCAGCTTCATAGTCTGCTTGGTGTTCGACATGCCTTGCTAGGGGCCGCTACCAACCGTGCAGTTCGGAGGTGATCCGAACTGCGACCAAGCCATCTTGAACCTAAGGGGTCGCGCGCTTAAGGGAAGGAACCTACGAGGTCGGATCCGAGGACACTGGTCGGATGTGATCCGAGCTGTGTTCGGATTCTGGCTGAGTAGACTTATGGGCTTTAGGGTCCGTGCGAGGCCGATACGTCTCCAACGTATCTATAATTTTTGATTGTTCCATGGTATTATATTATCTGTTTTGGATGTTTAATGGGATTTAATATGCACTTTTATATTATTTTTGGGACTAACCTATTCACCGAAGGCCCAGTGCAAATTGCTGTTTTTTTGCCTATTTCAGTGTTTCGCAGAAAAGGAATATCAACCGGAATCCAAATGGAATGAAACCTTCACGAGGATTTTATTGGAACAAACGCCATCCAGGAGACTTGGAGTGGAGGTCAAGGAAGCAACGAGGGGCCACGAGGTAGGGAGGCACACCCCCACCTTCGTGGGCCCCTCGTAGCTCCACCGACCTGCTTCTTTCACCTATATATACTCTTATACCCTAAAAACATCTAGAGGCGCTATGAAACCACTTTTTCACCGCCGCAACCTGCTATACGTGAGATCCCATCTGGGGACCTTTTCCGGCGATTTGCCGGAGGGGTATGCGATCACGGAGGGCTTCTACATCAACACCGCAGTCTCTCCGATGATGTGTGAGTAGTTTACCACAGACCTTCGGGTCTATAGTTATTAGCTAGATGGCTTCTGCTCTCTCTTTGGTTCTCAATACAAAGTTCTCCTCGATCTTCTTGGAGATCTATTCGATGTAATTCTTTTTGCGGTGTGTTTGCCGAGATCCAATGAATTATGGGTTTATGATTAAGATTATCTATGAACAATATTTGATTCTTCTCTGAATTCTTATATGCATGATTTGATATCTTTGCAAGTCTCTTCGAATTATCAGTTTGGTTTGGCCTACTAGATTAATCTTTCTTGCAATGGGAGAAGTGCTTGGCTTTAGGTTCAATCTTGCAGTGTCCTTTCCCAGTGACAGTAGAAGCAACAAGGCACGTATTGTATTGTTGCCATCGAGGATAAAAATATGGGGTTTATATCATATTGCTTGAGTTTATCCCTCTACATCATGTCATCTTGCCTAATGCGTTACTCTGTTCTTATGAACTTAATATTCTAGATGCATGCTTGATAGCGGTCGATGTGTGGAGTAATAGTAGTAGATGCAGAATCATTTCTGTCTACTTGACACGGTGTCACGACCGGTTTTCCAATAAAAATGTTTATTGAGAAACCAATCTTTTGAGTCCAGTATGAGAAAAATTCCCCTTACCGGTAGACAAATTCTTGATACAATAAGCCAGTAGCATAGAAAATATTACAGGGTCGAGCTACGGTTGCTCAACCAAATTATTACAAGCACGCCAATAATTATACATAAAGGCGGACATGACACAGTGGTGTGGAGGCATACTACTGACTCGAGGATAGGGTGGTGGTGGAAAAACACAGCGGGGAGTGAGATACAAGACTCTAAAACTGGCATCTCATCGAGCGTCGAGGTGAGGCTCGATGAATTTATTTGGTAGCGGAAGCGGATATAATACAGTGACCAAATCCAGGGTCGCACGAGACTGACTGGGATTCCTCTAGGCGTCGGACTCGCTATCAAATTCTTCATCCATGAGATCGCCTTCGTCAGCATCTGGCCAAATCAACAAGCCAGGTGAGTACTTTGAAAGTACTCGCAAAACAGTTCGGACGTAAGATATAACAAATGCATGCATGGGTGCGTCATGATTAATTTTTAACAGTGGCTCATTAATTCGTAAAACAAGACAGGTAAAAAGGGGGTCGGCGGTAGTCCGCTCGAAAACCCAACAAGATAACTGTAAACCCAATCGGGTGTCTGAAGCGACTCCTCGATAGGAAGATAAATAAATAAATCATGCCACAGTCGGGCGTCTGGGCGACACCACATAAAGGGATTTGAAAGAAATGCCACAGTCGGGCGTCTGAGCGACGCCACATAAAGGGCTTTTAAAAGAAATGCCACAGCCGGGCGTCTGAGCGACGCCACATAAAGGGCTTTAAAAGAAATGCCACAGTCGGGCGTCTGAGCGACGCCACATAAAGGGCTTTAAAAGAAATGCCACAGTCGAGCGTCTGAGCGACGCCACATAAAGGTCTTTAAAAGAAATGCCACAGTCGGGCGTCTGAGCGACGCCACATAAAGGGCTTTAAAAGAAATGCCACAGTTGGGCGTCTGAGCGACGCCACATAAAGGGCTTTAAAAGAAATGCCACAGTCGGACGTCTGAGCGACATCGCAGAAAGGGCTTTTATTCATAAGTAAATATTACTCATAATAAACATTCAATTCATGAAAATAAACGGGTTAGTCCATCCACAGGAATAATCATTTAACCGTACTTAGCACTCATGTGATTCACCGGAGTCTCTGTCATCAAAACTGACATTTGTCAGGATAAGATAATACCGGACTTGGACATGGAATAGATGATTCAAAGGAATATATGACTCTGCAGAGTTTGTACAAAAATTTCCCACAGCCAACGGATTTCCGTAGTCACGAAGGACTAGTTCCGTTTACGGTATTTCGGAAGAAAACACAGCTAACCAGTACACACCCATCCTACCTCTCGATGCTAGGAATCACCCTAGACATCGTCCAAGAAAAACTTTTGAGACGGGGAGATCACAATCTCGAATAGCATGGGATCAAATTTATATACGCGCGCTCTAAGGGGTGCCCCCCTCTCGGTCCCAACTGGAAACACCCATGCCCCCTGACCGGATGACTGGCTTTAATCCAGGGCCATGGAACCATCATCATGGCCTCTCCTTTTGGTGTGTACCAGGGAAGCGGTGTGCAACCTACTAAGCCATATTCCTTGCGGAAAACATGTGGTAGTACAGGGAAGGAAGAATGGAAGGAACTGGACTGATACGGGTTGTCACTGAAGTCATATAGTCTGGCATAAGACTGGCATGCTACAACACTGCCATCTTACCCATCTTCATGCCAACACATGGCCATGCATACTCACATCCATCCACTTATGGATTTTCGAAACTCACTTGCCTCATCGTTGCATGTAACATGACATTATATTGGTATACTCATCAACATGCCATGAAACTACTTAATGCAAACATGCCAAAACAATCATCATATCAAAAGTTCAAACATGCTTGCCTGGTTCAGAGTAGTCGGAGCCTAGCTCGGTGAAGTTTGCGGTCCCGTCACCTCCTTCGGTATCTACGGTATAAAGAAAATATACGCGCTATCGTGAATACCGTGAGGTGCACAAAAATTATTCCAAATATTTTTCAAATAAATATGATAAAAAACTAGACAAAAATTTGAAGAGGACAGAAAAAGAATCACTCAAAAATTCCTTTCTGTTAAAAAGTTATAAGGGTTTTAACCCAAGGACCCATCTGTAATGAAACAGAAAGTTCCCAGGGGCTAGCTTATAAAAACAGAAAACGCTTCGGTAACGACTACGCCAGCCCAGAGGGAAAGCGCATTTGGCAGAAGGCGTTTTCAGAAAACGCTTTGCTTAGAAAGGACAGAGAGGCTGACGGCGGGTCCCGCCCGTCAGGTTTGAATATTCAAACGGGGCGGCAGATTTCGCCGGTGCCCGAGAGCCGCGGTGGTCGCCGGCGGCGATCCACGGCGAGGCAGGGGGATCGGAGGGTACCTCCGTGTTCAGGGCGCCATTCCGCGTCGGTTGGTGGTGGTGGTGGTCGCCGGCGGGTACCACGTCGACGGCGAGCCTTGCTCCGGCGGACGGCGGTTCGGGTGGTCGAGGGCCTCGTCGGAGGGAGCTGCGAAGGCCAAATTGAGGAGGGGGTTAGACCTCTGGTAGCTAGAGGAGGCTATAGACGAGATTTGGGTGTCAGGGACAGCCTCACCGGAGCGAATCGAGCTGGTGGCCGAGGCGGATCGGGGCGGCCGGAGTCGGGGGAGGAGACCTCCTCGAGGTCCCCCTGTTGGCCTGGCGGGGTGCTGGTGAGATGCAGAGGGGGTGTGTGCTCGAGAGCGAGTTCGGGAGCCCTTTTTATAGGCGGTCCGAGGCGGTGGCCGAGAACGGGGTTCTCCGGCGAAGCTTACGGCGGCGCAGGGCATTGGTCGGGGAGGTTTAGGGGTCGAGCGCCGTCGTGGGGGTTCACTGGGTCCATTTAGGTGCTAAACTAGCCAGGGTTTGGGTGTTTTGGGCGAGCTCGACGGAACAAGGCGGCGCGGGCCCGTCGGCGGCAGGGAGCACGTTCTGTGCTTGCCGGGCCACGGGGACGGTGCCACGGGCGTGCGCTGGCTTGGCAGGGACACGCGGAGAGCCAGGGGACGATGGGCGGCGCCGGGTGGCGTGGCGAGCGGGCTCGGGCCCTCGCTGGCCGCCACGGGAGGCGCAGCCACCGCAGAAGCTTCCAACGCCGGCGAGGCTCGTCGCCACCGACGCCAGGAATCGGCCAAGCGTGCGTGCGGGGTGCTGGCCAAGGGGAAGAGGCTGCGTGCAACGCGCCAGGGCGCACTGTGGCCGCGTGATCCGAAGTCTGACGAAGGAAAAACGACACTGAATTCTGAATTTAACTGAAGATGAACAGAACAGTGTATGCAAGGTGTTCGACAGAATGATCTAGGCATCTAGGGATTTTTCCTTGAGCTGAAACTTGGTGGGGTGGCCTCTCATTGCACCAGGAGGCTGCCTGAATTTTGGTGGAATTTTTGGAGAAGTGTAGATATGAATTTCACCAAATTTGTCAAATCTGGTCCAAACTTGCAGGGTTTTTGAAAAGAAGAAGAGTGGATCAAGATGGTTCTAGGTTGTGGGTACTAAAGACAATCCAGGGAAGTTGGTTTGGGATAACAACTCAAAGTAAATGTGGTACTTGCTTTGAAAATCACTTAAGCTCAAAATAATTGGCAGAAATGATTTGAGAGATAAAATAATTGAAATAAAATCCAAAACTTGTTTGGATTTGTTGAGACAGAGAATTTAGATTGTTCAAAGGTGGAGGGAGGGATTTTGAGAAGATTTACTATAGGAGACATGGTAAAACCATGGGTGGTTTTCAAGATAAGAAAAAAAAACCTCAAAATCCATAGCGTTCTTTTTATAAGAAAAAGAATAATTTCCAAAAATACATTTTGAGAAGGGAACCATCAGAGAAAGAGTTTTAAATGATCAAACACCATAGTTTGAAGAAGATACAAAAATAAAATCTTTGCCAAAGAAGTTTTTAAGAGGAAGGTTTTCTGGAAAAAATTTAAATGGCCTCTTTTTTTTCAAAACCAACAAAGTTTTTGCTGAAAACCGAATAAAAATTTTGGAGTGTCACACAAGGACATGATGCCCATGTTTATGATCATGCCTAGATATTCTGATAACTAGGCACTATCCCATCAATTGCTCGGTAGTAATTTGTTCACCCACCGTAATATATGTTATCTTGAGAGAAGCCACTAGTGAAACCTATGGCCCCCAGGTCTACTTTACATCATATAAGTTTCCGATCTACAATTCTATTTACTATTTATTTTGCAATCTTTGCTTTCCAATCTATACAAAAATACCAAAAATATTTATCTTATTATCTTTATTAGATCTCACTTTTGCAAGTGGACGTGAAGGGATTGACAACCCCTTTATCGCGTTGGTTGCAAGGTTCTTGTTTGTTTGTGGAGGTACTAGGCGATTTGCGTGTAGTCTCCTACTGGATTGATACCTTGGTTCTCAAAAACTGAGGGAAATACTTACGCTACTTTGCAGCATCACCCTTTCCTCTTCAAGGGAAAACCAACGCATGCTCAAGAGTTAGCAGAGGCCCAAGTGTTGAGCCCATGACGGACGCCTATATAAAGTGTTGGTGCGGCACACTCATGCGATTGATCGCTTCGGTGCTGTCACTAGGGTTTGCATGTCTTGAGAATAGCCACCTCCACTCGACCGTCGACTGTGTGATCGGACCTAGCAGTCCGCCGCACGGTGTTCCTCCTGCAAGCGCGGATACCGTTAGAGGCGGTGCACTTGCGCCGCTCCGGCAAACCTGTACGCGGGATCCGATGATCCGCTGTTCAAGGGAGATCGCATGAGAGGATGATCCATGCAAACGTGCTGCCTCAACTCTTCTTCCATTGCATGGCACTGCTCGTCTAGTGGTAACGATCTGAGATCCATCTCCCGTAGCATGTTCTTGGTTGTTCTGCCCGCAGGAAAATTTTAATTTGCAGTCAACGCTCCCTACCGTAGAACCCTACAGGCCGGCCCATTATGGTCTGCAAAATCTTGTGGGCCTTTACCTGGTCCAACACATTATGGTTCGCTAAATCTTGTGGGCCTTTAGTTGGGCCGGCCCATTTAATATTTATGGGCCACTTTTTGGGCCGGTCCATGTGTCAACATATCATAGGCGCATCTCGCCCACTGGATGAGTGACACATGTGCCAACGCGGAGTTGACATGTGGTTTCGTCAACTAATGAGAATTTTACCACATGGAAAATCGGCATTGGTCATGGCTGTTAGCGGGTTATCGGATCCAAAACTGGACCCGATAGCTTAACGGCGACCCGTTACGGTGGATGCCACGTGTCGGTCACCCTTGACGAAAGCACTTCATGACGCGGCATTTATCATCATGGAAGTGGACACTTCCATGATGATAATTTTGGTAATGTCATGGAACACTTCTACGACAGCACATGTATGACTATCTTGATTCTATCATAAAATCGTCATGGATGTACATCCATGACAGAAAACGCGACTTACTATGACAAACATGTATCATCACGGAAGTGTATTTTTTGTAGTCATTGGAATTACGAGGGTATGAGGTAGACGACTTCGTGAAATTTTGTGGTTATGTGTTGATGGATGTGATACCCTTGGAGCGTAGTTTGATGTTAGGTTGTTGTTGTGTGATGATTTTGCTCCTTGTACCGTGGATCAAATTGCATAAACATTAACTTTTGGAAGTTCTTGGGTGGGAATTCAAGTAGATACCTAGGCTTATCTTCCAACAAATGCATGATATGATGTTGGGGTTTGACATTTAGTGGTTCATTTTCTAGTAGTCTTTCATATTGTGGCTTCATTGTGTCTTAAAGAGCCCTAATAGCTTCACTATGGCTCGGGGACGTAATACCCATCGTATGATCGTACCGCTTGGTTGTTAACACGAAAATATCGATCGAAATCTCCATCATGAATTTGTTTTCGACTTTAATCTGCAACCTAATCCTTTGTTTTGTTTTAGTTGTGGTATTCGAGTTGCTTCGGTGTCAAGTGTTGTCGGGGATATCTAGCGACATATGCCAGGTGGTGGCTTATCATGGAGATGGACAAGAGTACGTCGTCGGGCTCTAGAAGCGGGAGTGAGCTAGACCTCGAACGCCTATGAGGTTTACCCAAGTTCGGGCCTCTCCATGGAGATAACACCCCTAGTCTTGCTCTGCGGGGTTCTCCGCATGATGACTATCATCAATAGAGTAGCTACAAGTGTGCTCTTTGATCTGTTTTGCAAGAGGAAGAAGAAAGGCATGGCTAGCTCCTCTACTTCTCTCTATGTGTGTGGATGATGGCTAGGGTTCTCCACATCTGCATGGATGAGCCTGGGGGGTTTATATAGGCCTACCCCCTAGGGGTGCAATGGTAATCCGGCCGGGGTTGGACCCGGCCGTTAGTGTCTGTGGGCGCCGGCTTCTCCGTCGGCTACTGGGGGCTGCCAGCTACCGCGAATCGGCCGACAGGTAGGCCCTGCCGCCTGCGGATCACGTTGACTACTTTATACTGTAGCTCCATCCTTGATGATGGAGGCTTTGCTGGGGGGGCTTACGACTACAGTCCCACCGCCTGGCGGGCCCTCACTGTAGACACACCTCGTCTTATCAAGTTAATGGCGCCCAGACTCCGAGGGGAAGGAGGGCTGCCTGCTAGGAGTCGGGTCCCCCTGGATGCCGCCTGCTCGGGGTTTGCCATCTTCTGGTGGCTCACGGACAGGTATGGCCTTCTGCCTGCAGGCCGTACTGACTGCCCGTCATGGGAGCATGGCTCCCTCTTACGTAGGTGACATCATGGGCTACATGGCAATAGTGCCGCAACGAACGAAGGGTGTCTGCTTAGTACGCCCACACTGTGGCCATGTTCTGCCCTGGATTCAGGGGAGGTAGGTTGTACTGTTGCCATGCCCCGTCTCGTCGTGGTAAATGGGTGCAAACTTTGAGGAGGCACAGGGCCGCCTATTGGGGGCACGCCGTCTTCTGGCAGCCGGCTGTTGGACCAGATGGCCCATAGAGTCGGTCTTTCGTACGGAAGCTGTGAGGGGCGCAGCCAGCCCCGATGTCTTGAAATGCCGTGGGGTGTCGATGAGGCTACCCGTGGTAAATTACTCTGACAGTAGTCCCCGAAGCTGGTGGGGCACCACAGTTGAAATCGAGGAGCCTCAGCACCTTCCTACTCCGAGTGGTCTGGTAATCTTGCTTTGTCTGTCTCCTGGAGACGCCGACTGTTAGGACCCGCCAAGGAGCCGCCGGCCGACTAGTGAATCCGAAACGTCGGGGTAGAGGATGAGTGGTGCGCCACCCGGGAGACAGGGTTGCCACCCATTGCATGTTTGCCATGCGGCGCCAGCAAACCAGGCTAGCCTGTCAGCCCACGCGCGCGACGGGACGTTGCCGCAGGCCCGGGCCCGCCACTACAGGGCCTTGGCACGTGTGCAGATCCGCTGCAGTTGAGGCAAACGGTTTCACTTCTAGGGCGCTTTAATCACACACCTAATGGCGCGGAAGGCGTGGGGTCGTGGGGGAAGTGGGAGCAGTTAATCCCATGCCCCCCATGTCTTGCCTCCTCGGCTCCGCCATCGCGGGCCTATAAATAGGGGGAGGAGGGCGTGGCAGAACACACGCGCACTCCCCCTGCTCTCCATCTTATTTCTACCTCTGCATCTCTTGCTGCCGACGTGCTGCTTGTTGCTGCCAGAGCGCTGCGGCAACCCGCCATCGCAAGACTCCTCCGAATCACCATGGCCTTGTCCTCGCGCCGCCGCTCCACGCCGCCGACGAGCAACCAAGGCTATGGCGCGAGGCGGTCGCTCAGGCAACTGATGTTTACTACACAACCTTCTTCTTGTAGACGATGGTAGGGTATGAAACCACCTCAAAGTTATTCTTTCCAATCAATACGTTGGGCTATTCCTATAAGTGTCACAAACAGCCCTAGAGTTCGTACTAGAATAACACCTTAAGGCACAAATCAACCTAAACCCTAATGTCACCTAGATACTCCAATGTCACCTCAAGTATCCGTGGGTATGATTATACGATATGCATCACACAATCTCAGATTCATCTATCCAACCAACACATAGAACCTCAAAGAGTGCCCCAAAGTTTCTACCGGAGAATCATGACGAAAACATGTGCCAACCCCTATGCATAGGTTCATGGCCAGAACCCGCAAGTTGATCACCAAAACATACATCAAGTGAATCACGTGATATCCCATTGTCACCAGAGATACGCACGGCAAGACATACATCAAGTGTTCTCAAATCTTTAAAAACTCAATCCGATAAGATAACTTCAAAGGGAAACTCAATCCATTACAAGAGAGTAGAGGGGGAGAAAACATCATAAGATCCAACTATAATAGAAAAGCTCGTGATACATCAAGATTGTGCCACCTCAAGAACACGAGAGAGAGAGAGAGAGATCAAACACATAGCTACTGGTACATACCCTCAGCCCCGAGGGAGAACTACTCCCTCCTCGTCATGGAGAGCACCGTGATGATGAAGATGGCCACCGGAGAGGGATCCCCCTCCGGCAGGGTGCCGAAACGGGTCTAGATTGGCTTTCGGTGGCTACAGAGGCTTCTAGCGGCGGAACTCCGATCTATTGTGCTCCCCGATCATTTTAGGGTATATGGAGATATATAGGCGGAAGAAATACGTCAAGGGGGCACGAGGGTGGAGGGCGCGCCCCCTGCCTTGTGGCTTCCTCGTTGCTTCCCTTACGTGGACTCCAAGTCTCCCGTGTTGCTTTCCTTCCAAAAATAAGTTCCGTGAAGTTTCAGGTCAATTGGGCTCCGTTTGATTTTCCTTTTCTGCGATACTCTAAAACAAGGAAATAACAGAAACTGGCATTGTGCTCTGGGTTAATAGGTTAGTCCCAAAAATAATATAAAAGTGTATAATAAAGCCCATAAACATCCAAAACACATAATATAATAGCATGGAACAATCAAAAATTATAGATACGTTGGAGACGTATCAGCATCCCCAAGCTTAATTAATGCTCGTCCTCGAGTAGGTAAATGATAAAAACAGAATTTTTGATGTGGAATGCTACTTGGCATAATTTCAATGTAATTCTTCTTAATGGTGGTATGAATATTCAGATCCGAAAGATTCAAGATAAAAGTTCATATTGACATAAAAATAATAATACTTCAAGCATACTAACTAAGAAATTATGTCCTCTCAAAATAACATGGCCAAAGAAAGTTCATCCCTACAAAATCATATAGTTTAGTCATGCTCCATTTTCGTCACACAAGAATGCTCTCATCATGCACAACCCCGATGACAAGCCAAGCAATTGTTTCATACTTTAGTAATCTCAAACCTATAAACTTTCACGCAATATATGAGCGCGAGCCATGGACATAGCACTATGGGTGGAATAGAATATGATGATGGGGGTTATGTGGAGAAGACAAAAAAGGAGAAAGTCTCACATCAACGAGGCTAATCAATGGGCTATGGAGATGCCCATCGATTAATGTTAATGTAAGGAGTAGGGATTGCCATGCAACGGATGCACTAAAGCTATAAATGTATGAAAGCTCAACAAAAGAAACTAAGTGGGTGTGCATCCAACTTGCTTGCTCATGAAGACCTAGGGCACTTGAGGAGGCCCATTGTTGGAATATACAAGCCAAGTTCTATAATGAAAAATTCCCACTAGTATATGAAAGTGACAAAACAAAAGACTCTCTATTATGAAGATCATGGTGCTACTTTGGAGCACAAGTGTGGTAAAAGGATAGTAGCATTGCCCCTTTTTATTTGATTTTATTTTATTTGGCCTTTTTTGGCCTTTTTTGGGACAATGCTCTATTAATGATGATAGAACAAAGTACGACTCAAAGATTACAACTCGATAATAGAACAAAGTACGACTCTATATGAATACCTCCGGCAGTGTACTGGGATGTGCAATGACTCAAGAGTGACATGTATGGAAGAATTATGAAGGGTGGCTTTGCCACAAATACTATGTCAACTACATGATCATGCTAAGCAATATGACAATGATGAATGTGTCATGATAAACGGAGTGGTGGAAAGTTGCATGGCAATATATCTCGGAATGGCTATGGGAATGCCATAATAGGTAGGTATGGTGGCTGTTTTGAGGAAGATATAAGGAGGTTTATGTGTGAAAGAGCGTATCATATCACGGGGTTTGGATGCACCTGCGAAGTTTGCACCAACTCTCAATGTGAGAAAGGGCAATGCACGGTACCGAAGAGGCTAGCAATGATGGAAGGGTGAGAGTGCGTATAATCCATGGACTCAACATTAGTAAAAAAGAACTCACATACTTATTGCAAAAATCTACAAGTCATCAAAACCCAAGCACTACGCGCATGCTCCTAGGGGGATAGATTGGTAGGAAAAGACCATCACTCGTCCCCGACCGCCACTCATAAGGAAGACAATCAAATAACAGCTCATATTTCAAATTTGTTACACAACGTTCACCATACGTGCATGCTACGGGACTTGCAAACTTCAACACAAGCATTTCTCAAATTCACAACTACTCAACTAGCACGACTTTGATATTATTACCTCCATATCTCAAAACAATCATCAAGCATCAAACTTCTCTTAGTATTCAATACACTTATATGAAAGTTTTTACTATTCTTGGATGCCTAGAATATTAGGATTATTTAAGCAAATTGCCATGCTATTTAAGACTCTCAAATTAATATAAGTGAAGCACTAGAGCAAATGACAAACTACTCCGAAAGATATAAGTGAAGATCAATGAGTAGTTGAATAATTATGCAACTATGTGAAGACTCTCTAACATTTAATAATTTCATATCTTGGTATTTTATTCAAACAGCAAACAAAACTAAATAACATAAAATGACGCTCCAAGCAAAACACATATCATGTGGCGAATAAAAATATAGCTCCAAGTAAAGTTACCGATGAACGAAGACAAAAGAGGGGATGCCTTCCGGGGCATCCCCAAGCTTAGGCTCTTGGCTGTCCTTGAATATTACCTTGGGGTGCCATGGGCATCCCCAAGCTTAGGCTCTTGCCACTCCTTATTCCGTAGTACATCAAATCTTTACCCAAAACTTGAAAACTTCACAACACAAAACATAACAGAAAACTCGTAAGCTCCGTTAGTATAAGAAAGCAAATAACCATCATAAGGTACTGTAATGAACTCATTCTAAATTCATATTGGTGTAATATCTACTGTATACCAACTTATCTATGGTTCATACCCTCTGATACTACTCATAGATTCATCAAAATAAGCAAACAACACATAGAAAACAGAATCTGTCAAAAACAGAACAGTCTGTAGTAATCTGTATCAACCGTATACTTCTAGAACTCATAGAATTCACCGGAGAAGAAAGAGAACAAATAATGATGAACTTGAGGCTCCGTTAGTATCTTCCTGAGAATCACCGGATATGAACATTGACTGAAAGAATGGAGAGGCTTCACATCCATAAGATGGATACTTGATTAAGAAATCTTAGTCCTTGAATAAAAAAGGGTGGGAGGGCGGGAAAACAAAGGCAACTTGGGGACGGATGAAATGAGCAACATTGGGAAAAAACTGAGAGGTGATCTTGCGAATGTTGAAATGGTCGGATCCCCTTGAAGAGAAACACACTGGTTCCGAAGAAATTGAGATGGCAAACTCAAAGATCAAGAAGGGTTAGTATTCCGGTAGAAATATGAGAACACCACTTGGGGAAGGTATGGAACCAACACTTGACATTGAAGCAACTCGAATACCACAACTCAAAACAAAGCAAAGGTTTGGCTTGCAAAATAAGCCGGAAACAAACATATGATAGATCCCATATCGTATCATGTGTCTGTTGGAAAGATATCCTACGAGATACTTGAATTCCCACTTATAAACTCCCGAAACTTTTTGGTTATGCAATCAGGTGTTGGGGATACAGGGGAAGCATAATATCTCACCCAAAACTAACAAATCCTACATCCAGTTGTATCCATCCTTCAACTCATAACCAATAAACCTTCGGAAATCACTTACCTCAACCTTCAAAAAGCATCCGTTATACGAGTTATGGCAATACTCCCGAACTCCCTCCCCAGTACTGGGTGGCGTCGAGGTTATCTCACCAACAACTGCATAAAAGAGATTTTCGATGTCGGTGAACTCAGGTATTCCAGAACTGCAACGATAAAATTGTGACGACAACACCTCAGAGCTCAACTCCCCGGGACACTGCCACAACCCCTAAATGTCAGGAGGCACCAAGAACAATGTTCTCTTCACAAAACCATCGGAACGATTCCAAGATACCCGCGTGATACTAAAAAATTTAGTGAAATTTGAGGAGAGAAGAGTCAAAACTTCTATGTCAGGAGGCCTCACCAGAGCGACGAAGGGACTGAGGAGTAAAAAGAATCCTACTCTCCGATATATATAATCCTCAGACTCAAACCATTTTCTTCTAGACTCAACAACGTCAGTGATTCGATGAAGCAGGGGGCTCCTAAGTCGGGGAAGGCTCTGATTACCAACTTGAAACACCCACAATGCGGCTATATCTCCCACGTGTCGGGGCACGACTTAGAGGCATAGCCGCATGGTAGGTTTGTCGCAAAAGGGGTAATCTTCACACAATCCCATGTACTGAATAGAAAGGGATAAAGAGTTGGCTTACAATCACCACTTCACACAAATACAAGTTAAACATACATCATCCATAATACAAACAAGGTCCGACTACGGAACCGAAATAAAAGAAGACAACCCCAAATGCTAGATCCCCGATCGTCACAACTGGGCTCCACCACTGATCAACTAGAAACGAAACAACACAATGAACACTATCTTCATCTAGCTCCCTCTTGAGCTCAGTTGCGTCACCTGCACTGGTATCATCGGCACCTGCAACTGTTTGGCAGTATCTATGAGCCACGAGGACTCAGTAATCTCACACCCGCGAGATCAAGACTATTTAAGCTTATGGGTAGGAAAGGGTAGTGAGGTGGAACTGCGGCAAGCACTAGCATATATGGTGGCTAACTTACGCAAATAAGAGCGATAAGAGAAGCAACGCAATGGTCGTGAACTAGAAATGATCAAGAAGTGATCCTGAAACTACTTACGCTCAAGCATAACACAGGAACCGTGTTCACTTCCCGGACTCCGCCGGAAAGAGATCATCACGGCTACACACGCGGTTGATGCATTTTAATTGAGGTAAGTGTCAAGTTCTCTACAACCGGATATTAACAAATTCCCATCTGCCCATAACCACGGGCATGGCTTTCGAAAGTTCAAAACCCTGCAGGGGTGTCCCAACTTAGCCCATCACAAGCTCTCACGGTCAACGAAGGATATTCCTTCTCCCAGGAAGACCCTATCAGACTCGGAATCCAAGTTACAAGACATTTCGACAATGGTAAAACAAGACCACCAAAGCCGCCCGATGTGCCGACATCCTGATAGGAGCTGCACATATCTCATTCTCAGGGCAACACCGGATTGTCCAAACTTCCGGTAGGCCAGCCCAGAGTTGCCCCTGGTGGCCACCGGCGGCTGACAGGTTCAGACCAACACTTAGACAAGCATTGGCCCGGGGGGTAAAATAAAGATGACCCTTGAGTCTACAGAACCCAAAGGAAGGTGATAGGTTGTTAGGCAAATGTAAAACCAAGGTTGGGCCTTGCTGGAGGAGTTCTATTCAAAGCGAACTGTCGAGGGGTTCCCATGACACCCAACCGCGTAAGGAACGCAAAATCAAGGAACATAACATCGGTATGATGGAAATTAGGGCGGCAAGAGTGGAACAAAACAACAGGCATAAGGCCGATCCTTCCACCCTTTACCAAGTATATAGATGCATTAATTAAATAAGAGATATTGCGATATCTCAACATATCCATGTTCCAACATGGGACAAACGTCATCTTCACCTGCAACTAGCATTGTTATAAGAGGGGCTGAGCAAAGCGGTAACATAGCCAAACAACGGTTTTCTAAGAAAGGTGGGTTAGAAGCTTGACATGGCAATATGGGAGGCATGATAAAGCAAGTGGTAGGGATCGCAGCATAGCAATAGAGCAAACAACTAGCAGGCAAAGATAGAAGTGATTTCGAGGGTATGGTCATCTTGCCTGAGATCCCGCAAGGAAGAAGAACGAGTCCATGAAGAAGACAAACGGACGTAGTCGAACGGATCCTCACAAACGCGACATTATCGGAACTAACCCGAAGAAGCATCACCAGAAAGAAGCAAACAACATGGTAAACAACCATCACATAAACATGTCATGATGCACAACCAAGTATGATGCATGTCCCGTTTAATGAAGCATGGCATGGCAAAGTGCAACAAACAACACTACAAATTAAGTGGAGCTCAATATGCAACGAGTTGCATATTGACGAAACACCACATCAATTATTTAGTTCTCTCCCGTTTATGTACCCAACAATTTTAAATGTTGTTAAACATGGCAAGAGGTGAAACATGAGTAAAATACACAGTTAGGCATTTTAAATGAGGCCGGAAACATCAAACAACAATTCCGGTAAATCCTCATGTGCATTTAGCAATATAATGCAAACAACAAATTTAACCATTTTAAATGTTATTATCATGATGTGAATGACATGTGCAAGTTTTATGCATTATTTATGAAAATGTTGACATGATAAGATATGAGGCATTTGTCATCGTGGCGGAAACGAAAAGGATGCCACGGCAACATTCCGACGATCCGGTAGCTCACATGGATACCAGTGCAAAAGGAAGTGGGTGTGAGTGCGCCATGCAAGAATGTTGGGGTGGTCCCGGATACCGGGTTCCCATGAGTCAGCGACAAGGAAACGAGGGACAATTCGAACATGGTGCAAACACGAGCATCTCATACATCACACATGCATTCGTACACGGGCGGTCGTCTCGGGGTTATACCTTCCACTGGTGCATTCTCGGAGCGGTTCGGGTTCGTAGAGGAAGTAGTCGTTCTCGCGACGGTAGTAGAGGTAGTGGTACATGTTCGTTTTCGGAGAGGTACTTGACGAATCCGAAGTTTCCAGGGGCGACGGTAGTAGAACTTAGAGAATCCGAGTTCTTCGGAGGTCGTCATCGAACTTGGTCAAATACACGATGTGGGTCGACGTTCACTCGACGGCCTTCGGCAACGGTAGTAGTCATACAACGTTTTCGTAGATGTTCGGGGTCATCGTGGAGGTGCTTGGCAAAACATTGGTCTCCGGGGTCGTCGGGTACACGTTCACGAAGTAGTCGTACATGTCGACGGTAGTTGTACACACGACGTTGGGGTACTTGTCGGTCCTGTCTTGACGGAGTATATGTACACGTTGTCGGGGCACTTGTCGCATCACCAGGTGTAGTCGTACATGTATGGAGCGGAACTTGGCGTGTCCATGTACTTGGCAGTCTCCGACTTCATGAAGATGTAACAGAACGACGACGGTATGTGCAGTGTGATCCCCGGGTCTACCGAGGTTTGGGAAGAGCCAACCGAAGCAATACCACGTCCAGGTTTTGGCGGTCAACGATGATGGCCGGTCAGCCTCGGTCTTGCGGGCAGCAAGGGAAGGAGCAGGGGCTCACTGGGCCTTGGCGCCGGTTGCAGCCCACGTCGAAGCAGAGGACGTGGTCGCGGGGGGGAGACTCGTCCATGGTGCCCTGACCTTCTATGCACAACGGGGCGGCGAGGAGGAGTCTCTCCGGCGAGCTGTGGGCGGCCAATGCTCGAGGAGAGGCCGCAGGCAGCTGGATTCGGCCGGAGGCGACGCCCTACAGCGCGGGGATGAGGTGGTGGCGGCAGGAGCTTCAAACTCGTCTGGCTGCGGCCATGGAGGACGGCGGCGCTGAGGTGGGGCGACGCGCGCGCAGAGGCGGGTAGTGGCGCGACGAGGAGGCACAGAGAGGTGGAGAAGAAGAAGGGGCTTCGCCGGCGGAAGGCTCGGTCGTCGCCGCGGCGCTGTGAGGAAAAGGAGGCGGGGCTCGCGCGTGCTAGGGAACTCCCCTCCCTGGCGATGCGCGTGGGAGAGCAGGGATAGGGCGCGATGCGGGTGTGGGTGGTGCTGGGCAGAAGGAAAGAGAGGAGGAGATAGTATCGGGGCAAAGGCGGGAGATGGCGGCGGCGTGGGAGGACGAGAGGAAGAGGGTGAGGGGATCGGGCCAAGGGAGATGGTTAGGTTAGGAATAGGTGGGCCTAAAGGGCCGGCCTAGTAGAGAGGAGGGGCTTAGGTGGGCTGACACAGATGATTGAGAGGCCCAGAAGGCCGGCGGCGCAAGCTCTCTCTCTCTCCCTTATCTTTTTCCATAGCAGAAAAATAAAAGCAAAGAAAGGAAGGAGAGAAAAGAAAGGGTTAGAGGAAGGGCTTGGGCACGCGGACTATATCCCGGACTCGCAAAAATGTGTACGATCCATGACAAATGGAGTGGACATTTTTCAAACTTTAAATTAAAACTCATTTGATTTAAATTCAAATGGTTCGAGTAGGAAGTGAGGGTTAGGAAGGTCCAAAAATGTTCGGATTTTGGTAGAGCTCCGGAAAGTGAAGAAAGAATTTGGGGAAAAGTTTGGAGACGAGGAATTTAGTAAGAAAAGCATGGAATATTTTGCAAGTGTGTTGTGGTAAATTCCAAAGGATGGAATATTTATTATAGCCACATAATATTGGGAGGATATGTTATAAAGAGAATCACCATGTGAATATCCCTTTATTTAAATGAATCGAAGATCCATACAATTTAATTGGATGAGTTTTAAGAAGAGGTGCAAGAAGACAATGATGCAATGCACATGATGCAAAAAAAGAAAGCAACGAACCAAACAAATCACATGACGAATCTCGGAATCCATGGACGACATCTGAAGCTCCGGTCTTGGGGCGTTACAACAAACCGGGGGTTGTAGTCTTTAGGGCTAGAGCCATATACCACCTCATTCCCTTAGGGTTTTGATCATACTGATCTCGAGGTAGATCCACTCTGTAATCATATACACATCCAATATAATCAAGCAGGACGTAGGGTATTACCTCTTCTAGAGGGCCTGAACCTGGGTAAACACTATGTTCATCGTCCCTTGTTACCCATCGATCCCAGATCCATAGCTCGGGACACCTACCCCGAGGTGTGCCGGTTTTGACACCGACATTGGTGCTTTCATTGAGCGTTCCGCTGTTGGATCGCCAGAAGAATCGATGGCCCAACCGGTCATTAGAGACCACACCCACACCGAGGGCCTCGCCGCCCCCGGTCATCTCCTCATCTTCGGCGACATATTAGTGCACGCTGTTGGGGATATAACTACTGAGTATAAACCGCCCAAGAGGGGCCGGGTTATACCTGTAATGAGTTATTCATATTGAAGCCCATGAAGACAAGGAGTATGGCGCTTTAATATAAGAGATCTAAAAGCACCAGGGCCCAAAGGCGGATTAGGGCCCGTAGACATAAACCGCCATAAGGTGTGTAACTTGTGTTGTAAGATAGGAAAGAGTAGAAACCAAGCTGCACACGTTTATGAGCCGGCCGGGATTCTGTAAACCGCCGGGCGCCAACCTGTGTATATAAAGGGACGACCCGGCGGCAGTTCAAGGACAAGAAACAACAGATTGAGAGCCAGGAAAAGTGGATTCGCTCCCTGGTCATCGAAACCTTAGCAATTTCACCACAACTGATTAGGCTTTTACCTTCACCGTAAGGGGCCGAACCAGTATAAACTCCTTGCGTCCTTTGTCCCTCTTTAACCCCTTTAAGATAACCTGTCACGATGGCTCCACGACTAAGTCCTTACGCTAGGACATCTGCCGTGACAAAACCACGATAGTTGGCACCCACCGTGGGGCCATCGCACGATGGTTTCAAGTTCTTAGAGGGCAACTTCGAAGGGCTCAAGGGGTACGTTGTGGGCCAGATGACCAAGAGTCGTCGCGGCAAGCTCTACATCAACGATGCAGGCTAGGGCCCCGAGGCCGGTTCAATTGAGTATGGTTATCGGGTCCCCTTCAGCGGTATTCACATTTTCATTAGCAAGATCGGCGAACCGAGCCCTGAGCTGGACATCTGCACCGACATCGTCGAGACGGCTCAGCATGCGAGATCTGCCCGGGTTTAGCTTGCCATAAAGTGTGCCTTCGTGGGAGTCATCCACGAAGTGGAATCTGAGGATAGATCGGTATCTAGTGGTGAAACCATCGTTTACTCTGATGACGACTCATTTACCGGAGAGACCGAGTCATTGTACCAACTGCAAGATGGCCGGTTTGGGGGCTGTTCCGATGGAGACAGTATTCCAGACCCCTTTGATCCGCCGAGCTGAGTTGCGATATTCATGGCCAGTACACAGTCAGCGCAACATTCTTCAACCGCAGCAGCAATGATCTCTGGTTTAGCAGCAGCGACAGCAGCCGGGGCAGGAGGCCCTGTGCAACCGCCAGCTCAGGTTTTGTCCAATTTATTTGATACTTTGGCAACATTGCTGGCGGCTGAAGTTAACTCGGCGAATCAGGATCAGCACAACGCGGAAGTCGCGAAGGTAAAGGATCAGATAGCTCAAGCCAAGGCAGACCTGGCAGCCGAGAACACCAGAATGGCTGCGGAGCGGGCCAAGTTGGATGCACAGGCTTATCGACTTATGTTGGATCAGAACGCATCAAATGATGTAATGAGGAGAAGGTACCGGTCCCACCTGCCTCCAGTTTATGAGCCAAGGAATCTCTTTAACACGCTAGGAGCAGGAACCAGTAATCAGCCAGTGGTAAACCGGGTAGAAGCACCTGGAACAGGGGCGCCGGTTCAACCGCGCGCAATGGATCCGCCTCGTCCGAATATCCCGCCGCAGCACGTGTCAATGCCTCTGGGTCATTACTCCAACCCCCTGGATAACATAGTCGCTGCCGCTTCATGATTGGCAGCCCTCCCAGTCGAAGGTGAGTCCCCCATAGCGGTTGAGACGCGACGGGCCAGGGAGCTCCTTCAGACAGCTTTGACTCAGCAGCAGGCGTATCCATACACCCGTAAGAGGATCATTCCACCCCCACCCAAGCCGGAGTTAGAGTAGGCACCTGGATGAACCGACCGTGTCAAGCAGTGCACAGGACCGTAACCCGCCCCGAGGGAATAATCCGGCAGGTGGTGGTACTAATGCTCAGGATTTGATGGATCAGGGTAGAGCGTGTCGAGAAGCCAAGTTAGCGACGCAGTACGCGGCCCGTCAGCTTACTCCGCTTCGTCCAACAACTTTGGTGGAGCCAGGAGTTACCTCCAGCTCTTTGGGGGTGTTGTGTCTCACCCCGGCTCTACGTAATGTATGGCTGCCCAAGGATTTCAAAGGTCCCTGCAAAGTGCCCAATTATACTGCCGATTTACCCCCCGAGTCATGGATCGAAAGCTATGAGATGGCAATGGAGATGCTGGATGTGGATGATGCGGCATGTGCTAAATACTTCACCATGATGTTAGAAGGAACAACTCACACTTGGCTGAAAAGTTTGCCAGCTAACTCCATTGGGTCATGGGCTGTGTTAAAGGCCCGGTTTATCCAGAATATCAAGGACACGTGGAAGCAGCCCATGTCAATTGCGAACTTAGCCGCCTGTGTCCAAGAAGAAGGTGAATCGACGACCCATTGGGTGCGCCGGGTTTCTGAAATGTTGCATTCATCAGACCACATTAATGCCGATTCAGGAGTCTTAACGTTGGAGGGCAATTGCCAGTTCACGCCTTTGAAGCTGAAATTGGGACAGCTCAAGCGTCACTGCAATGACATGGGAACGCTTATGGCAGCTCTGGTTAAGTATGTCGACTCTGATAGTACCAAGGACCCCGAGTTTGATGATGAAAAGCCGGGGAAGGGAAAGAAGAGTGGCAGTAAAAAGGGGCAGCAGCATAACCCGGCGGGTCATGGAAACAACGGTAAGCGCAAAGCGGATAACATCTTGGATTTTGTGGCTAACACCAAACACAGAATAATAATCAACGTCGTAAGGGTAAACCGCCCCCGCAGAGTGGAGGATCAAGTGTCAATCTTGAGCGCCTATTAAACCAGCCTTGTCCAAGGCACGGGAAGCGAGAGAGATCAGCCACGTACCTTTGGAAGGATTGCTTTATTATATGGGAGTTTAAAAACTCGGATCTTTTCCAATACGATCATCGACTGCCTGACGGTTCAGGAGGTAGTTCTCATGGGCCGGTTATGGTGGAGGCAGTTCTGGTTCGGGATTTCAAGGCAACCAAAGCGGACATGGCAATCAAGGCAGTCAGGGCAACCAGGGTGGTTATAATCATCAGGGGAGTCAGCAGCAGCAGCAATCGGGTTACCAGAGCAATCCGAAGCAGTTGAATAGTGGGCAGTATCATGTCTTCACCACTAGCTTATGCAAGCATGATCAGAATCTTCATAAAAGGGTAGTAAACTCCGTTGAACCGGCAGTGCCCCGATATCTACGCTGGTCTGAACAATCCATTTTATGGTGTCGAGAGGATCATCCACCCCGGGTAGATAATCCGGGTCATCTGGCATTGGTGGTGGCACCTCAGGTTGGGGGGTATAAGTTCACCAAGGTGCTCATGGATGGAGGGAGCAGTATCAATATCCTTTATTATGAAACCTTCCGTCACATGGGGTTAACAGATAAAAATCTTAAATCGTCGAACATTGTTTTCCATGGTGTGGTGCCTGGTAAATCGGCGTACCCAGTTGGTAAGATAGCTCTAGAGGTTGCTTTTGGAGATGATCATGACTCAAGATCAGAGACATTGACTTTTGAAGTAGTGAAAATCAAGATCCCTTATCATGCCCTATTTGGACGGCCGGCTTATGCTAAGTTCATGGCAAGGCCCTGTTATGTTTATCTGCAACTCAAGATGTCGGGTCATAAGTATACCATCACAGTACATGGGAGCCGTAAGATTGCTCTGGAATGTGAAGAAGGTGATGCGGCCTATGCTGAGTCCGTTTGTGCAACAGAGGAGTTGAAGTTCTACAAGGACAATGTTGATCTGGCAGATATGACTTCTTTGAAAAAGCTAACTACAGAGCATGATCCGGCCTTAAAGTTTAAATCGGTGATGAGACTAAGCTGGTTGACTTTGTTCTTGGCGATTCATCCAAGCAGTTCAACATCAGCGCTAACCTGGATCCGAAATAGGAAGGCGTGCTCATCGAGTTCATCCGTGAGAACCGGGACATCTTTGCATGGAAACCTTCTGACATGTCAGGTGTACCGAGGGAACTCGCTGAGCACACCCTTAATATCGATCCCAAATTTAAACCGGTCAAGCAGTTTCTCCGCCGCTTCAATAAAGAACGGCGCAAGGCCATTGGTGAGGAGGTAGTCCGGCTCTTAGCAGCAGGGTTAATTGTGAAGGTCTTTCACCCTGAGTGGTTAGCTAACCCGGTGCTAGTACTTAAGAAGAACGGCACTTGGAGTATGTGTGTGGACTACACAGATTTGAACAAGGCTTGCCCAGCTGACCCATTTGCTCTCCCTCCTATTGATCAAATCATTGATGCTACGGGAGGTTGTGAGCGTTTGAGCTTTTTGGATGCTTATTCAGGTTATTATCAGATCAAAATGACAGTTAAGGACTAGGAGAAGACAGCTTTTATAACTCCTTTTGGAGCCTTCTGCTATGTGTCTATGCCTTTTGGGCTTAAGAGTGCCCAGGCGACTTATCAGCGCTGTGTGCAGAATTGTCTTCATAATCAGATTGGGCGCAATGTTCATGCTTATGTGGATGATATCATGATGAAGTCTAGAAAGGAGGAGACGTTGATAGATGACTTGAAGGAAACTTTTGATAATCTCCGGGTTTATAAGATGAAAAGATCAAAGCTATTACGTCTCTGGCTAAACCAGCGTGCATTACTAGAAACTACGATTTTACCTAGGGTCAAGGTCTTTACCTAGAGCTCATTTGCCTCCTCAAGGGAAAGAAAATCTATAAACAGTATACTCTAGGGGAAGATGAAGTTCCATGTGAAAATAAAAGGAAAATAAAGTTTACCTATAGTTTTTTTCTTCCTCTAGGTAAAGACAGCCACGTTGACAACACTGGACAAAATAAAAGCACCTATACGGCCCCACTGTTGCCGCGAGGATGGCCTCCCGCGCATTTTTTTTCATCAGCGCGCTCTATTTTTTGGCGGCCTACGCCATATTTCGGTGTGGGCCCACTACGCAGTGAGAAGGGCAGAAAGAGATGGCTGTTCGCATTTGGTCTTCTTCTCCCTCTCTCCTGAAGATGAGCGCCGCGTCGCCGCCCAACCCTCTCCCTCCTCCCTTCCCAGATCTGCGGCCCAACACGCCCCGCCTCCTCTCCCCCCTGTTGACGGACACTGGACCTTCCGTCGTCTTACCCTGTCCAAGACCAAACTCGTCTTCTCATCTGAAGCCGATCTAGATCTTGCTCTCTGACCGGTTCCCAGGCGGGCGTCCCTCTGCTTCCTGTCCTTGCACTTTGACGGGTACCCAGGTGCGTGTCCCTGTTCTTTTGCTCCGACGGCCAGCTGCCCAGAAGTTCCCCTGCTTCCTCTTCGATTGGCAGCCAAACGGCACACAACTGCGAGCATGGTAGCGTGTGAAGGTATCCCTCTCCCTATAGATTTGTTTAATAGTTTATAAGACTATTTTGGATGAACCGATGTTGAAATCTTTGTGCTATAGGGTATAGTTTAATGAGATGTGTAGGAAGACTAGTTGATGAGTAACAATATGATTTGAGGCTAACACTTTTTTTGTTTCTGAACATCTGATTTAGTACGAGGTTGATAATTGATAGGTACAAGACGGTCTTTGCAAGACATCAGGCTCTGCTCCAGCTATTGATATCCATTTTCAGGTGAAAAGAAATGTCTAAGATGGTAATTAGTATCCAAGGTTATGTTTTGGGGAACAATTTGTTATCAAAAACATCTCTGCTAAATTTGTGATCATGTGGAGCACATTTGATTTCGTACAAAATACAGGTCACGGGATTCTGAAAGTTCTATCGGACGAACCAATGCTAGTGCAATATAGTTGTATTACTGTTTACAGATGTGATCGTCCCGGTTGTAGACTTAACATGATTTTAAATAGCTAAACTGAAGTAGCTAGCTCGGTATGCACATATAGTTAGGAAACTGACTAGCTATCTGACATGTGTTCCCTATACATTTAATGTGCTCCGTTAGCTACTAACTGGTTCCAGCTGATTTACTTCGTTTTGTACACAAGAAATACTATCTTGTTATAGATAAATCGCAAAACAAACGATAATGCAATATTTGCCCACCCCCTTCTTATATAGTTGATTGGTTCACAGAGATAACAATCTTGTCGTCACAACTGCCCTGAAGAACTGAGAAGTGTCATGGAACTTACATATTTCTTTTTTATAGAACTGTTGTTTGCTCTATAAATACCACATTATCTTGCAATTCTTACAGAGAATCGTACTTTGCTTTATAAATACAACATAGTCTTGCAAGCAGTCGATTTAATATCATTCTGTTGCTATGCTCTTGAAGCACTTGAATCCGCTTGGATCACGGCAAGACAGATAGAAGCAGGACGAAGAGCAATAACATGATATGCACGTCGTGGTGGAAAAATATGGGTACGTATATTTCTCGACAAACCGGTTACACTAAGACCCACGGAAACACGTGTGGGCTAGGTCCTGGGATTTCTTACCATCAAGTTGGTAAAAAGCCTCAATTTATTGGCAATTGCTAGAATTATCTTTGAATCGCAATGGCAGGGACATTATTTAGTTCTATGTTACTAGCAAGCCAAGTGTATTATTTTTGTCTAACAGAATTTGTTCAGGAAGATAGCAAAACTATCATAAACTGCAGGTTACAGCTATCCTATTTGGGACACTAAGCTATACACTTATCCTAGTTTTCTATTCAGAATGGCATAGCTTCTCTGGTCATACAATATTTTGCTTAAATTAGAATTTTTCCTGCAAGCAATACATTTAATATTTTACTATGCAAATCAGTTTCAATACAAGGGATAGTACGTTTTCCTATGCATCTGCCAACCACCACTTCTATCTATTTTGTCTAATTAATTTTCTTTGTTATCTCTACAAGGTTTACCAAATCAGGTGATAAGGTAAAAGAACTCTTCTTGTATTTCATAGTCGGCACTCGGGTTGCGACTCGTAGACTAGTCTGTCGACTAGTCGATCGGCTCGTAATCAGTGGAGAGAACACATACCAGCATATGTTTTTTCCCATTAAATCCTCTTGGGGAAGGCATTATAAGTTTAGCTAATTCCATGTGTTGTGGAGAAGAAGAAAAGTTGGTCGAGCCCAACACCAAAATAGCAATCTTTGTACCTTTGTCTATTGATTAGCACAATGAACTATATCAATGAACTTGATCATATTATTTGCTTGAGACAGAGTTAGTGCAACGAAGTATATCAATGAACTCTTCACTTATCATTGAATTATCTTCTTTCTTTGCAGGAACATATTCTTACGGGTGGTCATGGTCTGCTGGTTGATGGGCACAAACAAGTAATTGAGGCTCTCGCTCAAGGTCTTAATCAGAGTTGTAGATATTGTAGATACTTGGCCTGACCAACTCAAGGTCTTGACACCCCTCTTAATCAGAGGTGTAAATATTTTGCCTTACTAGAGTAGCAGATAATTGTCCTAACCAACAACACATGTACATGCTGACTTAGGTGTTCTGCTAGCTGTACGAAACATTAGCTATGTTTACTTCTTGAATTCTGGCTTGAAATTGACCATGAGTCTGTAATTGAACAAGAATCTGATGTGTACATTGAATTTTAGCAGCAATTTATAATTTTGAATTATGGCACAGAATTTAATTATTGGAATTATGGCATATATGAATTTAAATTCGAATTGAATATTTGTATACGGTAGATATGGATATGATATGTCCCCACCATCTTTCCCTAGAGCCAAATGTTGTTGTAGGTAAATCACCTTTCCACGCTGGACAACGCTGAGATGAATTCTTTCCCTAGTGCATAGGGCCCTAGGTAAAGAAATGGTTTCCCTAGAGCTTGGCAGGCACACCCTAGGGAAAGACCTCTTTACCGACTATACTTTACCTAAGGTTCTTTACCTAGGGCAAGCTCTAGGTAAAGTCTTTACCTAAGGTTTTTCGCATTTCACCTAGGGTATATGGCTCTAGGTAAAATCGTAGTTTCTACTAGTGGTGTATTAATGATGTTCGGTGTCTCGCGGGTCGTATTGCAGCGTTGAGCCGGTTTATCAGCCGGCTGGGAGAGAAAGCTATCCCCCTATATCAGATGATGAAAAAGATAGATACTTTTGTCTGGAGGGATGCTGCTAATGCGGCGTTTGAGGACTTGAAGAAACATTTAGTTGAGCCACCTGTCCTTGCTGCTCCGGTTGATAAAGAGCCATTGTTATTATATGTGGCAGCCAATGCCCGGGCTGTCAGTGTGGCCATTATGGTAGAACGTAAACAGGCTGGCAAGGAGTATCCGGTTCAACGACCGGTTTATTATATCAGTGAGGTACTTATTGAGTCTAAGCAGAGGTACCCGCATTGGCAAAAGCTGGTGTATGGAGTTTTTATGGCGAGACAGAAGCTCAAGCAGTATTTTCTAGGTCATCCTATAACTGTGGTCAGTTCTGCCCCTTTGGGAGATATAATCCAGAACAGGGAAGCAACTAGCCGGGTTACCAAATGGGCCATCGATCTTGAACCTCATGGGTTAAAGTATATGCCTCGTATGGCAATCAAGTCCCAAGCGCTTGTGGATTTCATCAATGACTGGACAGAATTACAGGCGCCGAAAGAAAAGCCAGATAACACTTATTTGACTATTCATTTTGATGGATCCAGGCAATTGGAGGGCTCGGGGGCTGGAGTCGTGTTAACTTCCCGACGGGGTGATAAGTTTTGTTATGTTCTCCGTTTAATGTTTCCTTGCACTAACAATGCAGCTGAATATGAGGCCTTACTTCATGGTCTTCGAATGGCTAAGGAGATGAATTTAAGCCGGGTTAAGTGCTTTGGTAATTCAGACCTGGTAGCTCAGCAAGTGTCTGGTACTTGGGATTCCAAGGATCCGCTCATGGCGGCGTATCGATGAGAAGTGGACATAGTGGCTGGTCATTTCAAGGGTTATCAGGTTGACCATGTGGACCGGCGAAAAAATGAAGCGGCGTACTTTAAGCCGTTTGGGCTCTCAATGTAAACCGGTGCCACCCAATGTTTTTCTGGATGTTTTGCATAACCCGTCGGTCAAGCTACCTACAGAGGAGGATTTGGCTGTTCTTGATCCGGAGGCTCAGTTGCTGGTAGCTCTTCACGTTATCCTAGATTGGACAGTCCCATATTTGGCGTATATGAACCGGGGCAAGTTACCGGAGGATGAAACTTTGGCTAGGCAGATAATCCGGCAATCCAAGTCAATGACCATTATCAACGGAAAATTGCATCATTGCAGTGTAACAGGGGCGTTTCAGCATTGCGTATCCCCTGAAGAAGGCTGTGAGATTTTGCGTGAGATCCACGAAGGAGATTGTGGTCACCACGCCGGTTCAAAGTCCCTGGTATCTAAGGCTTTTCGTCACGGTTTCTATTGGCTGACGGCTCATGCTGATGCTGAGGATTTGGTAAAAAGGTGTGATGGTTGTCAGAAGTTTTCACGTCGAGCTCATGTTCCGGCTCAGGAATTCAGGAAGATTCCAATCACTTGGCCGTTTGCAACTTGGGGGCTGGATATGGTTGGGCCCTTTAAGAGGTCCAAGGATAAGAAGACCCACCTTCTGGTGGCGGTTGATAAGTTCACTAAGTGGGTGGAGGCAGAGCCAGTCGGTAAGTGTGATGCAGCCATGGCGGTTTAATTCATCAAGAAGGTGATTTTTCGATTTGGTTTTCCACACAACATCATAACTGATAATGGTACTAATCTGTCCAAGGGTGCTATGGAAGAATTTTGTCAACGTGAGCACATCCGGCTTGACGTGTCATCAGTGGCTCACCCCCAATCTAATGGTCAAGCGGAGAGATCCAATCAAGAGATCCTACGAGGTATCAGGCCCCGGCTTATGGTTCCCTTATAGCGGACGCCGGGTTGTTGGATGGAGGAGTTATCTTCTGTGTTATGGAGCATCAATACCACGCCCAACAGATCTACGGGTTATATACCTTTTTCATGGTTTACGGAGCAGAGGCGGTTCTCCCTAGTGACATCCGTCATGACTCACCCCGTGTGGCGGCTTATGCTGAAGCTGACAATGAGAAGCCACGTCAGGAAGCACTTGACCTATTAGATGAGGAGTGTGATATTGCAGCAGCGCGTTCGGCGATTTACCAGCAAGATCTGTGTTGTTATCACAGTCGTCGGGTTAAAACCAGAACGTTTCAAGAAGGGGATCTGGTGCTCCGGCTCATTCAGGATCAGACTGATATGCATAAATTATCCCCGCTTTGGGAAGGACCTTTTGTGGTCAGCAAGAATCTGCACAACGGGTCGTACTACCTTATCGATGTTCGAGAGAACAAAGACTCACGTAAATCGGAGGAGGAGACCCACCAGCCGTGGAATATAACTCATCTTCGGCCTTGCTACACCTGTGCCATAGGCTCCTCTTATGCACATATTATTGACAATGTATATATTATGATGATCAATATAATAAACCAGCATCCTTGCTAAAGCGGGGCCTCCGCCGTTATTCCTTACAAGGTGTTTGGTTACATGGGGGCTTCTGTTTATAAAGCAGAGTTCTAATTACCATTGATCCGGCTCATAAGCCACACATTAAAAAAACTTGGGGGCTTGCTACCCAAATTCAAAGGAGCCAAAGAGAGTTTATTGCAAAGCACAACTCAAACATAGGCACCCATTGAGCACAGCTCAAAATATTACTTGGGGGCTCTTTGCTTCTACAAGAACAAAGAGTCTATAACCTCGTAATAGGCTATAAAATCCAGGCTTGGAAGCCAGGTGTATTCACCTAAAACCCCGGGTTATCCTGCCTTTTTAAGTAAGCCACTCCGCCTAGGTAATCCTGGTAGACCCATCGAACGTTTGACAAGTCAATCTTATAAAGACCCTGAACTTGTCATAGTTAAAATGACGATTGGTTGATGTGAGGTCCATATTATAAGGCTTTGTAAAATGGTTTAACTCAGTGGCCTGGTAGCCCATGAAAAGCCTCGCCTTTTATATATTTTTTCTTCTGAAATGTTTCTTTTTGATATTCCTTTTTTGAGGCGGTTTATACTAAACCGGTGTTTTTTGACCCGGCCTGGCTGATTGACTATAAGTCGACCGAACAAATTGAGAATATTGCTGGTATCTATTGACCTGGCTTCGCTGTTGATTATAAGTCGTCAGTATACAATCAGATATAAACCGATGTTGATTGACCCGGTCTGGCTTCGACTACAAGTCACCAGTATGATATACGAATAATCCGGTGTTTATCACAACCCGGTACAACTGTACTATAAACCAGCAAAACAGGGAGGAGTTATCAGTACTCAAGATTTGGGTTATCACCCTTACTACAGAAAGTTGGTGAGCCAACGATGTCATTCAATGTCACAGATATGATATATTTCATATTTGATTGTCCTTCAATACAGCCTGGTTATAAACCCAGATTATATGTTGGGCATTATGACCCGTCAGGCGATAAACCGCCATGACACTTTCAACTTGTTATATGCAGAAACATGTCAAATAAAGCTACTAAGGATCATAAGCAGTCATAACATAAATCATGGCGGATTAACAATATCATGCAAAGTGAATATGCACGATGGCATAGCAGACCAAGTGTTTAAACTAGCCTATTACAAGGGTTTTGATGCCCAAAAGGATAATTGTCTTTTCAGCAAGGATTGCGGTATGCAGAAGGCTAAACCGGCCTCCGGATCATGATTCTTCGTCGGGCTGACTCCATGGCTGTGGATCCTCCTGCGCCGGTTCATCCTCCTCCTCTCCACCCAGCGGCTGGAAGTCAATGGTTGTCCAGTCGATTCCAGTTAGGGCCTTGAATACAGCTTCGTCGCTTATAAGGGTGGAGGGGTCAACATCAGGGGCATAGGTATGCTTACGGATTGGCGGGATAAGATTTTCCACATCATGAGTTGGCGCAGCAAGTCGTTTGTTGTCAGCATCATAAACCACCTGATAGTGAGAAAGATCTATTTCGTCAGCCAATTTGCTCGCTAATGGGTGCATTTCCTTTGTCAAAGCTCGAAGATCATCATTATCAAACTCTGACCCGTCTTCCTTTATGCTAGGATAGCCGCGTCCTATGCCAGCCGAGTCAAGATCTAGTATCCAGGCTTTTGCCCGGATTAGCGCAGTCAGAGCACCTGCCCTTGCAGCTGATCTTTTTAACTCGTCCAACCAGGCAGGCAACATTGACAACTTTTCTAATGTTTCCTTGATCAGGGTTGGGGGCGGTTTGTTATGAGCAGAAGTACAAATGATCCGTTGTGCGCCGGTATATAACGGCTCTATAAGAGTATAGGCAGCCTTCAACTTGTTCTGCATATCAGAGCCCAGATGGGTAATGCGAGATCCTGCATCATTGAACATATTCATGAACCGGCAGTTTATGGGATAATACATGATGAAGCTTATCATAAGGGTACTTACCAAACACAACAGTGGCCATGGCATTGATTTGCCGCTTCAAGCCAGCCAGTTCTTCTGCTACCGGATTAAGGGTTGTTTCAGCGTCCTCCGCCCGTTTTAGCAGCGCTGCTTTTTCAGCATCCCATCCTGCCCCGTTCACTTTTAAAGCCTTCTTTCAGTTGTTCCATGGTCATTAAAGCGCCAGTCAGCTCTTCTTTAGCCTTGGAAGTTTCTGCTTGCTGGGACTTAATATTTTCCTGAAGGTCCGCGATTTGAGATTCTTTTTGGCTTAAATCAGCCTGCAAGAGACATTTAATGAGTTAGTAGTGCATATTTGAAGTCCCAAGCACATAACAGGTTACACACTTGGCACTTGCGGGCTAATGCATATCGCTTTTATCAACTGACATTTGAAGTCCCAAGCACATAACAAGTTATATACTTGGCACTTGGGGGCTAATGTATATTTGCTCAAGTCAAAGTTACGGATTTTTTCTTCCTCAATCGCTTTACAAAGATGGTTATCAAGAATTTTGGAAGCTTCATGACAAAAAAGTACTGATTCATCCTAAAGGTATGAACCAGTCCCTGTGGGCTACACAAGCAAAAATTGCAAGATTCATACTTTAAAGTCCCGGTTCATCCTGAAACAATAAACCGGCCCTTGGGGGCTACGCAGGCAAAGTTGAAGTATTACGAAGTCCCGGTTCACGTTGATATCATAAACCGACCCTTGGGGGTTGATGGAATTGATATTAGAAATTGGACACAAGAGAAACAATTATGAAGAGTTAACAGCGGTTACCTCATATCGCTCCTTCATCAGGCCCACTAAACCGGCCTCATAGTCGCGGCTTGTATACAGGCGGTTTAAGAAGCTGGAGTGAATCTCTTGGGCGTTGAGGTGGGCATAGCTAGATAAATCGGTTTTCCACTTGCCCTTATCCATAGCATAAAATTCTTCCTTGGCACTATGCTTTGATAAAGCGACATGATTGCCAGGGGTGGTGTGGCCGACGCGAGTGACAATGACATCGTCTGATTGGTCATCAGCCGCTTTGGCTGGGCTTGGCAGTTTATTTGCATCTTTGGCAGGACTTGGCGGGTCAGTACCATGGCCGGTTGGATCATCTTCCATCGGTTCAGCAAAGGTTTCATACTGTTCTAGTGGTGGATCATCATGTATAGCGTCAGCATTCGGCTCAAATTATTCTGGGATCTGTTCGGTTCAGTGGTCGGGTTATCATCAGCCGGTCTATTCAATTTGGCCTTTTTGCCGAGCCTGGCCTTGGCTCTGAAAGGAAAAGACATAAAGTTTAGTATAACAAACAAGTATAAAGCGTCAAGAGTTAAGTTTAAAGTGCTCACCCAGGAACAATCTTGAGAGGAGGGAGTTGTGTGGCGTTGACTCGCCGGATGATGAATGAGGTGTTCCCTGATAGTTTGAATCAGACGGATTAAGAGGTTGCCTGAAATAACCCGCCTTGGGATAAGGAGTCTGAGAAATATATGAGACCTCTGATCGATGTTTCTGGGTTGGAGTGTTCGGTAAACAGGCCGAAGTAATTACATGGCCGCTGTGCCGGGTTGTGTGGCGAGCTTCCTGCTGCCGTTTCTTCAAAAGAAAGTTGGGATCCAGATAAGCTAGAGGGTGTGAAAATCTTACTTTTCGGATTCCTTGATGGGTTTTCTGTGTTGGCAGAGGATCTGAACTGGAGGAAAGAATAATTACCTCTACATCATCAGCTTGGCTGGCTTCAGCGTCATCCTGATAATAGTCATTCTCAATGAGGTGTATGAAAAAAGAACCAAGAGAACCAAGTTCTACCTCTGATTCCGGATTATCCAGATCATCATCAACTTTTGGTTCAGAGGATTCAGCGGTTTTCTTCTTTGCAGGTTTTTTGGTAACCTTAGTCTTGGGGCGAGGTGTCTTTGCCGGTTTATCCTGTGGTTTTTTCTTCCAGAGCGGATCATCACCGGGTCAAAGATTGATAACATTTTGAGGGAATATGTAAGAGGATTAGGTTAAAACAGAAGTTATATGATTCTTACAGCTGGTGGTTTATTGGAAGCACAGAAGGGACTTAGCCCTGTTTTGCTACAGACAGCCTCTGGTTCATTTAGTATTTTCTTGACAGCCTCAGTAACTTCAGCTTCTGTTAGCTGAATGTCCACATGTCGTTGAGGGTCTTTTAAGTCCCATGTGTACTCGCACATTAAACCGAGGCGTTGGCTTAAAGGCGGGATACTCTAGGAGATCTAACAGCGAACAAAATCAATGCCTGTTAAACCGTTTGCAACAAAGGCCCGAAGCTTTGAAAGTTGTGGAGCATACTTGGCTCGTTCTTTGGCGCTAAGTCCTTGGGGAAACAGATGTGTGTTGGTAAGCCGGTGAGGACGATGACTCGGCAGAGGATTCTCATCAGTTGGAGACGTATCTCGGTAGTAAAACCAAGTCTGATTCCAGTCCTTGGTGTGACTATGATGCTTCGCGTGTGGGAAACTAACATCTTTCCTCTTCTGGATTGAAACCCCGCCAAGTTCAGTATTGGGCCCGTCTACAAATTCAGTACGCCGGTTTAAATACAAAAAGTCCCTGAACAGTTCAGGTCGGTTCTTCTTGCAGATAGGCCTCGCAAAACACTTGAAAATTACAAACATTGGACATAGAGTTAGGTCCAATATCTTGAGGGTGGATCTGGAAGCTAGCAAGCAAATCACGAAAAAACTTTGATCCGGGAGGTTTGAAGCCACGGTTCAGATGATCAACAAACATAACTATCTCGCCATCCTTGGACCCAGGAGGTCTTGACCGGGGGCTCGCCAGTGGACTTCATTCTGTTTTGGTAAAGCGCCAGTTATAACACATCCTTTCAAATCTTCTTCCGTAATCCGGGATGGAACCCAATTACAAGCATAAAAAGTCTTGGCCATTTTTTGGACAACCTGAAGGAAGGTTTGTGCCGTTTTAAGAGTCATTGTTGACAAGCATAAAGCGTTGCAGGTTAAGAGATAAAAGGTATTCGGGCATGCAAAATTATTAAACCGGAGGTTGATGCTATTATAAATGATACAACGATTGGCGGGTTACAAGGGGACTAATGGTATATGGCAAGCTATTTTCTAAAAGATAAACCGCCTACATGGACAGTGAGAGTATAGATCTGAAGCCAAAAAATGACGAAGTGAGGAAGAACAAGTTTCACAATTTCACATTAGAATTTCAGATCTACCACATGTCAGGAAAAGAAAAATATTTAGACCTAAAGGTTGGTGCTTGAGCAGTTCATGAAGTTCCAGATCGGGTTTTTATACACAAAAGAGATGATCTGATGGCAAAGGAAGGACTATCATTGCTACCGCACAAGAGTATATCAGGTTTGAAGTCTATCATATAGGATCTAATGAAGAACAGGGGAAGAACACCACGAAGCTTCCATGAGTCCGTGCAAACCCTAAACGGATCTATAGAGGAAAGGAAGAAGAACTCGCCGAAACTGTTGGGCGCCGCGATTCTCTGGTACGTTCAGGGTGATGCAGCGGCCAAGGTCGGGGCAGAGGCGAAGGTCGACGGCGGCGGCAGCGCTCGAGTACTGAGGCGACGCGAGCTGGAAGAAAGACGAAGAGGCAAGGGGAGAAAAGGAAAGGGACCATCGGCCCTATTTATAAGATGAAGGGATAAGCGACAGACACGGGAATCCAGGAGCCCAAAAAATGGATATGTGATAGAGTTGTCGCCTCGATTTTCGGAAGCTCATTAATAAAAGTAAGGTATATATGGTTTTTTAATGAACAGGTGACGTCATGATGGTTTATTATAATACTGGAAGATGACGTCATGGCGGATTACAAGGTTTACTTGAAGGTGCTGAAGAAGAAATTTTCCTAAAGTGTTGAAGATTGACATGAACAGGTTCAAATCAATCGGGGGCCTAATGTTGGGGATATAACTACTGAGTATAAATAGCCCAGGAGGGGCCGGGTTATACCTGTAATGAGTTATTCATATTCAAGCCCATGAAGACAAGGAGTATGGCGCTTTAATATAAGAGATCTAAAAGCACCAGGGCCCAAAGGCGGATTAGGGCCCGTAGACATAAACCGCCATAAGGTGTGTAACTTGTGTTGTAAGATAGGAAAGAGTAGAAACCGAGCCGGACACGTTTATGAGCCGGCCAGGATTCTGTAAACCGCCGGGCGTCAACGTGTGTATATAAAGGGATGACTCGGTGGCGGTTCAAGGACAAGAAACAACAGATCGAGAGCCAGGCAAAGCGGATTCGCTCCCTGGTCATTGAAACCTTAGCAATTCCACCACAACTGGATTAGGCTTTTACCTTCACCGTAAGGGGCCGAACCAGTAGAAACTCCTTGCGCCCTTTGTCCCGCTTTAACCCCTTTAAGCTAACCCATCGCGATGGCTCCATGACTAACCCCGGGCCAGATCGAAGGCTTCGCCCCCATGGAGGGACTTGTTGGCTCGGGAATACCTGCCCCGGGGCCAGCAGACCTACGAGAATTAAGCGTCTCCCAGAGTCCGGCCTTGAAACCTGACTGTGACAAACCACCCATTGGGTCCCCCACCGAATTGTCGGAGTGTCTGGCACCTCCCTGCGCCCGGCCGGCAGATTACTTGGCGAGTCTATTCCGCGTGATGGGAATCTCCGTCATCAGGCCCACAGACTATGATCTGATCGAGCTTAGACCCGATGACCGAGAAATCAACACCCTCCAGTCTCGCACCTTGTCACCACCGTCGAAGAGGCCCAGGAGGGGCCACAGCCCTACAGGCTAAGAATGGTGTACACTTGAGTCTCCAGCTCGGAGTCAGACACCAGCCCAGACGGACGTCCGGACTTGATCCCCGTTGCAAGATCTGGCCTAGAGCTAATCCAGCCTAATTGTAGTCCGGATCCGAGCCCTGCATGATGATACGTCCATTTTGTTTCATGCTTTTATATCAATATTTATTGCATTATGGGATGTTATTACACATTATGTCAGAATACTTATGCCTATTCTCTCTTATTTTACAAGGTTTACATGAAGAGGGAGAATGCCGGCAGCTGGGATTCTGGGCTGGAAAAGGAGCAAATATTAGAGACCTATTCTGCACAGCTCCAAAAGTCATGAAACTTCGCGGAAGTTATTTCCAGAATATATAAAAAATATTGGGCGCAAGAAGTACCAGAGGGGGGCCACCCACTAGCCACGAGGGTGGGGGCACACCCTACCCCCCTGGGCACGCCCCCCTGCCTCGTGGGCTCCCTGGTGGCCCTCTGATGCCCATCTTCTGCTATATGAGGTCTTTCATCCAAGGAAAAAAAATAAGCAAGCTCACGGGACGAAACTCCGCCGCCACGAGGCGGAACCTTGGCGGAACCAATCTAGGGCTCCGGCAGTGCTGTTCTGCCAGGGAAACCTCCTTCCGGGAGGGGGAAATAAACACCATCGTCATCACCAAAGATCCTCTCATCGGGAGGGGGTCAATCTCCATCAACATCTTCACCAGCACCATCTCATCTCAAACCCTAGTTCATCTCTTGTATCCAAACTTTGTATCCAAACCTCAGATTGGTACCTGTGGGTTGCCAGTAGTGTTGATTACTCCTTGTAGTTGATGCTAGTTGGTTTACTTGGTGGAAGATCATATGTTCGGATCCATTATGCATATTAATACCCCTCTGATTATGAACATGAATATGCTTTGTGAGTAGTACGTTTGTTCCTGAGGACATGGGAGAAGTCTTGCTATTAGTAGTCATGTGAATTTGGTATTCGTTCGATATTTTGATGAGATGTATGTTGTCATCCCTCTAGTGGTGTCATGTGAACGTCGACTACATGACACTTCACCATTTTTTGGGCCTAGAGTGAAGCATTGGGAAGTAATATGTAGATGATGGGTTGCTAGAGTGACAGAAGATTAAACCCTAGTTTATGTGTTGCTTCGTAAGGGGCTGATTTGGATCCATATGTTTCATGCTATGGTTAGGTTTACCTTAATATTTCCGTTGTAGTTGCGGATGCACTACAAAAAAAGACACATCCGTGACATTTTGGGCCGAACGAAATTTTTTCTGTCATACTTATGACACTTCTATGACAATAATTATGACAAAACACGGTATCATCATAGATGTGGTGGGGTCCTACTTCTATGACAAAAAATCATGACAGAAAATGGGCTTTTCGTCCTGGGCGGGCCGCAGACGCAGCTTCATGACATTCTTTGGGCCGTCCATGACGAAAAAAACCCTGGTAGAAGCGAGGGCAAGGAAAATATCGGGGTGTTCCCGGTTACGGTGGGTGGTCGGGGCCGAGCGATGCGCGTTTCTCTCGTACATGCACGCACATGGGTGCGAGGCGTTGGGCTCTAACTGAACCCGAGCGAGGCGTTGGGCTCTAACTGAACCCGAGCGATTACACTGCAGGCTACGCGTTACTGAACCCGAGCGATCGATCGATGGCTGTTAACTGAACCCGATCGAGCGATTCCTTTGCTACTGCTGCTAACTGAACCCGATCAATGCTGCCTCTGGATGAATAGTGAGCATTGCTGGGGGGGGGGGTTGGATGAATAGTTCCCGGTGGGGGTGGATGAACATGATCCTGTGGTGTTGCCTCTGTATGAACAGGACCCCGATCGATCGAGCCGGTTGGGGCTAGATGAACAGGACCCCGTGGAGGGCAGGATGAACAAGACCACCCCGTGGAGGGCAGGATGAACAGTAGACGGTGGTGGGCTGGATGAACAGTAGCCCGTGGAGGGGTGGTTGAATAGGAGCCCGTGGAGAGGGTTGGTTGAACAGTAGCCGTTGGAGTAGCGTGCGGTGGAGGCTGGATGAACAGGAGCCCATGGATGAATAGTCGCAGGTGGAGGCTGGAGGAGGTCGACGATGGATGAATAGTAGCCCGTGGAGGCTAGAGGGGATCGATGGTGGAGATGAACAGTACCCCGTGGAGTCCCGTTTTACGGTACGCCACACCCCTCCCGATGAACAGGACCCCCGTTTCGACCGTAGGGCTCCAACACAAGTCCGTTTCCTCCGTTTTGCGGTACGCCACACCCCTCCCGATCAACAGGACCCCCGTTTCGACCGTAGGAGGTCTGTTTCCTCCGTTTTGAGGTACGCCAGACCCCTCCCGATGAACAGGATCCCGTTTCAAACGTGGCCGGTCGAACACAAGGCCGTTTCCTCCATTTTGTGGTACGCCAGGCCTCGTTTCCATCGGCTGTTCCGTCCAAGCCCTCCCGATGAACACGACGACGCATTCCGTTCTGACCCAGCCGGTTGGCTCCCCATGAACACGACGATGATGTTGTTTCTCCGTTCCGACCCAGCCATGTACACGAGCCCTGGCCGTACGTATGCGTGAGTAGGCGTTCGAGACCCTGCCCTATGTACGTACATGGCCATATTTTCTTTCTTGCACACTGGTCGTTGTATGTACGTGTACATGCTACGTGCGCGCCTCTACTACGATACGTGCACACCTCTACATCGACCAGTATGTACATACACGTTCGTGACCAGAATGACAACGCTACGTACGCTTCGACCAGGTGGGTCCCGACTGTCAGGCACTTCCTTGCCTGCAAAGTTGTAGCTGGTGGGTCCCAGCAGTCAGGGGGCGAATCATTTTTTGGACGCACTTCCTTGCGTGCGAAGATGTTGCTGGTGGGTCCCAGCAGTCAGGGGGAAATGTTTTTTTCATGAAATACTGTGGCCCATCCGGTGGGTCCCTGTTGTCAGGTGGAGGAATACTTATTTTGCGCGTAATAAGGAGGCACTTCCTTGTTGTAGCCGTGGACCCAGCTGTCAGCCTCTCCACATACAGTCCATGTCCGATGGAAGCTGTTCCTTGACCACGTTGACCATGCCGTGCCAAGAGAACCAGGGCGGTGGACAATGGCGAGGCCTAGGAAGGGGACGACGCGGAGCCGGGGAAGACGCGGCAGTGAATGCCCAAGCATAGAGGAGTACGAGGGTTCACTGGTTCGCTGCGGTGTGAGGCTGCCGTCGCCGCAGAATAACAGGGGGTGTGGGTGAGTAGAGGGATGGCCTGGCCAGCGGTGGGAGTAGTAGGGGGCGGTGAGGCCTCCACCGCATCGCAGCCGGCCACGGGAGGCAGGAGCACAAGGCACGACCGGCGCTGGTTTGGGCGGCTGGAGCAAGAAGACCAGAGGTTGAAGAAGCTCTACGGCTGTTGGATTGACATCGTACGGTCACTGGAGCTAGAATCATTCATATTGACTAAGTTGACAAAGCACTCCGTCCCCGTCAACTTAGTAGGCCCTCAAGTCAGTCTCCCACCAAGGTGGGTCCCAACTAGCAGGGGGAGTATTCATTTTTTTGTGCGTAATAAGGAGGCACTTCCGGTGGGTCCGAGCTGACAGTGGGGGGACGTTTTTTTCATGAAATATCGGTGGCCCGTCCGATGGGTCCCAGCAGTCAGGGGGAAACATTTTTTCGCCAAATACGGTGGCCGTCCGGTGGGTCCCTGCTATCAGGTGGAGGAATAATTATTTTCCGCGTAATAAGGAGGCACTTCCTTGCGGCTGCCGTGGACCTAGCTGTCAGCCTCTCCATGACAGTACTCTTCTGATGGAAGTCGTTCCTTGACCACATTGACCACGCCGCACCGAGAGCACCAGGGCGGTGGACGACGGCGACGCCTAGGAAGGGGACGACACGGAGCCGGGGAAGACGTGGCAGTGGATGCCCACGCGGAGAGGAGTACGAGGGTTCACTGGTTCGGCTGCGGTGTGAGGCTGCCGTCGCTGCAGAATAACAGGGGGTGTGGGTGAGTAGAGGGATGCCCTGGCCAGCAGTGGGAGTAGTAGGGGCGGTGAGGCCTGCACGGGAGGCGGGAGCAGGCGGTCCTGCCGGTGCTGGATTTGGCGGCTAGAGTAAGAAGATCAGAGATTGAAGAAACACGACGGCCGTTGGATTGACATCCAATGGTTACCTCTGCTAGAATCGTTTATTGACGTATATAATAACTAAAAAAAATCTTGCATAAGCGTCAACTTAATAGGCCCATAAGTCAGACCATTCCCTCTTTTTTTAATAATTTATATATAGCTCATTGCGACTTCTTATGCAATTTATTGCAGTCCGTTTTTTGGTTGGCCAGGGCCAATTTCACATATTTCTGTGGGTTCCAAACTATTTTTAATACCGAAATGTCGAGCCAGATTTAAAGTACTTTGAAGATATATTTAAATTAGGTTAATGCCCAGTGAAATAGGAATATGAAAATGTGAAAAAATTCAGAAATTATAAAGTAATTGCCGATTTGTCATCTGTTTTTATATTTACAACCCATTTCATATTACTTTCAAGATTTGCAGGCGTCTTGAAAGAGTTGCAGCCCATCAGGGCGTAGAAAAATAAGTAGGCCTGGATTGGGTATTCTTCAGAAAAAATAAACTGCGCTCATTTTCACAAAGAAAAAAATAGTTGGGCTAGTCACATGGTGAACATAAAATATAAACCTGGGCTAGACGGGCCACAGCCCAGTTCAAACCCTGCTCCGTCTCAACAATAACAAAAAAATACTGCTCGAGCTGCTACGTCCCAGGTGTCAGCCGATCTTGTGCTGTTCTCTTGTCTATTGACTATATACGCTCACAATGTCATGGGTCCCAGATGTCAGGAAAACACTAGGAGGAAGCTTTTTATTTTTCCATACATTGACATGGTGGGCCCTAATGTCATCCTCTCCACGTACTTCTGCCGATTCCTGTTGTTTGTTGACCATGTTGACAACGTGAGAGGGCAGTGCTGTGGCGAGCGCACCAAAGCGCGTGGAGGACGACGGCGAGGCCTCGGACGTTGGTGTTAACGATCTAGGAGACGGTGGGGCGGTGATGCGTGCACTGAGGCGCAGCCAGCCGTGGGAGGCGGAAGCAGGCGGGCCCGCCAGCGCTGGTTTGGTTTTGGCGGCTGGAGGAAGATAGGACTAAAGAAGCACGACAGACTGTAAAAGCAGCAGGAGTACTTAACAACCTTAACTGAAACCAGCAGGGGCACTTAACAACCATAGCTGAAAGCAGTGTGAGTACTTATACAGGTTCAACCGTACAAAGCACGCCTCGAATAGTGCTACTTTGCCTACAGTTAATCAAGGGTGAGGCCGCCAAGCCCCAGGACAAGGCCCAGGCGCCACCCCGAGCATCCACAACATTCTGAAAGCGACTTCATATCGCAATGTGGTCAATAAATAGGATATTCTCTTTAGATCCATGGAAAAGCAGGAACATAATATTCTGTCCTATTCTCCAAGATGGACGAGCCTTCATTATTTGAGACCACCCATGAATAATTATATTTTCACCTCCAAGGGGAATGGAGTAGGTCGACATAAACATCATGTTGTGACCAAGCACAAGTCTGACCCGACCATAGTTAGACATCTATATAGGAACAATAGAAATGGGCAGTTTCTGTTTCAAGAAGATCATAGCTATAAAACTATGTATAAGCAATAGTTTATGGACAACATATATGACAGAAAATAGCTCGTACCATAAGTTTCTCGACACAGTTGGACATGTTCAACGAGTGCAGCAGTGGCACACATATCCCACGTGGCCTCCCACCATTGAAACGCCCCACAAGGACCTCAAGACGATCAATAAAGTGTAGGAACTTGTGGATGTCGTCCCAGTCAACTTCAGTGCCATTAGTAATAGCTGAGTTGTTACAGAATAACAAACGAGCAGCCTGCTTAACTCTGAAAAAACCTACACATGCCACCAATTATAAGAAAATATTAGTTAGAAGTAGCATCTTCGTGAGAGATTCGTTGCTACTTCTAAAGTTAAATTGTGATCAGTTAGACAGAATAGGTGGATTAAGAAGTAATCGAGGCAACAAGCAAGAACGAGATACAAAACTAACATGGATGAAAAATTGGAACGACATCGGGGTGGAAGATCGCAGTGAAGATGAGACCAGGTTCTGCTATTTCCATCAACATTCGTGCGCCAACTTTCCGTCCGTAACACTCGAGAAAGTTTATCCAAGTTCGGCCATAAAAAAATGCAGCGATCTTCTTGGTTCATGAACCCAACTCGAAACTTATATCCATGGATTGTCTTCACTATTACCATTAAACTGGTGTATTCAGTTATGGCAAGGTCGAGCATCTTAAGTACATGTGTTCTGGCAGAGCAAGGAATGCACTGCAGGAAAAATAATATGAGAACACAATGTATTCCCTCTATCCAAATCTAGAAATACTTTCCTCCTTCATGTCAGTGTTGACCATGGTACTAGTACCTTTTATCCAAATATAGCAATCCAAATTTCCAAATTAGTCGACATCATGTTCAAAAAACCCCAACCTCCCGCATAGAAAAGAGGATTCTAGGAACATACTGTGTGTGTTTTAAAATCATGTGTTAGGATGAGAAGGAACAAGTGTGGTGTCTCACCGAGGGCGCAGAAACCTGTAGGGTCCTCGCACTTTGTGCACTGCAAATGAAACACACTAGATTCAGCAGTAAGAAAAATGCATCAACGGCGGCGGCTGCCATCCTAGGAGTACCCGCGATCAAGGGACTTGGATTTATTGGGGATGGATGAAGAATTCATACCAGGTTCTCCATGAGAAAACCCTATGCAATCGCCGAGCGGGGGTTTTCTCTGAACAAGTAGACAAGGGAGAAGGGATTCAGGCCGAGTGAAATATTGCCGCTTTGTCCGTCCAGCTTACTGCTAAAGCTAGAAAGGTGGGTTTTTTGTTGTGATTTGACGGCTCATTGGTCATTAATGCGGCGCTACGACCGGGGTGTGTCTACCGTGCAGTTGTGCACTCTAATTTGATGCATATGGCATGTGGACCCCATTGCCGGATGCCCCACATATCAGCGCAAGGAAGTAGAAAGACATGAGTAACTAGTTATTACACATAAATATATTTTTGACAGAGAGATATTCCCTTTGTAAAGAAATATAAAGTTCTTTTATATCACAACTTTATACATAAGAAAAATCAAGGGGAATATATATAACATATATAATTATAAAAAATAGAGTTTTTTAACACGGTATAGACGAGTTGGTGATGATGGTGTGCCTGTCATCCTGCAATATAGGCCGTCCGATTTATATTTGATGGATAGGAAGGAAACTATGGCAATTTTGCAAAAAGGTACCCACACACCTCTCCGCATTGGCAAATAAGGCCTTCCCTCATTCACCCTTTTCTCGCACAAGATAAAATACTCATACAAATGCATCTTGATGTTACGTGCAACGCACAAGCATTATGGGGGTTCAGCAGAGAAATACTCACACAGGCTCACTATTCTGGACTTTGGGCCACAGGCCGGTGGGCCTGCATGTTTGGGGGCCCATGTGTTCTACCTTGGCGCTTTTCATATTGCAAGCGGTTGGTACGGTGCTGGTTTTAGATGATGTTGCAAGGCGAATACACAAAATTGAATAAAGCACAGCAGCTGTTGGAATGAAATCAAACGATAGTTCCTAACCAGCAATCAGAGTTGCAATTCTATCAATGATACTGTCGTACTACTTATACACACAGGACACTTGTTTCACCATGCCAGAGTATTACATGAAAATCTCTTGGCGGATAGATCAGTTCGGCAATACTGAAGAATTTCAAGTTGATTTGGACCAGCTCTCCTTGCCGAGAAAGTTCGATTTTGACATCATCCCCTACCGCAAGATATGATTTAGATTTGAACCTTGACCATCCTTTAGCATCAATCATCATGTGACCATCCGTTGTACTTACGGTATATTGAGCAGGTTCATTCACACCAAGGCTGTGCATGGTAAGAGAAACTTGGCCGCTGTCGCCCGGATTGTTGAACGGCTCCCTCGTTGCTCTAGGAGTTCTCTGTTTTCAAACAAGAAGACATACCCAAACAGTTAGATCAACACCGTGAATCATGCGAAACAACATGGAAATAAAAAAGAATGAAACACTTGGGCGGCCAATGCTTACCAAGAAGGTGGACATGTCGGTTTTTGTAAGGACTTTGGTATATGAAGTGCGAACTGCAGCCCAGTCTGTTGCTGGTGCAACTGCTCGTTCGGTTGCCGTTGCACGGGCCGGATCAGGTGTAAGTGCAAGTGTTGGTGCAGGTGCCGAAGCTGCTGCTGCTGCCGGAGATGGTGCTCCTTGTAGAGCTGGTGCCGGTGTCGGAGTAGGTGCCGGTGTCGATGCCCGATCCTCTGGTAGATCAGCCTGATCCGCTGAAGCGGTCGGTGCCCAATCCTCAGCTGGATCAGACTGAGCTGCTACCGCTGTTAGTGCTAGAGCAACTGCCGGTGCTCGATCCGTTGCTGAAGGTGGTACCGATGTGCGAGACAGCGGCGGTCGTGTCTGGTCTGCTATGATCAGCTTTCTAACTTGACTAGGCTTCGTGACCGTGATCCAGTTTTTTCTTCATTTCTTTCAAACGCGACAAGGACTAATTGTGGCATTTTTGTTAAACCAAACTGCAGTTCATCATAGGGATTCAACTTGTACTCAGACAACAAACTGATCCAATTTTTTCCAGTAATATAAGTGATGGATAGTGCCTTCATTGCTGACACGACATAAGAAGTGAAACCTGCAAAAATAGCCATCGTAGAGCAAACCAAACGGTATATTCTGTGATGAATGTCACATGGCAAAACCTACATCATAAAATTGCAGGAAAAGAAAGAAAACATGACATTAAATCAATAAGATTTAGACAGTAAATCAATAAGATTTACTTGATGTGACACGAGTGAATCCTTACCAGGAAATCACTATGTTGAAGTACTAAACAGAAGATTGATCGTCCAACTATGGGTGGCATGCAGGGCCCCCTCCTACTCCCACAAGCAAGACAGTCCAAAGGTCGTGACAAATCGTATGGACCGAACATCCATGGGACTGAAAATCCTAGTGGGTGTGATAAACCCTGCAATGCATATAGATATTGGAGTGTAACCATAATTGATAAACCGTCCTCACAAAAAAGATGATCTAGATACTTCAAAATATACAGACTGAATTGAGTGGACAGACATTAACATAGACCGTTCTCAGGACTGACCACACACCAAAAGAGGCAGTACTAATAAACAATACAGGGTTCACAAACACAAATCAAGTACTGAACAATAGTACTTACTACAGACAAGCAAAGTTGCACTAATTAAACTCTGCAGACTATTTCTTGCCACCGACCTACGGGATGAACCCCGCATAACTGACTAGGCCATGGACTTCGTGAGAGATGTCTACATGCACCATCACCATCTTGTCAACCTTGGAGAACCTAACGGAGTGGTCTTTCCACTCATAAACATGATCATGAAGACAGGCCGCATCAGATTTGTTGGGAAGCTTTACAAGAACCACACCCTTCGTAATCGAAGGCACATCCAGGAAATTGTTGTGGTCAAGTACAGCCTCGAGAACACGCCTGACAACAATGCTACAGGAAAACACTAGTTCAGGACACGTGGCGACAAGGACACAGCAGCTGGATTGTTTAGCAGTAGAACTCATCCTCAGGTCTTCCAGTTCACACAGCATGACTTTGAGAACTTCATCTCCACCGCGGCCCTGGTTCTAATTCAAACAGAAACCATATTTTATTACTACCTCCATTCAGAAATATAAGATGATTTTCGATATTATACTCCATATATGACTACATATACACACAGAAATGAGTGAACAAAGACACTAGAACATGTCTTCAAAGGCATGAGAGCAGAGGGATTACTTGCAATATCCATAACACAAGTTACTGAGGCAATTATACCCTCTTCAAAGGTAGCGTTGATGTTCATAAAGTGCTCCCTCTGTCCCGAAATTCTTGTCTTAGATTTGTCTAGATACGGATGTATCAAGTCACATTTTAGTATTAGATACATCCGTATCTAGACAAATCTAAGACAAGAAATTTGGGACAGAGGGAGTAGTTCAAAGTAATCTATAAGAAATCAGTGTCAACCTCTCGCATGTTTTGGTCAAAAGAGGAATATAGAACCGTCATTTGGCACACAAAAATCACATGCAAGATCACCCAGAAAGTTGTACTACTAGTACTAGTACTGCGTGTTAGATGAAAAAACACGATCAAGATCGAGAAAAAGATCGTCAAGAAGAGATATTACCTGGACTTGCTTAATGAGGGATCCCCGAGAGGGGGGCTTGGACAGGGCGATGGCTTTGAGCTTGTCTGCGGTAGTATCGGCGGGGTGCCTGGGCTTCTTCGTACCATGAGCCTCGACGGTTTTGGCCAGAGCCATAGACATCACTTCGGCCGGTGCTCCAGCGTCCATCAAGAAACTGTTAAATAGAAATAAAAGAAAATAAACCATAATCACAAACCCAAAAGAAGAAAAGAGAGGGAGTTATAGGATCAGTCTCGGGGTTGCAAGACCGAGCCTTGGCCAGAATCAACACCATTGATGCGCTCACCTTTCCTTCTTTGGGAGAGAAAAACAATGGCAGAAGCAGGTCGGGGTTTTCTTGAAGAAATGAGGAACAATATGAGGGAGAAGCGAGGGTTGGGTAGAGAGGAAGCTGAGAGAAGAGTGAAATGATGGTTGCTTTGTCTGTCCAACTTACTTCTGGAAAGGAGGGGGGTTTGTGATTTGACGGCTCATTGGGCATTACTTCGGCGCTTCGATCGGGGTATTCTACCATCACTCTACTACGGAGTAGTTTAGTGCATGGCTGGTGGACCCCGATGCTGGTTGTCCCACACATCGGCGAAAGTGAGTAATTTAGTGCATGGCTGGAGGAGGATCCGCATGGTAGAGCATGTCCAATGTTTTTCTGAAGAAAAAAATGATTACAGCAAGCGTTTCCACTCTTATGATAGAGGAGTGCGAAACACGGCAGCCACTTGAACATACGCAGTGCTCCTACTACTAGGCATGTGCAGTGGTTCATACGTCGGTACTACATAATCTTGTTGCTAGTGTAGTAAGATATGACGACAACAAATGATGTTGTGCGCATGTCAACTATATGAACAGTAATGTAGTAACATAGTACCGCTTTCTCGACTGTCCAGTCGAGAATGAACAGTGAGATCAATGTTAACAGAACTAGGTCTACAGCGCACGGAGAGTACGGTGCTACAGTACTCCATGAAACATGAACCATATGATGCACGAATAGTGTTAGGTAGGGTGTATGAAGGGTGCACGGGATGGGAGCAAAAGTTCCCTTCTCGACCCACTTTTGGGTGTTTGGTAGAGTGCATGAAGGGTGCATGAGTCCACACTAGTCGGTTAACACAAATACACGTAGAGGAAACAACTACTCCGTCTAGGTGTGTAAGTCCTCTTACGTTGTGCACTGCGACCAAGGTGGAGAGGAAAACGAGAAAACTTAATGTCTTTTTTGCTAATTAATAGCATTGCATGCAATGAACTAACCACTGCATGTCATGTTTATTAGTCTCAAGTCATTGAAAGCATGCACGGCCCACGTCTCTTATTGGTTGATATGTCACAAAACAAGAAACAGGGAGGGAGTTAATGTACTGTGACTAAGTGTTTTGGGATTTTTTTTGGTTTTTGTAAGGTGACTTACACACTATATTGAGATGAGAATGCAACCAAACACACCCACATGCTTTGTGCTATAGTGACTGATCTGCACCGTCTGAGTTTGATCCAACGGTCATGTTGCGCCGAAACATGGACATGCCCATGCAGAGGGCGCCTAAACACCACCGAAGTCCCTCTGCTTCTTGAGGCGCACGGCGTTTATGATGCAGGGGGTGAAATGACTGAAAGGCAATGCAATCTACGGGAAGGCGGAGGGAGCCAGCCGAGGAGCGGGGAATCTTTTGGTTTTCACCATGGAAAAACACCATTCGACGACTTCTCACATCAGGGAGCAGTGGGTTTTACAGGCGGAGTCATCATGACTAATTGCTGTCGCGCCTGCTCCCATCAATCGCATGCTCCCGTCAATCAAAAAATTAAAAATCCTGTCACACTCAAACACCATAGTAACACCGCGGTGGATGTTTAAATTTACCTACCGGCAAGTAGATAAAAAAGGGGTGAAAAAACAAATGTGGCGGCGGCCTAGTTAATCGGCCGAGCTAGCCCAACTAGCTAGCCACCGTGCTTCACTGATGAACTCGGCGGGAAAAGTGGTCTTTCATGATTTGACGACTCATTTATTTACTTGCTTCGGCAAAAACGCGCGGTAGGGCGTCCCACGTTAGGAAGAATATATGCGTGCACCACCCGGGAGGACCCCGAAACCGCGCGGTAGGGTGTGCCATGTCTCAGCACGGAGGAAAAATGTGCATGTAAAAATTTACTGTATCAGACGTAGTACCTATGGTTCGACCTCGGGACCCAGCCAGTCGGTCGAAAACACCCCACTAGCCACACAGCTTCATCATGCTAACATGGCACGGAGGATAGGTGTGGTTAGCTCCGTCTCGACCAGCCACAACGTCTCTTGTTCTAGGCGATTCTTCTATTTTCCAAGCTTTTTTTAGTTGTAATAACACCATGGCAAGCTAGCGCCGCTCTTCGTGTGTGCCCATGCAAAGGTTAGACGATGGAGAGAAGAGAGAGATTGCAGACCTGGGACCCACCAGTAAGTGAGTCAACGGTCATGCACGTGTAGATGAGGCACTCCCTCTACTCTACTCAACGTAATACTATATAAAATCAAGTTATGGGACAAAGCCAACAACCGTTGTTGTTTCAGGCTATCGACTTATGCTTTGTAGTCCAAGTTGCCAGTTCAAATCTCGTCTTTCAGATTTGTTAGTTTTATGTCCAAATTTGATTAATGACAAGTGGGACCCCCATGTGTTGTTCCGATATTTTAGTGTAGGATGGTTTTTTTTGAGCAAACACTTTGTGCAGTTAGACAAGTAATGGCACAAGTTATACGTATTTTGCAAGTTTCCAAACAAAAATGATAGCGGCATAGAATATCACATCCACCCTGCAGCTTAGATACTATGGTGATATGAGTTTTTACACCATTGGAAGTGAGATCCAATGGCTTGGGAGTAGTCTTTGTAATTATGCGCAATTTCCAAACTCTCCATAGGTTTTTTTGCAAATAAAACATTCAGGCCTTGTGTGTGCTGCTGCATCTTGGATCCAACGGCTCCCTGTTGCTCATATTAGGTGATCCCCGTAGCTTAATTACCTGCTACGGTGATATGAGCATCTAGGTCGTATGATCAGATGGCACATGCATAGTACTTGTACTTTCTGCGCAATTCCCAAACTCTCTCAGTAGTATATTGCAAAAACATTCAAACCTCCTAATGTGGGCCGTTAGATCTTCGTGAACTCATATCACCATAGAATCTATGGTGCGGGAGCACCTCATATTCTCCCGTGCGAGAAAACATAATGTGCTCTCGCAGCTTGGATGCTATGGTGATACGAGCTTCGAGGTCGTTTGATCTGAGATCCAATGGCATCAGAGCAGTCTTTGTGCTTGTAAGCAGTGGCCTAACTCTTTGGGGGCTTTTCTGCAAAAAACCATTCGAACCACCAAGGAGGCATTGGGTCACAAATCCAACGGGTCTGAAGAGCTTGTATCACCAAAGCATCTAAGGTGTGGTAGCACATGATATTCTTACGTACAGGAGAATATGATGTCCTCCTTCATCTTAGATGCTACAGTGATACGAGCTTCGAGGTCGTTGGATATGGGATCCAAGGGCATCTGAGTAGTTTTTGTACAAATTGTGTGCAATTCTCAAACTCATCAAGGTTTCTGTAAAAATATTAAGACATCATGTGAGCTGCTATATCTCAGATCTACAAGCTCCAAGCAACTCGTATCGGCATATAACATCTAAGGTATGGGGGAGGAGGGGTGGGGTGCACAACCAATCGGTGTTGGGAGGGTGGGGACAAATATAATATAAACAACCCTAAACAGAGATTCACAATTTTATCTAAGGTCGAGGGGGTGACCCCCGACAATCATAGCTCCGCCTAATTAAACACAACATTTGCATGTACTGTAGTACTAGACTTAATATTCATGTTTCAGTTTCATGTTCGTTTTAAATGTTGAATTCAGGACCATGCATGTCTTACATTTTACTCCCTTCATTCCTAAATATTAGTCTTTTTAGAGATTTCAAGTGGACTGGCACATACATATGTATATAGACATATTTTAGAGTGTAGATTCACTCATTTTGCTCTGTATGTAGTCGCTTGTTGAAATCCCTAAAAGAATAATATTTAGGAACAGAAGGAGTATTTTTGAATTTGTGTCATACATGCATAGTTTGGAAAAATAGATGCACTATACTTATTGGATTGTTGTTGTGTTCGTGTGTGGGTGTCTGTGTGTGTGTGTGGTCATATGCTTGATACATACAAAGTTTTCTCACCTCCATATTGTTCATCTTTTAAATTTGAATTTGCATTGAAAACTTTAGTAGGGATACCATGAAATGTGAAATCGACGTTGAGATCACTATATCACAAACTCACTCTAATTCAACCACTCGTCTTAAATCAATTACAATGTTGAGATTAGTATTTGCAAGGAAAATACGGGCATTGTAATACACATAGATTCGTTCGGCAACTTAAAAGGTTCCTTTCGTATTCTCGAATGGTAGGACCCAACGGTGTACCAGCCAGACCTTGGCTCGTGTTGATCCTAAAAAAATCGGGCTCGTGTCCTTCTGGTGGCGTGCGTGGTACGCACATTAGGCAACCCCAACCAGTCGAGCCTCCGTGTTTTGAGTCGAAATATATGGCGGCCAAAATTCCAGCCCTAGGAAATTCCCCTCATGCCCCCGGTCCATAATGACTACCGATGAACAACGGAGGGATGCTTTAGTAACTAGACAACGTTGTGTTCAAAAAAAAGTAACTAGACAATGTTACCTACGGTGCCGAGCACGGTTCAATTCCCTCGGTCGCCGCTTGCCAAGGTCACCGATCAACTGCATTGCCTAGTACTACTACTACTACACCAGGATGAGCACAGAATTGAGCCCATTTTTTCCCCGTTTGTTCGTGCCTAGTACTTGAGTTAATATATCAGGCAATGCACTGGTACGGAGGGATTATCCTTTTGCTCTGCATATATAACTTGTCTGAAGTCTAACTCAGCAAAATGTTTGACCAAATCCTTTCTTAAGAAATACAACAGGACAAATGTATGACTTGAAAATTTATTGCATGATGCAGGTTATGATATTGTTCCGAATCCCGGATCTTAAATTTCAGAAAATCCAAAAGTGACCATAAATTCTTGAAACTGAGCATGGTCATGTGATATGGCACAAATATTACTTCGTAAGTTTTCCTTCAATTTGAGACAAGCTGCTTCTGACAAGTTGCACAAATGAAGAGCCAAGGTATTTTGGAACAAAGACCTGTCATGTTAAGGCGAACGCTTTCACTATTGAAACTGTGGGCGTTTACGTGCCACCACGAGTCCCGTTTCTCATCGGCAGGTGCTGTCCGAGCAAGCATGTGAGTCGACGGGAGGCGTGCGAGCAGACCGCTGCGCCGACTGACAGGGAGGCGTGCGTGCAGACCGCTGTGCAGGCTCACCGGGAGGCGAGCCCTTTGACCAGGCTCCGCCGCGCACCTTCGTCCCAACTGCTCCCACTTTTAATGTCGCCGGCACCGCAGTTTAAAATCAACCCCGCACTACCCGGTATCGCTACAATATTCTCTCTTCCTCTCCGATTCTCCTGTCATCTACCTCCAACCAGCCTGACCTAAATGTTTGCCATGCCGCATCACGATGGTCTGCCCTTAGTCTTCCAGTTTCCTGAGGAAGACACCCAACCGGAGTCTCAAGAACATAAGGCGCTTTGGGACAAGCTTGAACTGGCCTTGCGGGAAGACGCCGCGTCTGTCCCTAGTTCCGTTCCGGCTCCCGTAGCCCCGACTGCGCCAGCGCCCATCCCCATGGCATTGATGGGCCGGGAGCCGCACATTGTCGCTGAGCTTGATGCCACGGGGTTCCACGAGGTCCCGCCGACTTTCAGGCGCCCGTGCACCTGCCAGCGCATGCGCCTGCACGTGCACTGACGCGCACACCCATGCCAGTGCCAGTGCACCTGCCAGCGCATGCGCCTGCGTGTGCACTGACGTGCGTGCCCGTGCACACGAATGTCTCCGCCACGCCGTTGACGGCGCCTGTCCCCGCGCGGGTGCCAGTGCCCCCTCAGCGGCATGGATGGCCGCCGTCGACTGCTTCCTTGCACAAACACCAGTCACCTCCTCCCGTCAGTTGACTCGCTCCTAGACACCGAAGTCCAGAACATTGTGGCCTTCCTTGAAGCTAGGGCCAACATCTAGGAGTATGCCAACAACGGTGCAAGACGCCGCCGTCGCCGTCGGTCAGTGGCCCAACGACACACAGAGCATGGCAGAGGAGCCACTTCCCACCGCAAGACGCCCCTGCTGCCGCCGCGTAATCTAAATTTTCCATGAAAAATGTTCGGATTGCCATGCTTAAAATCCGAACATTTATCATTTCCGTTTATTTTAGATCAATCGTCGTATAATTTAAAGTTGGAGTCAGGCTGATCGAAATCTATGGTTTGATCGATTGAATGTTCTGCTAGAGCCGTATCAAATTAAATATAAAATGTCATCAAGCCACATGTATTCCTTGTCATCCAACGACCTAGACTGCTTCAATGTCGAGCGCTCAACACGTTTAGCGTGCAGTTAATTTCATGCCAAAATAGTGCTAATCACATAATAACACACAAATAATATCCAACTAAATATCCGCATGCACTTAATATACTTCCAAATTAACGTGCATTGCACGTACACACTGACTAGTGCTACTAGCACGTGAAACTGGTGCCGCAACTTGTGAATGCGTCCAGATATGGTCAACGGCAACATCGCCCGTGAGTTCTTCGTGTTTGCCCGTGCGTCTAAACGCAGAAGGGGAGGAGAGACAGCACATATGGAACGCACCAGTAAGTGAAGGCGAATAGTACTAAAAATAATATTACATGTTATCAATTAAATAGGTTGTGGTAATATAAAAACATTATGTGAACAAAGGGAGGTACAATAAACATTGTTGTTCTACGTATGTTGCCTATTGACGTGCGGCTTGAAGGCCCTGGTCGCATGTTCGATCCACGTCCTTTATTGTTTAATTTGTATATGGGTCCGAATTTTTTTCATGACATGTGGGCCCCTCGGTGTGTAGTTTGTAGCACTTTAATTTGTGTGTCCAAATTTGTTCCATTCCAAGTGGACTATCGGTGTGTAGTTTTGTAGCTTATTTATAATAATTAAAGAGAACAACCGAGTTTTTTGCAATAATACCATGGTGCGACGTTGAAGGCGAGAAAGGACGTGCGAGAGAGCGATGACCGAGCCAGAGGGAAATCAACTAGGGGAGTTGCGGGGGTTGCAACGGTGTTTCGAGTAGTTGTGGGCCGAATGCTACAAAAATATAATCTAAACCGACCGGAATAAATGCCTACACAGATTAATCCAAGGCCCCTTGCAATGTAAATAGCTCTGGCTTTGCGAGGGATGGAGAGGTAGCTTCAATGTGTGGAAGATACGATGTGAGAAAGTGAGGTCAATCGAGAGACATATAGATAGAGAGACAAAGTGAGTGTGGTCCGACATTCATGGAACAAATATATATGCTCTGGAGAGATATTGTCCGATTGAGCTTTTGGCAAGGGTGAGTGCTGTAAGATAGAGCTTGAGAGATGATCCAGTCACAGACGTGTAGATATATTTTGTGCATGGGAGGAAGCAAGGTCGATCGATCACATAGGGTCGTCGTGCGATCGAAAGAGTGAGACGGGTTGGACAGAGTGACCTAGATATACAATGTGCGTGAGAGAGTATACAATGTGAATAAGTCGAATTGGGCTCAAACATGGTGATATATCGTTTTTGTCCGAGAAAGAGTGAGGTCAATTGAGACATACAAAGAGAGAGAGAGAGAGAGCGAGCGTGGCCCGCCATGAGGTCGAAAGAGTGGGGGCGGCTTCGATGGACTGACCTAGATAGACAATCTATGTGAGAGAGTATAGAGTGTGTCGATCGAGGCCCGAACAGGGAGATATATCATTTGTGTGTGAAAGAAAACGAGGTTAAACGAGACTCAGATAAAGAGAGCGAGATTGAGCGAGTGTGGCCCGCCGTGCGGAAGAAAGAGTGAGACAGTCTCGAGGGAGTGACCTAGATAGACAACGTGCGTGCGTGCGCACGAGAGGTTGGGGGGCTAGATAGGCAATGCATGTATTTAGCGCGAGAGGGTGAGAGGGAGAGGGAGAGAGAGAGCTCGGCATGGGGTGCAATGGCGGGTGTGTGAGGTAAATACATTTCGTAACAGAGTGGAAAAGGGGGGTTGTGTAGTTGAGAGAGTTAGAGATCGAAACATGGAGAGAAATAATGGATGTCTGTTGGAAACCGATAGCTTCCTAAGGTGGTTAGGAGAGGAAGATTGACCGATATAGGAAGTATGTAGCGTGTGTGCGGCGGGGGGGGGGGCTAAAAACAACATTTGAATGTAGATAGTACGAGACTTAATATCGATGTTTCAATTCGGTGTACATTGTAAGATTTGAACTGAGGACCATGCATATGGGTAATTATTTCGAATTCGTGCCATACTAGGTTTCAAAAAGTTGACATTGACTCGATTTGTTGTGCTGTTTTGTAGTTCATATGTTTGAATCCATCCAAAAGTTTTCTCACTACCATGGTGTTCATCATATACATATGAATTTGTATTAAAAAAAGTAGCGTGGATAGAGTGAAATGCGAAATCCACATTAGAATTGGATATCGCTATGTGACACACACTCTAATTCAAATAACTAATTATGTGACACACACTCTAATCCACGTTAGCGTGGATATCGTTTTGATTTTTTTTTCAAATAACTCCTCATTAATTAATTTATAGTATCTTGTTTCGAATGACTAATTATTGCAAGGAAATCACGGGCATGGTAATACATGCAGATTCGTTTGCAAATGAAAGAAGATTCGTTTGCATTCTCAAATGTAGGCGCACCAGGGTCGTGTCGTGGTGGTCGCGTGTGTCGGACGGATGCGTAGCACCCAGCCACCCACCCCCCAAAAAAAGGACGACGAAAAAATAAGTTCGTGCTTCCACGTTTCGGATTGAAATATCTGGCGGCCCTAATTCCAGCCCTGCAAAATCTCCCTTCTCCACCGTCCCCTTCCGCGCCCAGATTGCTCAAACCCCTAATTCGCCGCCAACCCAAGCAAAGTTCGAATCGCCCCTCGTCTCGTCTCTTTCCCCACCTCTGTGCCAGACGACGACGACGAAGATGACGGTCGCGCTTCACCACCACACCGGAGCTACCTCATCTACGCCCTCGTCCACCGCACTGGGTGGTCCACCGACAACCTCGGCCACCGCAACCGACGTGCCTCACAGACACCGACTTCCACCGCATCAGGTGCGCTTCACCAACGCTGTCTCCCAGCTCACCGGGGCTACTTCACCGAGCACATCGTCGCGCCTCCGCCCCCCGAGGCAGCTGGGGCTTCACCAACGGTCTCGTCCACCGCATCATAGCGCTCCGCTGCCACTCAAGATCTGCATCCGTGCGTGGCCAGCCAGCGCATCACCCTCAACGGCTCTGAAGTGACCCGCACTCTAGCTAGGCGAGCATGCCCAAACGCCGGCCCGAACTAGGTATCCACACATCACTCCCTTGTGCACTATTCCAACGATGTTTGGATATACTTTCACTGCTCTCTTAGCTTACACGCCTATCCAACTTTGACTTTAACTCTTATTTCTTCTGGGGATATCATCTGAAACAAGCAAATCCATTTTTAGCGAAGCATGACGGTGCTACGGGATCTGGTACACATCCCGCACACCCGTATAACCTTGTAAGTATCCGTCCTCCTGTACAACAGCAAGGTCGATTCCTCTTATTTGATCAGCCATTCGCCATGTCAAAAATGCAGAGGGGGATGCAAGGAGCACAAGGCCTGCACATCCAAGCAAGTGGTAACATGGACTTGTACATGGAACATCCCAAGCGCAAGCTGAGCTGCAGTGAGCCTGTACAACGAGCTAGTGTAAGTCCCTGCATTTCATTTAATTCGTACTGGCATTTGTGTATGATTTGTGTGCAGTGGCGGATCCACGAATTCAAGTTACCAGGGGCGAACATTTAACTTAAATAATACGAAGGCACTTGCACTCCGGAAATCAACATAACTTGAGAAATGTGAAGCTACATGCACTTTGAAAACCAGCTAATGATCCAAAGTAGTTCAGATTATAAACAATAAATGATGCAAGCACCAAAAAACACAAAATGCAACATGGTGTACAAGGACTACAAACATGGTCTGTACCTGCTTGAATTATTCATTCTCTGGTTGAAAATATCAAAGTGTAATTGCACCTATAACCAGTGCGCAAACTGCATATCAATATATCTATCCTACACAAGTATGCCAATAGTTTCAAACAATAGATTAGAAAAGTATTTATGCTACGTTGTCATGATACGGGGACTTTCTGGTAGATGGCCTCGACGTTTCCTCAAGCCATGAAAATGCACTATAATTTGCTTGTCATCAATGCTTGCAAATCTCTATGTCTCTCTCAACATAGCAGATCATCATTAGACACTAAATCCTTCAATGGGAGCTTGCAAAATGCTTGCATTAGATGCCTCATTAGACACTATATGTTCATCACCAGGAGCATGTAAAATGTTTGCATCAAATCCTTCATTAGCAGTCTGTTCATTAGACAGTTCAGGCTCAAGAACAACATGAGCTTGGATGTTTGCACCGGAAACTTGACTAGATACATCAGATTCAGTCAGTTCAGTATTGATTGGGGGAGTTATAAAATAAGTAGAAATTGGTTTCATTTTCTCATAGATTCCCTACATACAAGCAGTTTTACAACATCGTCAGGTTTAATTATTGGCCAGAAATTGAAGAGTTGAATTAGATATAATCAGGGATGTGATGTGCCTGCTCGTTGCGCATGCTACTCTTGCAAGCTGCGACTGTCCATTTGCGCAAGCTTGATGCCATGCCCATGCTGCCACCGCTGCCTCCAACGCAGGCTACACCCAGGGTTGGATCTTCATCTTCTTGTCCTTCCGTTCGCTTGAAGCCCGGTGACCGCCCTCCACCTAGGGCGCGAGGAAGTGCTGTGTCGGTATGTCCAGCGGCGGCTAGGTTAGGAGCAAACCAGACTATAGGCTGGAGTGGATGAATTGGGATTTTTCCTACTGTTGATCGATATGGGAGGCGCTCGTTTGGGCCGCGAACCTACTATAGGGCCTGCCTTGCACTTATGTTATTGGCCTATCCAAATTGAAACATTTTCTTCATTTTTTACATTGTCTGCTCGTGCGTTGGGACGAACAAAACTAGCCTGGGCCAACCTGGACGACTCTAACTAGGTGCACACTTTCGAGCCACCCGAGGCGGCCGCACATACCAGCCCCTATGGCGGCGTCGCTCCTTTTGCGTGTATGATAGGGGTAGTGAAAAATATTCCAGTGGCGCTTTTGATTTACCCACAGAATGGTTGAATTGCTTGTTTCTATGAACTGAGTTCGCCAATAATGTGAAGGATGCCAGTCTTTTCATCCTATTGTAGATTGCTTAGATCTCGATATGCCAAAAGTAATCGCATGAAATATACAGTAAAAGCCAGTGTGATGTGTGTGGCTACAACTAGTCTGACTACACGTCCTCATATAACATATCAAGGACGCACCATCTTACCAGATTAACCATTCGACTTACCAATGTAGTGTGGGAAGAAAGAAGTATTGGGACTGCGTATCTAAGCAATTGATGCCATGGATTCCTTCGTACAACCTTGTAAGCGAAAAAGAAGTTGCAGTGTGCCTGTACAAAGAACTAGCGTAAGTTTAGTTACCTGCTTCTCGGAATTTTAGTTAGCCACTTACTGCACAATTGTTCAATTACGTTGCTTGGCTTAATTTAGTTTGCTACTGATTACATAATGCCACAGCCAGTTAATCCTACTATAGACTGCACCTATCTATGTGTTTTATACTTACTGTTAAGAATTACCTGTTTGCCTGAACTTAAATAGCTACTTGTTTGTTTAACTGCTTTACTGCTGCAACAATGGGTTACAATGATGTTAATAACTACTTTTCAGCATCGAATTGAAACTCTTTAATTCCTTGTTTGTTTAACTGGTTTGCTGTTATAACTCCCAGTTGAGATGTTTTGCTAACTTGAACTTTTCTGAATCCAATCAGAACTTTAATGGCAAAACAGGTTAGCCCAAGATCAAAGAGCGAGGTCCCCATGAACGTTGTATCATCCCACAGCAGTGGCACCGGCCCAATCGTGCATTATGAATTGCCAACTGTTGATGCTCTAGAAGCTAAACTAGTGGTAGAAAGAGATTCTGCTTCTACACTTAGAGATGAAGTTGACATGTTGAGGAAGCAAACAGCACAATCAGTAGCAGTACTCAAGACAACCATTAAATATTTGGTGGATTTCAAAACGAAGCAAGCAGAGACTGACCACATTGTTAAGGTCCTTAAGGAAAAAAGGAAATTAAATTCCCACTTGGTAAATCATAGGTGAAATGTTCTTTCCATCGTTGAATAACCTTTTGTTCATGTAATCAATCAAACCATTTGTTTTGGAGATCATGTAATAATTGTTTTTTGTTTTTTGGTTTGTAATTTTATTTGAGCACAAGTCTGTATTAATTGATAAGGCTCGGAGACATTTCATTTTGATTGCTGTGCTAGACCTACAAATATGCCAATCGGGCTGAATGTGCATTCAGCAATAATAGTTGTATAGATGGACCATAAGTGGCACGCATCGGAAAGGGCCAAGATCCTATAGTAGCTTGGCTAAAAAAGGATGTTGTTGTAGCAAAGGAAAGTACATCGGCCTGGCTTATGTATGTTAGGTGATATCATTGATCCATATAGTCTATAAGTGTTTATATGTCTATTAGTTCTGTACATTCTTGGTTGATTCACTCGGTATTTGAATCTTGATACATCGCTTGTGTACATATCTAAATGGGAGTACACATTATGTTGCGTGTGACATTTGAGTGGGACATGAAGTGTTCCAAATATTTGAATTCACCTTAAACTGGATTCTAGCTTCTGAATTTGAGTATCGGCATTTGTAAATCATATTCATATATGACAGTGGAATACATCTTTGTCGTCCTTTTGAAGATATATAAAAACACATAGAATGATTTATAAAGATTCGTATAGGAATACAAAATGGATTTGAATTTAGTTGCCAGGGTAAACGTGGATGCTTATTGTCCCAAAATTCGAAAGAAGCGGCAAAATGTCCACTCCCACGTCGGCTGCCCGAAGCCAAGTGTTTGGGAGATGGAAATTACTGCCTACCCATTACACGAACAATCCATCGGCCCGATTTCCACTGCTCTAAATAGGGGCAGGATAGTAACTTCAATAAGACGTGACACGACCGCCTCTGAGCCCATTCCGACATGGTGGGCGCCAAACATGGGCGTCAAAACACATTTGATTCAAGCTCGTCTGAAATACCTTTGTTTCTCCCTCCATTTCCCCATTCATACATGGTGGGTGGCAAAACAAACTCGACTCGGCCGAAATCGATGTAGGCAAATATTTTCAACAGGGGCAAGTGTGTAACTTCACTCAGACGTGACACAACCGCCCTACCTGTCAGCCCCGTTCATACATCGTGGGTGCCAACCATGGGCGCCAACCACCCTCTCCTCGCCTGAAATCGTTCTGGGCAAATATTGGCGAGATGCGAGATTACCGTCGTGTCCCCAACCGACGAGACGTCCAAATTTAAACGGGGGCTAAGTTTGTAACTTTCCCATATTTCAGACAGGCGCGTCCCAAAAACATGGTTCCCCGTACCTCTCCCTCCATTTTCCCATTCATACACCGTCCACGCTAGAACACCATCCCACACCAGCCTCCGTCCGCCACCCCATCCATCGCTGCCGTCCTCCACCACATCCATCGCCGCCGTCCTCCACCACATCCATCGCCATCGTCCTCCACCATGCCGGAGCGCCTACCAAGACCGCGTCGTCCACTGCTAGAGATGGACGTTTCTCATCCACGGCGACGGACCAAGAACCTTGCATCACGTCCTCTCGCTTCATTGGCGGCGGCGTCCTCTTTGTCGGGGCCGCTCACACGACATTCTCTTCCACCGCAACGGGACTTATCCCCCGATGCACCCGTCTACCGTCGCATATCTGCTTCAACGCCACCGACAGCCATCGCACCCCCAGTGCCTACACGGCGCCGCAAGAGAGGTGGTACTTCATATCTCCTCAACTTTTTGATCTCAACCAGAAAATAGATCTTAACTTGGTTACTCTACTTTCTTTTCAGCTCTTAGAATTTAGTTCTTAGTTTGAAGCAAACAATGGCTGCTAAATATCATTTCTCCGGTTTCCCCCTTTTATGATCACTATACAATCATAATACGTGCTTCATGTCATAATAGCACTACTCGACCCATCAAGCTAAACAAGCTTACTTGTTCAAATATGAATCTGATATGATTAAAACAGATTCGTTTAATTGGTCAGCTAAATGTTCCTAAATTAGTTTTGAAAATGCATGTTTGCTGCTCGGGTGTGTATCTCTATAGGGTGCCCACGGTGGGTCGGCCCACCCTGGGATTTTGGGTCGTCCCAGGCCCCGATTCCCCTCTGTTCTGCTGCGCGCTTCCGATCTCTACTCGCCCCCAGCCGCCTGCCTCACCGGCGACTTGCCGTCCCTGGACGACATGACTCTTGGAGGAGACGCCGGACTAACAGGAGGTCAGGAGCCGCTCGCCCAACAGCATCACTGCTGCCCGGGCGCCCCACCATGCCTACCTTCCCAGTCCGTTCAGGGCTTAAGCGTGCAGCACCCACTAAGCCAACCTGATTTATCCTGAGATAAGTCCTCAACACTCAGCAGCCACTCCTCATCACCCATTTTCTAATTGATTCATAACTCATTACGTAGGACTGTCATTAGGGTTTGTTGTGTTCTCAATGCTACCTACACTTAATGGTTCAGATGTATTTCGGTAATCTTTAGTACCTGTAAAGTTCACAGGGTTTTCAAAATTCCGGCCCTAGGAACAAACACTAGTCATTTTGGATTGTTGGTCATAGTGACATTGACCCAGATTACTACTGCAAGCCAGGTTTGTTGAAAATTTTACTTGTCTTTCTTACTCATTCAATATAATATCCAATTACTCACGTCGATTAGTTGCAAACAATAAGTGCTAGACAAACTTCTTGATTTAGATTTTGGACGGTCTCTTACTGTAGTTACAATTCTGCATACTTGTCCTAGTGAGCTCACAAGTAAATCATTGATTCGCTACATCTATGCTTGCCTTGTCATATTTGTTGTCAATATTATTTTAGGGTGGACCACCCTGTTTCTAAATACTGCAACCGTAGACATGAGTGAATAGTATTTCTCTATGTGATCTCTTCCATCATGTGTGGGCAATGAACACTACATTGTATAGAAAGAAAGTGTCATTTCCAGCTTTTACATAGGCTTCGATCTTTTACCTGGAATACAATCTGCCTACTTGCTTTGGGTCGCACTACCAACACTCCACCCTTGAAGCTAAACATTATGCCACTCTTAATTCCTTAGTTTATTTGTTCAAATACGAATTTCATATAATTCTAATGTTCCTACTTCAGTTTTGAAATGTGTGTCTGCCTATTATAGAAACATAAGGGGTTTGTATTTCTGTGTGTGGTCTGGTCAGCACGGTTGGGGGGTGAACTTTGCATATGCTGGGGTTTAAAGGGAGACACTCTTCGAGTTGAATCCGCAATGCATTCCATATATAATCTGACTACTTTTTATGTTTTCCTGAATCACAGATTCTAAACAGCGTCATAATGATTATGAGCTTGCGCGCATGAAAAGAATAAAGCAGAACAATGACATGGTTGTCAAACTTGGCATTAAGGGACTGAAATCGAGTCTGGATGCAATGAAAACGCTCTCCACCTATAGATTCATGCTCATAATATGATCCTAACGGTGATTCTGAGCTAGGGGGAGACCTAAGTCAATGTAGCTCCCTAGTCGAGGAGTCAGAGGAAGATGCCCTATCTTATTCACCCATCAAGGTGCTTGCTCTAACTTTCCAAGGTTATATTTGTCGCACATATCTTGCAACTTATGCTTTGCATTGCTTCTACTTTGTTGAACTTCCATTAGCTTAGTTTACACATTGTGTATGTTAATACGGCCTGCCTATCCATTTTCAGTACATATTCCATCTGCCATCATACCATATTTATCCATTCAAATGTTGTTCTTGTGTATCAGACGTTCAAAAGGAAGAGGGCGATTGTTGATCGTGGAGGAGCACAAGCAAAGTATTTGGAAAAGGTAGTGGCACCTGATAAATCAAATAGCCCATTAGGTGTAGTTGCAATATCACCTGACCCACAAAACACCCCAACTCTAGCAGACTCTAGCCCTACTACACTGGTCATTTCTGATGCCCCAACTCAGTAGCCCCAACTGCAGCAAACATTATGATTACGCCAGTTGACATAGCACCAGCTCTACGACGCAAAACCCCCATTCCAGCAAAGAGTACACCAAATCCAGTTGCCAAATCCCTTTTCGAACCAGAGAGAGCTCCAATTGCAACAAATAGGACCCCTGTTCCATTTCTTCCCAGTTTAGAAGACAAAGCTTATATTGTTGTCAGGAACTTTGTGCGCATCTTTCCTTCATGGAAAGATTATACTGCAGACACAGAACAATTTCCAGTCTGCCTCCGCAACTTACGTGTAAGTAATGTACTAATGTTATTCATGGTCATTACTGCATATGTTTCTGCTGACAGAAGACACAAGATTTCATTCTTTTAAATAGGCGAGGACCAAACTGGATTGTGAAGATGAGCATGTTTGGGGAACGTAGTAATTTCAAAAAAAATCCTATGCACACGCAAGATCATGGTGATGCATAGAAACGAGAGGGGAGAGTGTTGTCCACGTACCCTCGTAGACCGAAAGCAGAAGCGTTAGCACAACACGGTTGATGTAGTTGTACGTTTTCACGATCCGACCGATCAAGTACCGAACGTACGGCACCTCCGAGTTCAGCACACATTCAGCACGATGACGTCCCTCGAACTCCGATCCAGCCGAGTGTTGCGGGAGAGTTTCGTCAGCATGACGGCATGGTGACGATGATGATGTTCTATAGACGCAGGGCTTCGCCTAAGCACCGCTACAGTATTATCGAGGTGGACTATGGTGGAGGGGGGCACCGCACACGGCTAAAAGATCAAACGATCAATTGTTGTGTCTGTGGGGTGCCCCCTGCCCCCGTATATAAAGAAGCAAGGGGGGTGCGACCGGCCTAGAGAGGGGCGCACCAGGAGGAGTCCTACTCCTACCGGGGGTAGGACTCCCCCCCTTTTCCTTGTTGGACTAGGAGAGAGAGGGGAAAGAGGTGGAGGAGAAGAAGGAAGGGGGGGGGCGCCCCCCTCTCCTTGTCCTATTCGGACTAGGGGGAAGGGGCGCGGCCCATGCCCTGGCCGCCTCTCCTCTCTTTCCACCAAGACCCACTAAGGCCCATTAAGTCCCCGGGGGGTTCCGGTAACCTCCCGGTACTCCGGTAAAATCCCGATTTCACCCGGAACACTTCTGATATCCAAACATAGGCTTCCAATATATCAATCTTCATGTCTCAACCATTTCGAGACTCCTCATCATGTCTGTGATCACATCCGGGACTCCGAACAACCTTCGGTACATCAAAACATATAAACTCATAATATAACTGTCATCAAAATGTTAAGCGTGTGGACCCTACGGGTTCGAGAACTATGTAGACATGACCGAGACACGTCTTCGGTCAATAACCAATAGCGGAACCTGGATGTTCATATTGGCTCCCACATATTCTACGAAGATCTTTATCGGTCAGACTGCATAACAACATACGTTGTTCCCTTTGTCATTGGTATGTTACTTGCCCGAGATTCGATCGTCGGTATCTTAATACCTAGTTCAATCTCGTTACCGCCAAGTCTCTTTACTTGTTCCGTAATACATTATCCCACAACTAACTCATTAGTTGCAATGCTTGCAAGGCTTGAGTGATGTGCATTACCGAGAGGGCCCTGAGATACCTCTCCGACAATCGGAGTGACAAATCCTAATCTCGAAATACGCCAACCCAATAAGTACCTTCGGAGACACCTGTAGAGCACCTTTATAATCACCCAGTTATGTTGTGACGTTTGGTAGCACACAAAGTGTTCCTCTGGTAAACTGGAGTTGCATAATCTCATAGTCATAGGAACATGTATAAGTCATGAAGAAAGCAATAGCAACATACTAAACGATCGGGTGCTAAGCTAACGGAATGGGTCAATTCAATCACATCATTCTCCTAATGATGTGATCCCATTAATCAAATGAAAACCCATGTCAATGGCTAGGAAACTTAACCATCTTTGATTAACGAGCTAGTCAAGTAGAGGCATACTAGTGACACTCTGTTTGTCTATGTATTCACACATGTATTATGTTTCCGGTTAATACAATTCTAGCATGAATAATAAACATTTATCATGATATAAGGAAATAAATAATAACTTTATTATTGCCTCTAGGGCATATTTCCTTCAGAGCAAGGGGTTGGTTGCGCTTTTCAAGCACTCATTGATGAAGTACCGTTCCTACCTGAGGCAAGCGCACTTGGATGGTAAGCCTCTAAACAAAATTTCTGTAAAGTCTCTGGTGCTACATTTATCCGACGGTGACTGGAATAATCTTGTTACACATTGGTCTCGGCTGAAGTGTAAGGTACTATCTATGATATCACATCACAATTTGAACTACATTTCTGCATTTGCCTTAACGTCTCACTTGTATGAAAATTGTTAGCAGAAGAACATTGGTTCTCAAGGGACCACAGAATCTCACAATTATACTGCACACTGCATTGCTCTTGTGAGTACCTCTTGCCCTGTATGACCATACTTACTTTCATAGTTGTTTGATTATGTAGCATCACTACACATGTTAGCCTCGTTATCGTCCATTTGGTGGACATTATAAGATCTGTATGGACTCTTACATAAATTTAGAATCAACCTAATGCTTTGGAAGAGGTTTAGCTCTGCAGTCCTCTTGTAAGGACTGAACGTCGTTTATCACTGTATTTACATTAACAGCTACTCCCTCTGTCTCTTTGGAAGAGGAATTAAGAACATTTTGTATAGTACACCAGTGTTCAAAACACTCTTGTATTATGGGAAGATGGATTGGTTCATTGTGTAGCATTCTGCATCTTATCTCCCTCGCCCACCATTTACTAAAAAAGATCAGATCTATATTTAATCTTACCAAAAAGTAGAATACACAAACAATGCCAGTGCAGAAGTGTAGCCCATTGCTCTTGTCAGTACATTTTGTCCTGTAATGATTGTACTTCTAGGTATTGGTAGTTGATTATGTAGCATCAATATGCATCTTATCTTCATTATCCTCTATCCCTTCCAGTATTATCATATCTATAATTACTCTCTACAAAATGTAGAGTATAGGCAATACTTATGAAGAAGATTATGTGCTGAAATTCTTGAGTTATCCTTCCCTTGACATGGAGAAGGGCATTATAAAGACGGTGTTAACTGTTAATGTAAGTCAGTCCTTCTAAAGCCTTTATCCTCAACTGCTGTTTAATTTGCTCATACTCCCTATCATTTACTGCTATTTAGTTTGCTGTTTCTACCGAAATGCATGTTCGCAAGAACCGTAAGTTCTAAGTTTTACTTGTAAAACCAAATTCCTTATTCATACCATGCACATTACTCAATACTCCCTATATGTATGCTTGTTTTTGTGGATCTATAATCCAGTGTGTGGTGAAGCAGCCTAGGTTTGCACCTTGTCATCTCCTGTTTTATCTTACTGATGTGGCTGATGATATGAACAACATGCCATTCACATTAACCAAAATAGATACAATGATTTTCTTTGCCCTTCATCTATGCTTGTTATGTTGACATGGTAATCCAGTAGTGTGGTGAAGCTCCCCACATTATGAACAATGCCAAATTATGCTATTGATATTTTGAACTTACTCTTTATTTTCTAATTTGAAATTGGATGGAATTGACAGCACAGTTATCATCTTTGTTTATACACGTGCAAAACCTGTCATCTCTCTGCTTTGTTTCAGCGTGATATGCCTGAACCATGCACCAGCCACACTAGTCCTCGACCCCGTCGTTGATGGCTTTTCGGCTAACTAAAGTGTTGATGGATGGAGGTAGTGGCCTCAACCTCATTTATGAGGATACTCTCGATAAGATGTAGTTCAACAGGTCCCGCATCGAACGTAGCCACACCAGATTCCGAGGTATAATACCCGATAGGGAGGCACAATGCTCGGGACGCGTAACCCTGGACATTGTGTTCGGCACACCCGATAACCACAAATCTGAACCTGTGCTATTTCACATTGTGCCCTTCTGTAGCGGATACCACGCCCTTCTGGGGCGCGAGGCATTCTCAAGATTTCAGGCAATACCACATTACGGGTATATGAAACTCAAAGTGCCAGGGCCCAACGGGTTAATCTCACTTAAAAGCGACCCGGGCAAAGCCTTGCGAGCCGAAAACAAGATGGCATACCTTGCCCTAGAGGCACTATCCAAAGCCCTCATGGCCAAAGAATTGACAGCGTTACGCACTACAGTCAATAGGTACGACGTGTGCCTCAGCAAAAGGAAAAGGTCCACGGCATTCAAGCAAAAAGATGAAATAGTCAAATTTCAAGTGCACCCAACAGATCCCAATAAAACGGCATCTATAGGAGCACAACTGGACCTCGTAGTCGATGAGGCTCTAAGAGAATTACTGCGTGAAAACTGGGAAATATTTTTCTGGCACCCCTCAGACATGCCAGGAATCCCATGTAGGTTGGCAGAGCGCAGCCTAAACATCCTCAAAGGCTTCAAGCCGGTGAAACAGACTCTACACCAATTTTCCAAACCTAAACGACAAGCCATGGGCGAGGAACTTGCAAAACTTCTAGAGGCCGGATTCATCCACGAGATCAAGCACCCTGAGTGGTTAGCAAATCTGGTCATGGTACCCAAGCAAGACAAGTCCTGGAGGCTCTGCGTCGATTTCAGAGACCTTCACAAAGCTTGCCATAAGGACCCTTTCCCTCTTCCAAGAATAGACTAGATCATCAACGCCACCGCTGTACACGACTCTTCATGCTTCCTTGACACATATTTTGGATACCACCAGATTAAGATGAAGGAGTCTGACCAGGAAGCAACCGCATTCATCACCCCTTACAGGCCTTTCTGCTTCAACACCATGCGCATACCAGCGCATGATTCAAACATGCCTCAAGAGTCAAATCGGCAAAATGGTTGAGGCATATGTAGACGACGTGGTTGTCAAAACCAAAAACATAGACCAACTAATAGATGACCTCTGCCAAACATTTGACAACTCGCGAGCTTATGATATACGGCTCAACCCGGAGAAATGCGTCTTCAGGGTTCCGGCCAGAAAATTGTTCGAATTCACCGTTTCCAATAGAGGAATCAAGGCCAACCCGGCCAAAATCAGCGCGCTATCCCAGCTCACAATACCAACAGAGCTCAAGCATGTCCAAAAATTGGCCGGATGTGTGGCACCTTTAAGCCGCTTCATATCTCGCCTCGAGAAGAAAGCGCTCCCACTCTTCAGACTGCTCAAAAAGACCAAGAACTTTTAATGGACAGATGAAGCGACTGTGGCGCTGTAGGAGATTCAAACATTTCTTGCCGGAAACCCTATCATGGCCACACCAAGCGTCGGCGAGCCTATGCTACTATATATTTTGGCCACCAATCAGGTGGTCAGTACGGTGATCGCCGTCGAATGGGAATCCGAGGGCAACAAGTTCCAAGTCCAAAAGCCGGTCTACTACGTGTCTGAGGTACTTACGCCATGCAAATCACGATACCCGCACTATCAAAAGTTTGCCTACACCATTTTTATGGCATCCTGAAAGCTACGACACTACTTTCAGGAATGTTCGGTCACAGTGGCATCGGAAGTCCCCTTGAATGATATAATCAACAATGGGGATGCCACGGGCCGCATCGTCAAATGGGCCATCGACCTCCTTCCTTCCGAAATAACATACAAACCATGCGGAGCTATGAAATCTCAGGTGCTGGCCGATTTCATAGCAGAATGGACTAAAGCAGAACTATCCTGGGAATATAGTACATATTCGCACTGGACGATGTACTTTGATGGCTCAAAATGCTAGCCGGACTAGGGGCTGGGGTAATTTTATTACCCCCCACAGGCGACACCATTCGGTACGTCCTACAAATAATGTTCATGGACTCCAACAATGCAACCGAATACGAAGCACTGCTACATGGTCTTCGGATGGCCACACGTCAATGGGGGTGTAGCGCCTCGAAGTAAGGGGAGATTCAAACTTAGCAATCTCAAGACCTCTTCTGGTCTGCTACTATTTTCTTCACTGTTTCAACAATCAACCTCATGACCTTGAATTTCTTAGGAACATCAAACAAGTAAAGCATATTGATGGAGTGACCACGAATCATCCTATGATCTCCTGACTTGGGCAATGGAGTGTGCCTCAAGATGGTGTTCATGGTGGTCAAGCTAGCAAGCAGATAGTATATGGAGTCAAGCTTGTGTGTCTCCAACGCTTTGTCAGGAATTGGCTTGTACATATTAGCCATGGAGTTGTGATCCTTCCTAGGCTTGTTGTACACATCAAGATCATCCTCTTCTTCCTTGGGGGCATTGATCAACTTGGCCCATTCACAGATTGTAGACTGATATCGGGTTCCTTCTGTCATCCACACTATCTTACCATCCGAGTAGAAGTGAGCTGTGGAGTAGAATTGCATTATCATTTCATCATTCCACTTTATCAATTTCTGACCAACAAATTTGTCGACACCATTCATCCTGAAACTCTCATGCACATGAGGAAAGTAATCTTCATTGGAGTCAATGTATTTCTAGTCTACCCACTTCATTTCACATGCTATGGGCTTCTTATAGGACAGTCTCATAGAAGTCCTACTTTTCTTTGGTGTGAAAGCGATAGTCCATAGAAGTCCTTCTCCTAGTGGCATAAGGATCATTCTTCCTCCATTGTCTCAGACCTTCAGCCTTTCTCAACGTCATGTTCTCTGCCACAGGATAATCATCATTATGATCTGGGATCTTGGTCTTGAGTTTCCTGAGCACTAGTGGCTCTTCTTTTTCTTGAACTTCAGGCACTGGGGCCTTGTTCTTCACTGCAGCTGAGATGTCCCTTGACGATCTCTTTCAAGCTGTTGTCTTGGGAGCTTGAGCTGGAGCTGTGGGCTTGGGTGCAGCAGGTTTGGGAGAAGACTTGGGATTTGAAGGAGCAGCCCTAGTCCTAATAGCATCCCCCATCAGTTTTTGAGTCTCGGCAGGAGGTGCAGCAGGCTCTTCCTCCTCCTCATCATCATCTTCCATCATGGAAGGTCTTCCAAGCACCTTAGCTGTTGTAGTTCTGGCCCTCTTCTTCTTCTTACCATCTTCAGCATCCTCATCATCAGATTGTTCCAAGGTGAACTTCATAGTTTCCTGGGTTGAGGCTCTGACTTTGGACATTGGAGCTCTCCTAGGTGGAGCTTTCTTCTGTAGTCCAGGCTTGGTAGCAGCAGTAGCAAACTCTTTCTTGAGCACTTTCTTCTTGGAGTTCACTTCCTCCTCGATCACAAAATCTTCATCTTTAGATTCAGATGTCATTTTCTTCCTTCACCTAGTGATGACCCACAAGTATAGGGGATCTATTGTAGTCCTTTCGATAAGTAAGAGTGTCGAACCCAACGAGGAGCAGAAGGAAATGATAAGCAGTTTTCAGTAAGGTATTCTCTGCAAGCACTGAAATTATCGGTAATAGATAGTTTTGTGATAAGGTAATTTGTAATGGGTAACAAGTAACAAAAGTAAATAAGGTGCAGCAAGATGGCCCAATCCTTTTTGTAGCAAAGTACAAGCCTGGACAAACTCTTATATAAAGGAAAGCGCTCCCGAGGACACATGGGAATTATCGTCAAGCTAGTTTTCCTCATGTTCATATGATTCGCGTTCGGTACTGTGATAATTTGATATGTGGGTGGACCGGTGCTTGGGTACTGCCCTTCCTTGGACAAGCATCCCACTTATGATTAACCCCTCTTGCAAGCATCCACAACTACAAAAGAAGTATTAAGGTAAACCTAACAATAGCATGAAACATATGGATCCAAATCAGCCCCTTATGAAGCAACTCATAAACTAGGGTTTAAGCTTCTGTCACTCTAGCAACCCATCATCTACTTATTACTTCCTAATGCCTTCCTCTAGGCCCAAATAATGGTGAAGTGTCATTTAGTCGACGTTCACATGACACCACTAGAGGAGAGACAACATACATTTCATCAAAATATCGAACGAATACCAAATTCACATAACTACTTATAGCAAGACTTCTCCCATGTCCTCAGGAGCAAACGTAACTACTCACAAATCATATTCATGTTCATAATCAGAGGGGTATTAATACGCATAAAGGATCTGAGAATATGATCTTCCACCAAATAAACCAACTAGCATCAACTATAAGGAGTAATCAACACTACTAGCAACCCACAGGTACCAATCTGAGGTTTTGGGACAAAGATTGGATACAAGAGATGAACTAGGGTTTGAGATGAGATGGTGCTGGGGAAGATGTTGATGGAGATTGACCCCCTCCCTATGAGAGGATCCATGGTGATGATGATGGTAATGATTTCCCCTTCCCGGAGGGATGTTTCCTCGGGAGAACAACTCCACCGGAGCCCTAGATTGGTTCCGCCAAGGTTCCGCCTCGTGGTGGCGGAGTTTCGTCTCGAGAGCTTGCATATGATTTTTTCTCGGACGAAAGACTTCATATAGGAGAAGATGGGCACCGGAGGCCTGCCAGGGGGCCCACAAGGCGGGGGCACGCCCAGGGGGATAGGGCGTGCCCCCCACCCTCGTGGATGGTGGGTAGCCCCCCTCTCGTGCTTTGTTCGCCAAATTTTTTTATTCTGAAAATAACTCTCGTGGAGTTTCGGGACTTTTGGAGCTGTGCAAAATAGGTCTCTAATATTTGCTCCTTTTCCAGCCCAGAATTCCAGCTGCCAACATTCTCCCTCTTCATGTAAACCTTGTAAAATAAGAGAGAATAGGCATAAGTATTGTGACATAATGTGTAATAACAGCCCATAATGCAATAAATATCGATATAAAATCATGATGCAAAATGGATGTATCAACTCCCCCAAGCTTAGACCTCGCTTGTCCTCAAGCGGAAGCCGATATCGACAAATATGTCCACATGTTTAGAGATAGAGGTGTCGAGAAAATAAAATACGGACATAAGGGCATCATGATCATTCTTAGAACAGCAACATATATATATATTGTCATATGATTTCTTATGCTAAAGTAACAATTCATTCACAATTTCAAGTATGAATCAGAAACTTCATTGAAAACTAACAAACTATAATCTGAGTCATTGAGGCAATTGCAATTTATCATAACATCGGAAAGAGTCAATATAAGAGCTTTTCAGCAAGTCCACATACTCAACTATCATTTAGTCTTTTACAATTGCTAACACTCACCCAATATTTATGGGTATGAAGTTTTAGTCGGACACAGAGAAAGATAGGGGCTTATTGTTTTGCCTCCCAACCTTTTACCTCAAGGGTAATGTCAACAATAATAGTTCATGAAAACTCACATCCAATTAGCTATATGTATCAGGATCTTTCCAACACACAGTGCTTGCCAAAGGATAAAATGTAAAAAGGAAAGGTGGAGATCAACATGATTCTTGTATGAAGTATAAGACAAGAAAAAAAGGTAGGCCCTTCGCAGAGGGAAGTAGAGGTTGTCATGTGCTTTTATGGTTGGATGCACAAAATCTTAATGCGAAAGAACGTCACTTTATATTGCCACTTGTGATATGGACCTTTATTATGAAGTCTGTCGCTTTTATTTCTTCCACATCACAAGATCGTATAAAGCTTATTTTCCCCACACTAATAAATCATACATATTTAGAGAGCAATTTTTATTTCTTGCAAAAATGACAACTTACTTGAAGGATCTTACTCGATCCATAGGTAGATATGGTGGACTCTCATGGTAAAACTGGGTTTAAGGATATTTGGAAGCACAAGTAGTATCTCTACTTGGTGCAAAGAATTTGGCTAGCATGAGAGGGAAAGGCAAGCTCAACATGTTGGATGATCCATGACAATATTTATTTCGGATGTAAGAAAGCATAACCCGTTATGTTGTCTTCCTTGTCCAACCTCAACCTTTTTGCGTGTCATATTTTAATGAGTGATCACAATCATAAAAGATGTCCAAGATAGTATATTTATATGTAAAAACCTCTCTTTCTTTATTACTTCCTATTAATTGCAACGATGACCAAAACTATGTTTGTTAACTCTCAACAACTTTTATTCATCATACTGTTTATATGTGAAGTCATTACTCTCCATAAGATCCATATGATCTCTTTATTTCGTTTTTATTCTTTCTCTTCTCTTTTATTTTATTCCCTCCAAATCATGGCAAAATAATCAGGCTCTTGACTCATAACTAATATTTATTATATAGCTCACGGACTCGATTACATAGAAGGATCATAAAGCAAAACTCAAAACTAGATCAAACTAAAACTTTATTCTACTAGATCAAGATATTACCAAAAGGACCGAACTAAGAAAAACGGTAAAGATGAAAGTGTGATGGTGATACGATATTGGGGCACTCCCCCAAGCTTGGCAGTTGCCAAGGGGAGTGCCCATACCCATGTGTTTATGTCTCTTTCTTCGGGGGTGGTGATGTGATATTCTTGGCAATGATGCCCCTTGGGATACGATTCTCTTCCTCGAGCTTACTGACTTGCTGCCTGAGGTCCTTTATTTCCTTACGGAGCTTTCCCATGACGGCTAAAGATCCTTTCACCCAAGGATGTTGCATAGCTGCGGGACAACAAGTAACACTCTTTTTCATATTTTCATTAGAAAGAAATCTAACGTTGGAAGGGATGACCGAGTTTGGAATAGATGAGCTCTGTAGTTCCCCCATCGTGAATCCGGCTCGGAAACAAGAAGTAACTTCTTGATCCTCCTCCATGGCATCCATCCTTTTCAAGTCGGCCTCCATCTCTTCCTCAGTTGATGGACCAAAGTGGCCAGCATCGCTGTTTGCTCTTGGCCCCGGTATCGGATGAGACACCTGGCTCTCCCCGACTGGCTCTTGAGAAGACATCTTGCTCTAAATCTGCAGCAGAAACAACTCGAAACAAAAACAGAGGATATTTGCGTGGTACGGTGGTCAAAAACTTCGGGAGAATATAAAATGAATTTTTACCGACCGAAAGAAGTATCGTTCAAGAAATCGGAGTCCGGAGAGCACACGAGGTGCCCACGAGGCAGGGGCGCACCCAGGGGGTAGGGTGCGCCCTCCACCCTCGTGGATGCCTCGTGTCCTTCCCGGACTACTTCTTATTTTCCTATTTTCTTAAATATTCCAAAACGGAGAAAATTTTCTATTAGAACTGTTTTGGAGTCGGTTTACTTACTGTACCACATACCTCTTCCTTTTCGGAGTCTGAAACATTCTGGAAAGTGTCCCTTATGTATTCCTCCGGGGTTACGGTTTCAATACATTAGTTTCAACATTTATGGGATTACCTGAGATATAATGTTTGAGATATAATGTTTGATTCTTTGACCGTTCACCACCCTCGGATTTGTGCCTTCGAAGTTGTTGATTTTTATGGCATCGGAACGATAGACCTCCTCGATAACATAAGGCCCTTCCCATTTAGAGAGGAGTTTGCCTGCAAAAAGTCTTAAACGAGAGTTGTATAGCAAAACATAATCACCTACATTAACCTCACACTTTTGTATCCTTTTGTCATGCCATATTTTAACTTTTTTTAAAAAGCTTGGCATTCTCATAGGCCTGGGTTCTCCATTCATCAAGTGAGCTAATGTCAAAAAGCCTCTTCTCACCGGCAAGTTTGAAATCATAATTGAGCTCTTTAATGGCCCAATATGCCTTATGTTCTAGTTCGAGAGGTAAGTGACATGCTTTTCCATGAACCATTTTATACAGAGACATACCCATAGGATTTTTATATGCATTTCTATAAGCCCATAATGCATCATCAAGTTTCTTTGACCAATTCTTCCTAGATCTATTAATAGTCTTTTGCAAAATTAATTTAAGCTCTCTATTAGTTCTACTTGACCACTAGATTGTGGGTGGTATGGAGATGCAATTCTATGATTAACATCATACTTAGCAAGCATCTTACGAAAAGCACCATGAATAAAATGTGAACCACCATCAGTCATTAAGTATCTAGGGACTCCAAACCTCGGAAAATTAACTTCTTTAAGCATCTTAATAAAGGTGTTATGATCAGCACTACTAGTTGGAATAGCTTCTACCCACTTAGTTGCGTAATCAACAGCAACTAAAATATGTGTATACCCATTAGAGGAAGGAAATGGTCCCATATAATCAAAGCCCCAAACATCAAATGGTTCAATAACAAGTGAATAATTCATAGGCATTTCTTAACGTCTACTAATATTACCAATCCTTTGACATTCATCACAAGACAAGACAAACTTACGGGCATCCTTGAAGAGAGTAGGCCAATAAAAACCGGATTGCAATACCTTATGTGCAGTTCTATCTCCAGCATGGTGTCCTCCATAAGCCTCAGAGTGACACTTGCGTAGGATATGTTCATGTTCATGCTCAGGTACACAACGTCTAATAACACCATCTACTCCTTCTTTTTAAAGGTGTGGGTCATCCCAAAAGTAATATCTTCAATCATCGAAGAACTTTTTCTTTTGCTGGTATGTGAAACTAGGTGGTATAAATTTAGCAACTATGTAGTTAGCATAATCAGCATACCATGGAGCAGTACGAGAAGCATTTATAATAGCTAGTTGTTCATCAGGGAAGCTATCATCAATAGGTAGTGGGTCATAAAGAACATTCTCTAACCTAGACAAGTTGTCTGCAAAGGGGTTCTCAGCTCCCTTCCTATCAATAATATGCAAATCAAATTCTTGTAGCAAGAGAACCCATCTAATAAGTCTAGGTTTAGCATCCTTATTTTCCATAAGATATTCAATAGCAGCATGATCAGTGTGAACAGTTACTTTAGTATCAACAATATAAGGTCTGAACTTATCACAAGCAAATACAACTGCTAAAAATTCTTTTTTAGTAGTAGCATAATTCCTTTGGGCATTGTCTAGAGTTTTACTAGCATATTGGATAAAATTTAATTTCTTATCAACTCTTTGTCCTAGAACAACACCTACAGCATAATCACTAGCATCACACATAATTTCAAAGGGTAAATTTCAATCAGGAGGCTGAACAATAGGTGCAGAAATCAAAGCTTTCTTAAGTATTTCAAATGCTTCTACACAATCATCATCAAAGACAAAAGGAACATCTTTTTGTAAGAGATTAGTCAGAGGCCTAGAAATTTTAGAGAAGTCCTTAATGAACCTCCTATAAAAACTGGCATGACCAAGGAAACTTCTTATACCTTTAATGTCCTTAGGACACCACATCTTTTCAATAGCATCAACTTTAGCTTTATCAACTTCAATACCTCTTTCAGAAATTTTATGCCCTAAGACAATACATTCATTAACCATAAAGTGGCACTTCTCCCAATTCAAGACAAGATTGGTTTCTTCACATCTCTGCAAAACTCGATCAATGTTGCTTAAACAATCATCAAAAGAAGTTCCATCTACAGAAAAATCATCCATGAATACCTCAACAATCTTTTCGCAAAAGTTAGAGAATATAGCAGTCATACATATTTGAAAGGTAGTAGGTGCATTGCATAAACCAAAAGGCATATGTCTATAAGCAAAGGTACCGAAAGGGCAAGTGAAAGTTGTCTTTTCTTGATCCTCTTTTGACGCAGGTATTTGAGAAAAACCAGAATAATCATCTAGAAAGAAAAATGTGTATGTTTGGATAATCTTTCTAGCATTTGATCAATAAAAGGTAAAGGGTAATGATCCTTTTTATTAGCTTTATTTAATTTGCGGAAATCAATTACCATTCTATAACCTGTAACAATTCTTTGTGGGATCAATTCATCCTTATCATTAGGAACAACAGTAATACCTCCCTTCTTAGGGACACAATGGAAAATACTTACCCACTGACTATCAGCAACGGGATAAATTATACCTGCCTCCAGAAGCTTTAGTATTTCTTTTCTTACCACTTCTTTCATCTTAGGATTTAACCGTCGTTGGTGATCAACAACCGGTTTCGCGTCTTTCTCCAATTTTATTTTGTGCTGGCATAAAGTGGGACTAATGCCCTTAAGATCATCAAGAGTATATCCAATAGCAGCACGGTGCTTCTTCAGAGTTTTCAATAATTTCTTTTCTTCATGCTCTGAAAGGTTAGCACTAATAATAACATGATATATCTCTTTCTCATCAAGATAAGCATATTTAAGAGTATCAGGTAAAGGTTTAAGCTCAAACCCAGGATCACCCTTAGGTGGAGGGGGATCCCCTAGGATTTCAATAGGAAGGTTGTGTTTCAAAATAGGTCCCTGTTTAAAGAATACTTCATCTATTTCCCTTCTTTCGTTCATAAACATATCATTTTCATGGTCTAGCAAATATTGTTCTAAAGGATCAGTAGGAGGCACGGCAATAGAAGCAAGACAAATAATTTCATCTTTACTAGTCAATTCTTTAACATGGGGTTGTCTACGAAATTTAGCAAAATTAAACTCATGAGACATATCCCCTAAACCAACAGAAACAATATCCTTATTGCAGTCTATCTTAGCATTAACAGTATTCAAGAAGGGTCTACCAAATATAATGGGGCAAAAGTTATCTTGTGGGGAACCAAGAACAAGAAAATCAGTAGGATATTTAACTTTCCCACACAAGACTTCAACATCTCTAACGATCCCAACTGGTGAAATAGTGTCTCTATTGGCAAGCTTAATTGTAACATCAAATTCCTCTATCTTAGCAGGTGCAATATCATGCGTAATTTCTTTGTATAAGGAATGAGGTATTGCACTTGCACTAGCACCCATATCACATAAGCCATGATAGCAATGATCTCCTATTTTAACAGAAATAACAGGCATGCCTACAATAGGTCTATGTTTATTTTTAGTATCGGGTCTAGCAATTCTAGCAGCTTCATCACAGAAGTAAATAACATGCCCATCGATATTATCGGCCAAGAGATCTTTAACCATAGCTATACTCGGTTCAACTTTAATTTGCTAAGGGGGTGTAGGTTTTCTAGTGTTACTCTTATGAACCACCGTTGAAGCTTTAGCATGATCCTTTATTCTAACAAGGAAAGGTGGTTTCTCGATATAAGCGGTAGGAACACTAGGATCAACATTATAAGTGATAGTATTTTCTTCAACTTTAATAGGTTCAACTACTTTTACTTCAATGGGAGGATTATATTTAAACCACTTCTCCTTAGGGAGATCAACATGAGTAACAAAGGATTCAACAAAGAAGCTACTATCTCAGAGTCAAGTCCATATTTAGTGCTAAATTCTCGGAAAACATCGGTATCCATAAAAGATTTAACACAATCAAACTTAGGTGTTATACCTGACTCCTTACCTTCGTCGAGATCCCAATCTTCAGAGTTACATTTAATTATTTCCAATAAATCCCATTTGAATTCAATAGTCTTCATCATAAAAGAACCAGTACAAGAAGTACCGAGCATGGAGCAATTATTAAGAGAAAGCCGAGCACAAAATTTTTGAATAATAATTTATCTTGAGAGCTCATGATCGGGGCATGAATATAGCATTGACTTAAGCCTCCCACAAGCTTGAGCGATACTTTCTCCTTCACGAGGCCAAAAATTATATATATAATTACGATCACGATGAACCAGATGCATAGGATAAAACTTCTGATGAAATTCCAATTTCAATCGGTTGTAGTTCCATGATCCCATATCATCACATAGCCTAAACCATGTCAATGCCTTTCCCTTCAAATATAAAGGGAAGACCTTCTTCTTCATAACATCCTTGGGCATACATGCGAGCTTAAATAATCCACAAACTTCATACACATAGATTAGGTGCAAATCGGGATGTAATGTTCCATCTCCTGTAGAAGGATTTGCCAGCAGTTTCTCTATCATACCCGAAGGAATTTCAAAGTAAACATTTTCAGTAGGTTCAATAGGTTGTGGAGAAACTCTTTGCTCTACTGGTCGGGGTGAAGATACCCCGAACAAGCCCCTCAAAGGATTATGTTCCATAGTAACAAGTGATAGTAAATTTCAGCACACTATATAAATTTTTCCTTACCTAACTCCACCTACCAAAGGCGCTTCACTCCCCGGCAATGGCGCCAGAAAAGTGTCTTGATGACCCACAAGTATATGGGATCTATCGTAGTCCTTTCAATAAGTAAGAGTGTCGAACCCAACGAGGAGCAGAAGGAAATGATAAGCAGTTTTTAGTAAGGTATTCTCTGCAAGCACTAAAATTATCGGTAACAGATAGTTTTGTGATAAGGTAATTTGTAACGGGTAACAAGTAACAAAAGTAAATAAGTTGCAGCAAGATGTCCCAATCCTTTTTGTAGCAAAGGACAAGCCTGGACAAACTCTTAAATAAATGAAAGCGCTCCCGAGGACACATGGGAATTATCATCAAGCTAGTTTTCATCACGTTCATATGATTCATGTTCGGTACTTTGATAATTTGATATGTGGGTGGACCGGTGCTTGGGTACTGCCCTTCATTTGACAAGCATCCCACTTATGAGTAACCCCTCTTGCAAGCATCCTCAACTACAAAAAGAAGTATTAAGGTAAACCTAACCATAGCATGAAACATATGGATCTAAATCAGCCCCTTACGAAGCAGCTCATAAACTAGGGTTTAAGCTTCTATCACTCTAGCAACCCATCATCTACTTATTACTTCCCAATGCCTTCCTCTAGTCCCAAATAATGGTGAAGTGTGATGACCCACAAGTATAGGGGATCTATCGTAGTCCTTTCGATAAGTAAGAGTGTCGAACCCAATGAGGAGCAGAAGGAAATGATAAGAGGTTTCCAGCAAGGTATTCTCTGCAAATACTGAAATAAGTGGTAACAGATAGTTTTGTGATAGGATAATTTGTAACGAGCAAAACATAACAAAAGTAAATAAAGTGCAGCAAGGTGGCCCAATCCTTTTGTAGCAAAGGACAAGCCTGGACAAACTCTTATATGATGTAAAGCGCTCCCGAGGACACATGGGAATATCGTCAAGCTAGTTTTCATCACGCTCATATGATTCGCGTTCGGTACTTTGATAATTTGGTATGTGGGTGGACCGGTGCTTGGGTGCTGCCCTTACTTGGACAAGCATCCCACTTACGATTAACCTCTATTGCAAGCATCCGCAAATACAACAAAAGTATTAAGGTAAACCTAACCATAGCATGAAACATACGGATCCAAATCAGCCCCTTACGAAGCAACGCATAAACTAGGGTTTAAGCTTCTGTCACTCTAGCAACCCATCATCTACTTATTACTTCCCAATGCCTTCCTCTAGGCCCAAATAATGCTGAAGTGTCATGTAGTCGACGTTCACATAACACCACTAGAGGAGAGACAACGTACATCTCATCAAAATATTGAACGAATACCAAATTCACATGACTACTAATAGCAAGACTTCTCCCATGTCCTCAGGAACAAAAGTAACTACTCAAAAAGCATAAACATGTTCATAATCAGAGGGGTATTAATGTGCATATAGGATTTGAACATATGATCTTCCACCAATTAAACCAACTAGCATCAACTACAAGGAGTAATTAACACTACTAGCAACCTTCTAGCACCAATCCTGGACTTGGAGACAAGAATTGGATACAAGAGATGAACTAGGGTTTTGAGATGAGATGGTGCTAATGAAGATGTTGATGGAGATTGCCCTCTCCCGATGAGAGGAGTGTTGGTGATGATGATGGCGATGATTTCCCCCTCCGGGAGGGAAGTTTCCCTAGTAGAACCCTAGATTGGCTCCGCCAAGGTTCCGCCTCGTGGTGGCGGATTTTCGTCCGAGAAGATGGCTTATGATTATTTTCCCATCAAAAGAGTCCATATAGCAGAAGATGGTCACCGGAGGGCCACCAGGGGGGCACAAGGTAGGGGGCGCACCTAGGGGGTAGGGCGCGCCCCCCACCCTCATGGGCAGGGTGTGGCCCCCTTGGTGAAGTTCTTGCATTCAATGTTTTTTATATATTTGCAAAACATCATCCGTGAAGTTTCAGGACATTTGGAGCTGTGCAGAATAGGTCTCTAATATTTGCTCCTTTTCCAGCCAGAATCGCAGCTGCCGTCATTCTCCCTCTTTATGTAAACCTTGTAAAATAAGAGAGAATAGGCATAAGTATTGTGACACAATGTATAATGACAGCCCATAATGCAATAAATCTTGATATAAAAGCATGATGCAAAATGGATGTATCAAAGTTTCATGTAGTCGACGTTCACATGACACCACTAGGGGAGAGACAACATACATCTCATCAAAATATCAAATGAATACCAAATTCACATGACTACTTATAGCAAGACTTCTCCCATGTCCTCAGGAACAAATGTAACTACTCACAAATCATATTCATGTTCATAATCAGAGGGGTATTAATATGCATAAAGGATCTGAACATATGATCTTCCACCGAATAAACCAACTAGCATCAACTACAAGGAACAATCAACACTACTAGCAACCCACAGGTACCAATCTGAGGTTTTGGGATAAAGATTGGATACAAGAGATGAACTAGGGTTTGAGATGAGATGGTTCTGGTGAAGATGTTGATGGAGATTGACCCCCTCCCGATGAGAGGATCGATGGTGATGACGAAGGTGATGATTTCCCTCTCTCGGAGGGATGTTTCCCCGGGAGAATAGCTCCACCGGAGCCCTAGATTGGTTCCGCCAAGGTTCTGCCTCGTGGCGGCAGAGTTTCATCCCAAGAGCTTGCTTATGATTTTTTTCTCGGATGAAAGACTTCATATAGCAGATGATGGGCACCGGAGGCCTGCCGGGGAGCCCACGAGGCAAGGGGGTGCGCCGAGGGGGGTGGGGCGCACCCAGTGGGGTAGGGCGCGCCACCCACCCACGTGGATGGTGGGTGGCCCCCCTCTAGTGCTTCCTTCCCCCAATATTTTTTATATATTCTGGAAATGACTCCCGTGGAGTTTTAGGACTTTTGGAGCTGTGCAGAATAGGTCTCTAATATTTGCTCCTTTTCCAGCCTAGAATTCCAGCTGCCGGCATTCTCCCTCTTCATGTAAACCTTGTAAAATAAGAGAGAATAGGCATAAGTATTGTGACATAATGTGTAATAACAGCCCATGATGCAATACATATCGATATAAAAACATGATGCAAAATGGACATATCACCTAGTAGATGCCTTAGGCCAATTGTTGGGAGTGCTCCTACTCCCCTCATCATAGCTGCTAGAGAGACTAGTGCCCTCACTGAGATTGAGTTTCTCTTCAGACATGTTTTGACTGTCACTTGCCTCTGACATGGCTACAGCTGACCCTGTGAATAGTTGGGTGTGGATAGAGTAGATGAGCATCACAAAGTACAGCTTGTTTTGCAAAATATCGAGACAAAAACTTAATTTTAGTTTTCTGCAGAAAGCATTTCGGAGCTACTGATTTGACAAACTCGGTGACACCGAAGCACTAACAGAGTCTAAACATGCAATTTTGGTCAGACCGAGATGCTATTCGGTGACTCTAACACTACTAGAATCAGCAGATTTGCCGTCTGCCCACTCTTTGTCGTCCGCTAGCGGACGGCAAAGGTAGGCTTTGCCATAAGCCAACAGAAAGCGGACGGCAAAGGCTGGCTTTGCCATGAGCCAACACTTTGCCGTCTGCTAGCAGACGGTAAAGAGGGGGTTTGGCCCACTAGCTGTCAAACCCTAACGGGCCCCCTCTTTGCCGTCCACTAGCAGACGGCAAAGCTTTCCTTGCCGTCTGTTAGAAGATGGCAAAGGTGGGGCGGATGACAAAGCTTCAAAATTGACTTAACGGCCGCGCCCCCGCCGTCGCCCTCTCTCTCTCTCTCTCTCTCTGTCTCCTTTCCTCTTTCTTCCTCCCTCGTGCCACCCCACCCCGCGCCATTGCCGTTGCACCCTCCCCGCGTCGTCGCCGCCCCCTCCCCACCCCTTTGTCGCCCCCTCCCTGCCTCCCCACCCCCTCCCGAGCCTCCCCGCCGCTGCCTCCCCGCCGCAGCCGCGGGTCGACCGCCCCCGAGGAGCGCCGCCCGTCGCTGCCCCCTTCCCGCCACGTCGCCACCCCGCCTCGCCACTACCCCGTCGCCGCCCCCCACGATGAGCCCCTGCCACCCCCTCTCCTGTTTTCTTTTATGTTTTTCTTTTTTGTTTAGTTTAAGTTTTTTAGTTTAAGTTTTTCAGTTTAGATTATTTAGTTTAATTAGTTTAGGTTTAATTATTTTAGGTTATTTAGTTTAAATAGTTTAGGTTATTTAGTTTAATTAGTTTAGGATTTTTAGTTTCGATTTAGGTTTAATTAGTTTAGGTTATATAGTTAGCTAGATTAGATTAGATTATGTTAGATTAGTGTTAGGTTTTAGTTAAATAGTCATAATTAAAGGAAGTAAAAAGAGGAGGAGAAGAAGAAGAAGAAGAAGAAGAAGAAGGAGGAGAGGAGGAGGAGGAGGAGGAAGAGGAGGAGGAAGAAGAGGAGGAGGAGGAGAAGGAAAGAAGAAGAAGTTTAGGTTAATGGGTGGTTTAGGTAAGTGCTAGCTAGGTCGAGGGGTCGAGGATCGAGGGGAATATATACTATTAATTAGTCCATGTTATTAAAAATTTGTTATGTTTATTTTGTACTAATTTCATTTACTCTTTGTCATTGCAGGTGTTGATAGATGGTGGGCGCAGGTCGAGAGCGCTCCAAGCCTCCTTCCTCGGCGCATGCTAGGAAGGGTGCTATTATTCCACCCCAGCACCTTCGGAGAGTGCTGGTAGACAACATGCACACACCGGCGGGCCCTTCTTCTTCGGCCGGGAGAAGTCGGGGGAAGACGAAGAGGGGTGCAGCTAGAGGTGGACGTGGCGGCGGGAGAGGTAGGAAGGTTGTTGCGCCTGAAGGAAATATGCCCTAGAGGCAATAATAAAGTTATTATTTATTTCCTTATTTCATGATAAATGTTTATTATTCATGCTATAATTGTATTAACCGGAAACTTAGTACATGTGTGAATACATAGACAAAACAAAGTGTCCCTAGTATGCCTCTACTTGACTAGCTCGTCTATCAAAGATGGTTATGTTTCCTAACCATAGACATGTGTTGTCATTTGCTGAACGGGATCACATCATTAGGAGAATTATGTGATGGACAAGACCCATTCATTAGCTTAGCATTATGATCGTTACAGTTTCATTGCTACTGCTTTCTTCATGACTTATACATGTTCCTCAGACTATGAGATTATACAAGTCCCAAATACCGGAGGAACACCTTGTGTGCTATCAAACGTCACAACGTAACTGGGTGATTATAAAGATGCTCTACAAGTGTCTCCAATGGTGTTTGTTGAGTTGACATAGATCGAGATTAGGATTTGTCACTCCGTGTATCAGAGAGGTATCTCTGGGCCTCTCGGTAATGCACATCACTCTAAGCCTTGCAAGCATTGTGACTAATGAGTTAGTTGCGGGATGATGCATTACGAAACGAGTAAAGAGACTTGCTGGTAACGTGATTGAACTAGGTATTGAGATACCGACGATCGAATCTCGGGCAAGTAACATACCGATGACAAAGGGAACAACGTATACCGTTATGCGGTTTGACCGATAAAGATCTTCGTAGAATATGTAGGAGCCAATATGAGCATCTAGGTTCTGCTATTGGTTATTGACCGGAGACATGTCTCGGTCATGTCTACATAGTTCTCGAAGCCGTAGGGTCCGCGCGCTTAACGTTCAGTGACGATCAGTATTATGAGTTTATGTGTTTTGATGTACCGAAGGTAGTTCGGAGTCCTGGATTTGATCACGGACATGACGAGGAGTCTCGGAATGGTAGAGACGTAAAGATCAATATATTGGAAGCCTATATTTGGACATCGGAATGGTTTCGAGTGGTTCGGGCATTTTTTCGGAGTACCGACAGGTTACTGCATTGTCATAACGCTTCCGCTTATGGTCTACGAGGGTACATAGACGATACTCTCCCCTCTCATTGCTATGCATCACCATGATCTTGCGTGTGTGTAGGAATTTTTTTCAAATTACTGTGTTCCCCAACAACGCCTTCCTCGCCGCCACCCCCAGCTGATTCTCCGGACCACCGGAGTGCTCCATCTCAAGTGGACCCGTCAGACTTGGACCCATCTCGGACTCCAGTCCACGAGCCTTGTGTCGCCGAGCCTTCGTCCCAAGAGACTCGGGCCCTAGAGTATTCATCCCACGAGACTCCGGTCCCGGAGTCTTCGTCCCACGTGACTCCGGAGACTAGTGGCCATGCTGATGGCGAGGAGACCTGGTCTAACGATAGTTTTAGCGAGGGCGAGCTGGTTGAGCAGGGCAAGAAGGTCTACCAGCATGGTGGTACGAAGCTCCCAGCCGTGCCGGCTACCCGCGAGCATAGGTGGTTGGTTGAGCCTAATGGGGAGAAGTAAGTGCATTTACTCTTTTTTAACCTTTGTCCTTCATGTTTCTTCAAATTAATATCTAATGTGTTGGCCTTGTCATATTGCAGGGGTTGGATACATGCTGATGGTGTCCACATGCCCAACCAGGTCCTTGGTGTGCTTTGCTGGCACCACTTCCCGGGGTGGGTCACGTTGCCCGGTGAGGGTCAGGTTCCATAGCTAGCACTGAGCTGGGAGCTGCACGTGCCTGTCCTAGCCCCGCCGGAGGAGAGGGTCGACGGTGTCTTGTGCGAGACGGTGGCTGCTACATCTTGAGCACTGCATTGGTTTTCCCTTGAAGAGGAAAGGGTGGTGCAGCAAAGTAGCGTAAGTATTTCCCTCAGTTTTTGAGAACCAAGGTATCAATCCAGTAGGAGACTGCACGCAAGTCCCTCGTACCTGCACAAACAAATAAGAACCTCGCAACCAATGCGATAAAGGGGTTGTCAATCCCTTCACAGTCACTTACGAGAGTGAGATCTGATAGAGATAATAAGATAAATATTTTTGGTATTTTTATGATATATATTGAAAGTAAAGATTGCAAAGTAAAATAGATTGGAAACTTATATGATGAAAGATAGACCCGGGGGCCATAGGTTTCACTAGTGGCGTCTCTCAAGATAGCATAAGTATTACAGTGGGTAAACAAATTACTGTCGAGCAATTGATAGAAAAGTGCATAATTATGAGAATATCTAGGCATGATCATGTATATAGGCATCACGTCCGTGACAAGTAGACCGAAACGATTCTGCATCTACTACTATTACTCCACACATCGACCGCTATCCAGCATGCATCTAGAGTATTAAGTTCATAAGAACGGAGTAACGCTTTAGGCAAGATGACATGATGTAGAGGGATAAACTCAAGCAATATGATATAAACCCCATCTTTTTATCCTCGATGGCAACAATACAATACATGCCTTGCTGCCCCTGCTATCACTAGGAAAGGACACCGCAAGATTGAACCCAAAGCTAACCACTTCTCCCATTCTAAGAAAGATCAATCTAGTAGGCCAAACCAAACTGATAATTCAAAGAGACATGCAAAGATAACAAATCATGCATAAAAGATTTCAGAGAAGAATCAAATATTGTTCATAGATAAACTTGATCATAAACCAACAATTCATCGGATCTCGACAAACACACCGCAAAAAGAATTACATCGAGTAGATCTCCAAGAAGATCGAGGAGAACATTGTATTGAGATCCAAAGAGAGAGAAGAAGCCATCTAGCTAATAACTATGGACCCGAAGGTCTGTGGTAAACTACTCACACATCATCGGAGGCTATGGTGTTGATATAGAAGCCCTCCGTGATCGATTCCCCCTCCGACGGAGCTCTGGAAAAGGCCCCAAGATGGGATCTCTTGGGTACAGAAGGTTGCGGCAGTGGAAATAGGGTTTCTTGGTGCTCCCGGATGTTTTCGGGGTAGATGTATAAATATAGGAGGAAGAAGTAGGTCGGTGGAGCTGCGAGGGGCCCACGAGGGTGGGGGCGCGCCTAGGGGGGGCATGAGCGCCTCCCTACCTCGTGGCCTCCTCGCTTCTTTCTTGACGTCTACTCCAAGTCCCCTGGATCACGTTTGTTCCAAAAATAACTCTCCCGAAGGTTTCATTCCATTTGGATTCCGTTTGATATTCCTTTTCTGCGAAACACTGAAATAGGCAAAAAACAGCAATTTGCACTGGGCCTTGGGTTAGTAGGTTAGTCCCAAAACTAATATAAAAGTATATAATAAAGCCCATTAAACATCCAAAACAAATAATATAATAGCATGGAACAATAAAAAATTATAGATATGTTGGAGACGTATCGAGCATCCCCAAGCTTAATTCCTGCTCGTCATCGAGTAGGTACAGAATCTTTTATGTGGAATGCTACCTAGCATAATTCTCAATGTAATTTTCTTCATTGTGGCTTGAATATTCAGATCCGAGAAATTCAAGACAAAAGTTTAATATTGAATAAAAATAATAATACTTCAAGCATACCAACTAAGCAATCATGTCTTCTCAAAATAACATGGCCAAAGAAAGTTCATCCCTACAAAATCATATAGTTTGGTCATGCTCCATTTTCGTCACACAAGAATTCCCTCATCATGCACAACCTCGATGACAAGCCAAGCAATTGTTTCATACTTTAGTAATCTCAAACTTTTTTCAATTTTCACACAATACATGAGCTTGAGCCATGGATATAGCACTATGGGTGGAATAGAATATAATGATGGGGGTTATGTGGAGAAGACAAAAAAGGAGAAAGTCTCACATCGACGTGGCTAATCAACGGGCTAGGGAGATGCCCATCAATTGATGTCAATGCAAGGAGTAGGGATTGCCATGCAACGGATGCACTAGAGCTATAAATGTACGAAAGCGCAACAAAAGGAACTAAGTGGGTGTGCATCCAACTTGCTTGCTCACAAAGACCTAGGGAATTTGAGGAAGCCCATCGTTGGAATATACAAGCCAAGTTCTATAATGAAAAATTCCCACTAGTATATGAAAGTGACAAAACAAGAGACTCTCTATCATAAAGATCATAGTGCTACTTTGAAGCACAAGTGTGGAAAAAAGGATAGTAGCATTGCCCCTTTTTATTTTATTTTTTTTATTATTTGGCCTCCCTTTTTTATTTTATTTGGCCTTTCTTTTTTTATTTGGGACAATGCTCTATTAATGATGATCATCACACTTCTATTTGTTTACAACTCAGTGATTACAACTCGATACTAGAACAAAATATGACTCTATATGAATGCCTCCGGCGGTGTACCGGGAAGGGCAATGAACCAAGAGTGACATGTATGATGCATGATGGCTTTGCCACAAATACCATGTCAACTACATGATCATGCAAGGCAATATGACAATGATGAAGCATGTCATAAATGAAAAGGTGGAAAGTTGCATGGCTATATACCTCGGAATGGCTATGGAAATGCCATAATAGGTAGGTATGGTGGCTGTTTTGAGGAAGATATAAGGAGGTTTATGTGTGATAGAGCGTATCATATCACGGTTTTTGTATGCACCGGCGAAGTTTGCACCAACTCTCAAGGTGAGAAAGGGCAATGCACGGAACCGAAGAGGCTAGCAATGATGGAAAGGTGAGAGTGCGTATAATCCATGGACTCAACATTAGTCATAAAGAACTCACATACTTATTGCAAAAATCTACAAGTCATCAAAAACCAAGCATTACGTGCATTCTCCTAGGGGATAGATTGGTAGGAAAAGACCATCACTCGTCCTCGACCGCCACTCATAAGGAAGACACTCAAATAACACCTCATCTTTCAAATTTGTTACACAACGGTTACCATACGTGCATGCTACGGGACTTGCAATCTTCAACACAAGTATTTCCCAAATTCACAACTACTCAACTAGCACAACTCTAATATCACCATATTTATATCTCAAAACAATTATCAAGTATCAAACTTCTCATAGTATTCAATGCACTTTTTGTGAAAGTTTTTATTATACCAATCTTGGATGCCTATCATATTAGGACCAATTTTATAGCCAAGGAAAATTACCATGCTGTTCTAAAGGACTCTCAAAATAATATCACTGAAGCATGAGAGATCAATAATTTATATAAAATAAAACCACCACCGTGCTCTAAAAGATATAAGTGAAGTACTAGAGCAAAATTATCTAGCTCAAAAGATATAAGTTAAGCACATAGAGTATTCTAATAAATTCCAATTCATGTGTGTCTCTCCCAAATGGTGTGTACAGCAAGGATGATTGTGGTAAACTAAAAAGCAAAGACTCAAATCATATAAGACGCTCCAAGCAAAACACATATCATGTGGTGAATAAAAATATAACCTCGAGTAAAGTTACCGATGGACGAAGACGAAAGAGGGGATGCCTTTCGGGGCATCCCCAAGCTTAGGCTTTTGGTTTTCCTTGAATTTTACCTTGGGGTTCCTTGGGCATCCCCAAGCTTAGGCTCTTTCCACTCCTTATTCCATAATCCATCAAATCTTCACCCAAAACTTGAAAACTTCACAACACAAAACTCAACAGAAAATCTCATGAGCTCCGTTAGTATAAGAAAACAAACCACCACTTAAGGTACTGTAATGAACTCATTCTTTATTTATATTGGTGTTAAACCTACTGTATTCCAACTTCTGTATAGTTCATACTCTCTGATACTAGCCATAGATTCATCAAAATAAGCAAACAACACACGAAAAACAGAATCTGTCAAAAACATAACAGTCTGTAGTAATCTGTAGGTTTCCAATACTTCTGTAACCCCAAAAATTCTGAAATAAATTGGTGGACGTGAGGAATTTTTCTATTAATCATATTCAAAAATAATCAACCTAATCTCACTCTCCAGTAAAACATGGCAGCAAATCTCGTGAGTGCTAAAGTTTCTGTTTTTTTACAGCAAGATCGCAAAAACTTCCCCCATGTCTTCCCAAAGGTTCTACTTGGCACAAACACTAATTAAAAGCATAAAACCACATCTAAACAGAGGCTAGATGAATTATTTATTAAATAAAAGCAAGGAAAAATATTGGGTTGTCTCCCAACATGCGCTTTTCTTTAAAGCCTTATAGCTAGGCATAAGATTTCAACGATGCTCACATGAAAGACAAGAATTGAAGCACAAAGAGAGCATCATAAAACACGTGACAAACACATCTAAGTCTAACATACTTCCTATGCATAGGCATCTTATAGGCAAAAAAATATCAAGGCAAGCAAAAACTAGCATATGCAAGGATGCGGAAAGAAACAATAGCAATCTCAACATAACGAGAGGTAATTTAGTAACAAGAAAATTTCTACCACCATATTTTCCTCTCTCATAATAATTACATGTAGGATCATAATCAAATTCAACAATATATCTATCACAAAACATATTCTTAACACGATCCATATGTATGCAAAGTTGACACTCTTCCAAAATAGTGGGATTAACATTAACTAAAGTCATGACCTCTCCAACCCCACTTTTATCAAAAACTTCATAAGATTGAACATTCTCGAAATATGTGGGATATAAAGTTGACACTCTTCCAAACCCACTTTCCATATTATTGCAAACATTATTATCAATCTCATATTCATCATGGGGCTTAAATAAATTTTCAAGATCAAAATAAGAATCACCCCAATCATGATCATTGCAACAAGTAGTAGACATAGCAAAACTAGCATCCCCAAGCTTAGGGTTTTGCATATTATAAGCACAATTGACATTAATAGGATTTATACTATCATCATTGCAATCATACTTTTTTCAGAGATGCATCATGGATCACTCCATAAAGTAATTCATCACAATTTTTAGATTCACGAATTTCAAGCAAAACTTCATAAAGATAATCTAGTGCACAAAACTCACTAGCAATTGATTCATCATAATTGGATCTCTGAAAAAGATTAGCAAGCGGATGAGGATCCATAGATCTTAGTTTCTTTATTTAGCAACAAATAAACAACAATTCCAACCAAATGAGCAAACGAGCCAAGTAAGACATCAAAGCAAACGAAAAAATGAATGGGAGAAGGGTGAATAAAACGACAAAGGTGAAGTGGGGGAGAGGAAAATGGCAAATAATGTAATGCGAGGCATAAGAGTTTGTGATGGGTACTTGGTATGTCTTGACTTGTGCGTAGATCTCCCCGGCAATGGTGCCAGAAATCCTTTTTGCTACCTCTTGAGCACTGCGTTGGTTTTCCCTTGAAGAGGAAAGGGTGATGCAGCAAAGTAGCGTAAGTATTTCCCTCCGTTTTTAGAACCAAGGTATCAATCCAGTAGGAGACTGCATGCAAGTCCATCGTACCTGCACAAACAAATAAGAACCTCGCAACCAACGTGATACAGGGGTTGTCAACCCCTTCACTGTCACTTACGAAAGTGAGATCTAGTAGAGATAATAAGATAAATATTTTTGGTATTTTGATGATATAGATTGAAAGTAAAGATTGCAAAGTAAAATAGATTTGAAACTTATATGATGAAAGATAGACCCGGGGGCCATAGGTTTCACTAGTGGCTTCTCTCAAGATAGCATAAGTATTACGGTGGGTAAACAAATTACTGTCGAGCAATTGATAGAAAAGTGCATAATTATGAGAATATCTAGGCATGATCATGTATATAGGCATCACGTCCGCGACAAGTAGACCGAAACGATTATGCATCTACTACTATTACTCCACACATCGACCGTTATCCAAAATGCATCTAGAGTATTAAGTTCATTAGAACAGTGTAACACATTAGGCAAGATGACATGATGTAGAGGGATAAACTCAAGCAATATGATATAAACCCCATATTTTTATCCTCGATGGCAACAATATCAATACGTGCCTTGTTGCCCCTGCTGTCACTGGGAAAAGACACCGCAAGATTGAACCCAAAGCTAACCACTTCTCCCATTGCAAGAAAGATCAATCTAGTAGGCCAAATCAAACTGATAATTCGAAGAGACTTGCAAAGATAACAAACCACACATAAAAGATTTCAGAGAAGAATCAAATATTGTTCATAGATAAACTTGATCATAAACCCACAATTCATCGGATCTCGACAAACACACTGTAAAAAGAATTACATCGAATAGATCTCCAAGAAGATCGAGGGGAACATTGCATTGAGATCCAAAGAGAGAGAAGAAGCCATATAGCTAATAACTATGGACCCGAAGGTCTGTGGTAAACTACTCACACATCATCGGAGAGGCTATGGTGTTGATGTAGAAGCCCCCCGTGATCGATTCCCCCTCCGGCGGAGCTTCGGAAAAGGCCCCAAGATGGGATCTCTTGGGTACAAAAGGTTGTGGCGGTGGAAATAGGGTTTCATGGTGCTCCCGGATGTTTTCGAGGTATATGGATATATATAGGAGGAAGAAGTAGGTCGGTGGATCTGCAAGGGGCCCACGAGGGTGGGGGCGCGCCCAGGGGGGCAGGCGCGCCTCCCTGCCTCGTGGCCTCCTCGCTTCTTTCTTGACGTCTACTCCAAGTCCCCTGGATCACGTTTGTTCCAAAAATAACTCTCCCGAAGGTTTCATTCCGTTTGATATTCCTTTTCTGCGAAACACTGAAATAGGCAAAAAAATAGCAATTTGCACTGGGCCTTGGGTTAGTAGGTTAGTCCCAAAAATAATATAAAAGTGTATAATAAAGCCCATTAAACATCCAAAACAAATAATATAATAGCATGCAACAATCAAAAATTATAGATATGTTGGAGGCGTATCAGTGGCCGACATTGTGTGGCAGTGGTTTTGGGTAATTTCTCCTTTACAAAATTAAAAATCAACATTACCTAGTGATTGTACTAATCAATGATGTCTTGTTCGATTGCAGACCTTCTACAAGTGTTATGAGGAACACGAGGCGGAGGCGGCTAGGATTCTCAAAGCTGAGTGCAAGCACCTACTTCAGAAGTTACGTCATGAGGCTAGGGTGTAGGCTGTTCGAGACTACTACGTCTCGACTAACATTAGGAGGGCCAAGAAGAAGTGCCGCAGGAAGTATCTGAGTAAGGAGAAGTACATGAAGGTAATTACCTATTCTTAAGGCCTTGTACTTAGTTTCCTTGATTTCATTAGTAGGCTTAGCACTAAAATTTCTCTTTGCCAAACTTAGGTGCCCCCGAGATGGTGTGCGGATAGGATGGACTCTTGGGAGGCGTTGGTGGATGAGTGGTGCTCTCCCCAATGGCTAGCCGAACACAACAAGGCCAGGGATAAGTGCGCCCAAATGCGAGGTGTGCGACACCATCAAGGGAGATCTAACATGTTTGAGTACGAGGATCACTGGGTATGTGATTTGAGCCCTTAATGATTCATGCAATTTCATTCTTCATGCTAGCTTCAGCCCTTAACTAATATGTTGTTCCTCTATTTTAGGCAAAACGCAACAAGAAGGACGTGCCACCGCTGTACGACCTCTATGCCATGGCCCATATCGCCCCGTTCAAGAAGGCCAAGGCATTCTCTGAGGATGACCTCGATCATCCAGAGAGCTTCACCAACATCTCCTCCCACAACAAGCTCATGAGGTATTGAGACTTTGGGAAGGCGACTAAAGGGGATGACTTCAACCCGAGCCAGAGTCCTTTTGATCCAGAGATCGTGATGCTATCTGGTGAGGGGAGGAAACATGGCTCGGTAGCCATAGGGGATGGACTGATATGTTGTCCTAGAAGTCCCCCGGAGATCAAGAAGCGCCAGGCGAGGTCTCTTCTTGAGATACCGCCTCAACCACGGCCAGTGGAGCTCGCCATCGAGGCTAGGGCCCAGGAGCTTCTAGCGGAGGCAAACAGGCAGGCTAAGCAGAGGGAGATCGAGCTGGAGGAGAGGACGACTAGTCTGTTGGAGGCAGAGAGGAACCGGAACGACGCGTCTCACCGGGCCCTATACGAGCTCCTCATGGTAAGTTTCTCATGCATATTAGCCAAATCATGCACGTAATGTTCGTTTCATTACTAACTAATATGACTGACTCATGAAAACAAAATGTGCAGTCTGTGTGCGACAAAAACAGTCAAACCCCTCCGCCGATGCCCCAGATTGCTATAGCGGACACGGTGAATTTCATTTGAATGGTCATTAGTTACTACTATTCACATTTCAATTGCATCATGCTAACAAGACATTGCAAATGATCTTTGGTGCAGCATGCCTCCCGACAAGCATCAACCGATCCTTCTCCATCTCCCACTGGCGCAACCCCGACCCCGACCGGTCCTTCTCCGTCTGGCACTGGCACAAACCCGACCGGTCCTTCACCTCCATGATGACGGTATGTTTTCTCTAGTGTTTTTCTTACCAAATGCATAAAGACCTAGACTTAGCTTTATTTCCTCCAAAATTCTTACCATAATGACCTAGACTTAGCTAATCTTCGTCCAAAATGACATAATTAGCTTAGTTAGCTCCAAAATGATCTATGCTTAGCTTTGTTTCCTCCAAAATGACCTAAGTTAGCTCTAATATGCTAAGTTATCTCTAATATGCTTAGTTAGCTAGGTTTTCTCAATAATGACATACACTTAGCTTACATATGTAAAAATGGCATAATTAGCTTACTTAGGTTTGAAATGGCATAACAATCTTGGTAACATCATATATGTCATATAGTTAGCGTATTTTCCTCGAAAATGACATAATAAGCCTAATTAGCTCCAAAATGATCAATTTTACCCAAGTTAGCTCCAAAATGACCTAAGTTAGCTCTAAAATGCTAAATTAGCTCTAATATGCTTAGTTGCCTGGGTTAGCTCAATAAAGACCTATAGTTAGCTTACTTATGTTAAAAAAGGCATAATATGCTTAGTTCACTAATAACCCACAAGTTTAGGGGATCGCAACAGTTTTCGAGGGTAGAGTATTCAGCCCAAATTTATTGATTCGACACAAGGGGAGCCAAAGAATATTCTCAAGTATTAGCAGCTGAGTTGTCAATTCAACCACACCTGGAAACTTAATATCTGCAGCAAAGTATTTAGTAGCAAAGTAATATGATAGTAGTGGTAACGGTAGCAAAAGTAATATTTTTGGTGTTTTGTAGTGACGATAACAATAGCAATGGAAAAGTAAATAAGCGAAGAACAATATATGGAAAGCTCGTAGGAAATGGATCGGTGATAGAGAATTATGCCGGATGCGATCGATCATGTAACAGTCATAACCTAGGGTGACACAGAACTAGCTCCAATTCATCAATGTAATGTAGGCATGTATTCGAATATGGTCATACGTGCTTATGGAAAAGAACTTGCATGACATCTTTTGTCCTACCCTCCCGTGGGAGCGGGGTCCTAGAAACTAACGGATATTAAGGCCTCCTTTTAGTAGAGTACCAGACCAAAGCATTAACACATAGTGAATACATGAACTCCTCAAACTAAGGTCATCACCGAAAGTGGTCCCGATTATTGTCACTTCGGGGTTGCCGGATCATAACACATAGTAGGTGACTATAGACTTGCAAGATAGGATCAAGAACTCTCATATATTCATGAAAACATAATAGGTTCAGATATGAAATCATGGCACTCGGGCCCTAATGACAAGCATTAAGCATAGCAAAGTCATAGCAACATCAATCTCAGAACATAGTGGATACTAGGGATCAAACCCTAACAAAACTAACTCGATTACATGATAAAGCTCATCCAACCCATCACCGTCTAGCAAGCCTACGATGGAATTACTCATGCACGGCGGTGAGCATCATGAAATTGGTGATGGAGGATGATTGATGATGACGATGGCGACGGATTCCCCTCTCCGGAGCCCCGAACGGACTCCAGGTCAGCCCTCTCGAGAGAGTTTAGGGAATGGCGGTGGCTCCGTATAGTAAAACGTGATGAATCTTTCTCCCTGATTTTTTCTCTCCGAACACGAATATATAGAGTTGGAGTTGAGGTCGGAGGAGCTCCAGGGGGCCACGAGGTAGGGGGGCGCGCCCAGGGGGCAGGCGTGCCCCCACCCTCGTGGCTAGGGTGTGGGACCCCTGGTCTTGATCTTTTGCCAGTATTTTTTATTATTTCCAAAAATAGTCTCTGTGAAGTTTCAGGTCATTCTAAGAACTTTTGTTTCTGCACATAAATAACACCATGGCAATTCTGCTGAAAACAGCGTCAGTCCGGATTAGTTCCATTCAAATCATGCAAGTTAGAGTCCAAAACAAGGGCAGGAGTGTTTGGAAAAGTAGATACGACGGAGATGTATCAACTCCCCCAAGCTTAAACCTTTGCTTGTCCTCAAGCAATTCAGTTGACAAACTGAAAGTGATAAAGAAAAACTTTTACAAACTCGGTTTGCTCTTATTGTTGTAAATATGTAAAGCCAGCATTCAAGTTTTCAGCAAAGATTATAAACTAACCATATTCACAATAATGCTTAGGTCTCATGTTTACTCATATCAATGGCATAATCAACTAGCGAGCAATAATAATAAATCACGGGTGACAACACTTTCTCAAAACAATCATAATATGATATAACAAGATGGTATCTCGCTAGCCCTTTCTCAGACCACAAAACATAAATGCAGAGCACCTTTAAAGATCAAGGATTGACTAGACATTGTAATTCATGGTAAAAGAGATCCAATCAAGCCATACTCGATGTAAACTAATCAGTAATTAATGCAAATGACAGAGGTGCTCTCCAGCGGGTGCTTTTTAATAAGAGGAGGATGACTCGGCATAAAAGTAAATAGATAGGCCCTTCGCAGAGGGAAGTAGGGATTTGTAGAGGTGCCAGAGCTCGGTTTTGAAATAGAGATGAATAATATTTTGAGCGGTATACTTTCATTGTCAACATAACAACCAAGACATGGCGATATCTTCCATGCTACACACATTATAGGCGGTTCCCAAACAGAATGGTAAAGTTTATACTCCCTCTCCACCAACAAGCATCAATCCATGGCTTGCTTGAAACAACGAGTGCCTCCAACTAACAAGAGTCCTAGGGGGAGTTTTGTTTGCAATTATTTTGATTTGATTTGCATAAAGCATGGGACAGGGCATCCCGGTGACCAGCCATTTTCTCGTGAGTGAGGAGCAAAGTCCACTCGTCTTGAGAATAACCTGCCTAACATGGAAGATACGGACAGCCCTAGTTGATACATGAGCTATTCGATCATACAAAACAGGATATTTATTCGAAGGTTTAGAGTTTGGCACATACAAATTTACTTGGAACGACATGTAGATACCGCATATAGGAAGGTATAGTGGACTCATATGGCATAACTTTGGGGTTTATGGAGTTGGATGCACAAGCAGTATTCCCGCTTAGTACAAGTGAAGGCTGGCAAAAGACTAGGAAGCGACCAACTAGAGAGTGACAACAGCCATGAACATGCATTGAAGTTAATGAACATTGAGTCCAAGAATGAGTAGGATACAATCCACCATGAACATAAATATCGTGAAGGCTATGTTGATTTTGTTTCAACTACATGCGTGAACATGTGCCAAGTCAAGTCACTTAAATCATTCAGAGGAGGATACCACCCTATCATACCACATCAAAACCATTTTCATAGCATGTTGGCACGCAAGGTAAACCATTATAAGCCCCTAGCTAATTAAGCATGGCATAAGAAACTATGATCTCTAATTATCATCGCAAACATGTTTATTCATAATAGGCTGAATCAGGAACGATGAACTAATCATATTTACAAAAACAAGAGAGGTCGAGTTCATACCAGCTTCTCTCATCTCAATCAGTCCATCATATATCATCATAATTGCCTTTCACTTGCACGACCGAACGATGTGGATAATAATAATAGTGCACGTGCATTGGACTAAGCTGGAATCTGCAAGCATTCAATAAATAGGAGAAGACAAGGCAATATGGGCTCTTTTGTCAGATCAACAATAATGCATATAAGAGCCACTTCAACAATTTAATCATGATCTTCTCCTATCGACCCCCAAAGAAAGGAAAAGAAATAAAACTATATACACGGGAAAGCTCCCAACAAGCAAAAGAAGAACAATAAATCTTTTGGGGTTTTCTTTTTAATTACTACTACAAGCATGGAAAGTAAACTAATTAAAAGCTACAACTAATTTTTTTTCTTTTTCATAAGGTTTATCAAACACACAAGAAGAAAGCATAAACAGAGAAAATAAACTAGCATGGATGATACAATGAAAAAGTATGAGCACCGGCAACTAGCAATGAGTGTGTGAACATGAATGTAATGTCGGTGGGAAATACGTACTCCCCCAAGCTTAGGCTTTTGGCATAAGTTGGTCTAATGCGATGGATGGCCTGGAGATATCCAAAGTTGTAGTTGGGGTCGTACTGAGATGCAACAGTCATTGCATCGTGGGCTGCAGCTTGGAGGCGAGCTATCTCAGCCCTCCTCTTATACTCTTCCGCCTCCTCTCTGGTTATAAAATATCTCCCTTTTGCCTGCAAATCAAAGAAAGTAGAAGCAGGGGGAGCGACGTGATAGGTGCATTGTCTGTTAAAGATTAGTCGGTACTGGAGGAACTGATCGTTCCTCTCAACAAACTGATGACGAACCATAGCCTCATAATCCAAATAAGCGGGAGGCAACTCAATATCATCCTCACGTATGGTTATACCAAGAAAATTAGCTATGCGGGTTGCATAAATTCCACCAAAGAAATCTCCATTAAATCTATTAAGATGCAACCTACGTGCAACAATGGCTCCCAGATTATAAGATTTATCTCCTAACACAGCACTCCTAAGAATACTGAGGTCAGGGACACACATGTGACATGCTTCATCTTTACCGTTAATGCATCTACCTATCAAGAGAGCAAAATAATGTATAGTGGGAAAGTGAATGCTCCCTATGGTAGCTTGTGCTATATCTCTAGATTCCCCCGCAGTTATACTAGCAAGAAAATCTCTAAATTCAGATTTGAGAGGTCCACTAGCACTACCCCATTGTGGAAGTTTGCAAGCAGTGGTAAAGTCCTCTAAGTCCATAGTGTAAGAATTTTCATAAATATCAAACAGGACAGTTTGAGAATTGCGTGAAGATGAAAATTCAAACCTCCTCACAAAGGAACTAGTGAGATAGTGGTACTGACGACACTTTTCTGCCTCGAAGCTCACAAGATCAGCATTACGCAAATATGCGTTAAATTCTTCCTTAATTCCTGCTCGATCCATGAAGTCCTCTAAAGTCCATTCACAAGACCGCACTGGAGCGTCCCTTGGTGGCTCATCATCAGCATCACACATTGCAAGCCTGGGTCCTTGTTTCCTTGAAGAACCACCTTGGTACATTTTCCTAAACATATTTCTTCCTCTGAAAAATTTCTGAAATTTTTAGTAACTTCAAATAAAAGTAAACCAAACTCAACAAAATTGATAGCAACTACTCCTACAAGTGCCTAGAGCCTGTATCATGCATTAGAACTACTTGGAACCATATAAATTTGACATGCAAGCTCAAGAACATGGTCACCTAGGTAGCACAAATTTGCAATGAGTAAAGCACTAGAACAAAAACTAATTGGACCAATGGAGGAGTCACATACCAAGGAACAATCCCCCAAAGCAGTTGTGTGAGAGGTGCTTTGAGCAAGGAGATCGAAAATCACAGCAAAAAGGGCTAGAACTCGTGCTTGAGCGGGATAATGGTGTTTGTGGGGGGAGGAAGGAGTGTGTGGGTGCAGGAATAAGTGGAGGAGGGCCACCGTGGGCCCACGAGGCAGGGGGCGCGCCCTCCACCCTCGTGGCCAGGTGGATGCCCCCCTACTGTGTTCTTAGTGCCAAATATTCTCAAATATTCCAGAAAAAATCATATTTAAATTTTAGGGCATTTGGAGAACTTTTATTTTCGGGGTATTTTTATATTGCACGGATAATTCAGATAACAAACAAAAAAAATACTATTTTTGCTTTATTTAATATAAATAACAGAAAGTAAAAAGAGGGTACAGAGAGTTGTGTCTTCTAAATTCATCCATCTCATGCTCATCAAAAGGAATCCAGTAACAAGGTTGATCAAGTCTTGTTAATAAACTCATTCCAAGTAACATGGAACCGGAGAATTTTCGAATAACACTAGGTTACCTCAATGGGGATATGCACATCCCCAACAACAAGAATATCATATTTCTTCTTGACAGTAGGAAGAGGAAATTCAAAACCTCCAAAAATAATCGATGGAATTTTTCCAATAGAATTTATACTATGAACTTGAGGTTGTTTCCTCGGAAGTGTACCGTATGCTCATTACCATTAACATGAAAAGTGACATTGCCCTTGTTGCAATCAATAATAGCCCCTACAGTATTCAAAAAGGGTCTTCCAAGAATAATAGACATACTATCATCCTCGGGAATATCGAGAATAACAAAGTCTGTTAAAATAGTAACGTTTGCAACTACAACAGGCACATCCTCACAAATACCGACAGGTATAGCAGTTGATTTACCAGCCATGTGCAAAGATATTTCAGTAGGTGTCAACTTATTCAAATCAAGTCTACGATATAAAGAGAGAGGCATAACACTAACACCGGCTCCAAGATCACATAAAGCAGTTTTAGCATAGTTTCTTTTATGGAGCATGGTATAGTTGGTACTCCGGGATCTCCTAGTTTCTTAGGTATTCCACCTTTAAAAGTATAATTAGCAAGCATGGTGGAAATTTCAGCTTCCGGTATCTTTCTTTTATTAGTAACAATTTCTTTCATGTACTTAGCATAAGGATTCATTTTGATCATATCAGTTAATCGCATACGCAAAAAGATAGGTCTAATCATTTCAACAAAGAACTCAAAATCCTCATCATCATTTTTCTTGGATGGTTTGGGAGGAAAAGGCATGGGTTTTTGAACCCATGGTTCTCTTTCTTTACCATGTTTCCTAGCAACAAAGTCTCTCTTATCACAACGTTGATTCTTTGATTGTGGGTTATCAAGATCAACAGTAGGTCCAATTTCTATATCATTATCATTGCTAGGTTGAACATCATCATGAACATTATCAGTAACATTATCACTAGTTTCAGGTTCATTACCAGATTGTGTTTCAGCATCAGAAATAGAAATATCATTTGGATTCTTAGGTGTTTCAGCAATAGGTTCACTAGAAGCATGCAAAGTCCTATCATTTTTATTTTTCTTCCTTTTAGAAGGACTAGGTGCATCTATATTATTTCTCTGAGAATCTTGCCCAATTCTCTTAGGGTGGCCTTCAGGATACAAAGGTTCCTGAGTCATTTTACTAGTTCTAGTAGCCACTCTAACAGCATAGTCCTTATTCTTACTATTCAATTCATTGAGAAAATCATTTCGAGCTTTAAGTACTTGTTCTACTTGAGTGGTAACCATAGAAGCATGTTTACTTATAAGTTTAAGTTCACCTTTGACATTAGCCATATAATCACCCAAGTGTTCAAGCATATCAGCACTGCGTTTTAATTCTCTACCAAAATAAGCATTGAAGTCTTCTTGCTTAACCATAAATTTATCAAACTCATCTAAGCATGGGCTAGCAAACTTGGTGAATGGGATTTCAGCTTTATCATATCTATAGAGAGAATTTACCTTTACTACCTGTGTCGGGTTATAAAGTCCATGTGTTTCTTTAATAGGCGGTAAATTCTTAACATCTTCAGCTTTAATACCCTTTTCATTCATGGATTTCTTTGCCTCTTGCATATCTTCAGGACTGAGAAATAGAACACCCCTTTTCTTCGGAGTTGCTTTAGGAATAGGCTCAAGAGTTGGCTCAGGAAGTGTCCAATTATTTTCATTTGTCAACATATTATTCAATAGAATTTCAGCTTCATCCGGTGTTCTGTCCCTGAAAACAAAACCATCACAACTATCCAGGTAATCTCTAGAAGCATCGGTTAGTCCATTATAAAAGATATCAAGTATTTCATTTTTCTTAAGAGGATGATCAGGCAAAGCAGTAAGTAATTGGAGAAGCCTCCCCCAAGCTTGTGGGAGACTCTCCTCTTCAATTTGCACAAAATTATATATATCCCTTAAGGCAGCTTGTTTCTTATGAGCAGGGAAATATTTAGCGGAGAAGTAATAAATCATATCCTGGGGACTATGCACACAACTAGGATCAAGAGAATTAAACCATATCTTAGCATCACCCTTTAATGAGAACGGAAATATTTTAAGGATATAAAAGTAGCGATTTCTCTCATCATTAGTGAACAGGGTGGCTATATCATTTAATTTAGTAAGATGTGCCACAACAGTTTCAGATTCACAGCCATAAAAAGGATCAGATTCAACCAAAGTAATTATATCAGGATCAATAGAGAATTCATAATCCTTATCAGTAACAAAGATAGGTGAAGTAGCATAAGCAGAATCATATTTCATTCTAGCATTCAGAGTTTTTTTTAGCTTAGCTAATAATTTCTTAAGATCACTTCTATCATTGCAAGCAAGGAAGTCTCTTTTAGTTTCTTCATCCATAACATAGCCCTCAGGCACAATAGGTAATTCATATTTATTAGGAGAGCCTTCATAATCACTTTCATCAGTATTATCAGTTTCAATAATTTCATTCTCTCTAGCCCTAACGAGTTGTTCATCAAGAAACTCACCGAGTGGCATAGTAGTATCAGGCATAGAAGTAGTTTCATCATAAGTATCATGCATAGCAGAAGTGGCATCATCAATAATATGCGACATATCAGAATTAATAGCAGAAGCAGGTTTAGGTGTCGCAAGATTACTCAAAATAGAAGGTGAATCAAGTGCAGAGCTAGATGGTAGTTCCTTACCTCCTCTCGTAGTTGAGGGATAAATCTTGGTTCTTGGATCTTTCAAGTTCTTCATAATGATAAGCAGATATAAATCCCAAGTAACTCAAAGAATAGAGCTATGCACCCCAGCAACGGTGCTAGAAAATAGTCTTGATAACCCACAAGTTTAGGGGATCGCAACAGTTTTCGAGGGTAGAGTATTCAACCCAAATTTATTGATTCGACACAAGGGGAGCCAAAGAATATTCTCAAGTATTAGCAGTTGAGTTGTCAATTCAACCACACCTGGAAACTTAATATCTGCAGCAAAGTATTTAGTAGCAAAGTAATATGATAGGCAGTGGTAACGGTAGCAAAAGTAATATTTTTGGTGTTTTGTAGTGACGATAAAAATAGCAATGGAAAAGTAAATAAGTGAAGAACAATATATGGAAAGCTCGTAGGCAATGGATCGGTGATAGAGAATTATGCCGGATGTGATCGATCATGTAACATTCATAACCTAGGGTGACACAGAACTAGCTCCAATTCATCAATATAATGTAGGCATGTATTCCGAATATAGTCATACGTGCTTATGGAAAAGAACTTGCATGACATCTTTTGTCCTACCCTCCCGTGGGAGCGGGGTCCTAGCGGAAACTAAGGGATATTAAGGCCTCCTTTTAATAGAGTACCGGACTAAAGCATTAACACATAGTGAAATACATGAACTCCTCAAACTAAGGTCATCACCGGAAGTGATCCTGATTATTGTAACTTCGGGGTTGCCGCATCATAACACATAGTAGGTGACTATAGACTTGCAAGATAGGATCAAGACCTCTCATATATTCATGAAAACATAATATGTTCAGATCTGAAATCATGGCACTCGGGCCCTAGTGACAAGCATTAAGCATAGCAAAGTCATAGCAACGTCAATCTCAGAACATAGTGGATACTAGGGATCAAACCCTAACAAAACTAACTCGATTAAATGATAAATCTCATCCAACCCATCACCGTCTAGCAATCCTACGATGGAATTACTCACGCACGGCGGTGAGCATCATGAAATTGGTGATGGAGGATGGTTGATGATGACGATGGCGACAGATTCCCCTCTTCGGAGCCCCGAACGGACTTCAGATTAGCCCTCCCGAGAGAGTTTTGGGCTTGGCAGCGGCTCTATATCGTAAAACGCGATGAATCTTTCTCCCTGATTTTTTTCTCTCCGAACACGAATATATAGAGTTGGAGTTGAGGTCGGAGGAGCTCCAGGGGGCCCATGAGGTAGGGGTGCGCCCCCATCCTCGTGGCTAGGGTGTGGGCCCCTGGTCTTGATCTTTTGCTAGTATTTTTTATTATTTCCAAAAATAGTCTCCGTGAAGTTTCAGGTCATTCCGAGAACTTTTGTTTCTGCACATAAATAACACCATGGCAATTCTGCTGAAAACAGCATCAGTCCGGGTTAGTTCCATTCAAATCATGCAAGTTAGAGTCCAAAACAAGGGCAAAAGTGTTTGGAAAAGTAGATACGATGGAGACGTATCATTAACTAAAAAATGACCAAGTTTACCTATGTTAGCTCCAATATGATCCATTTTACCTAGGTTAGCTCCAAAATGACCTATTTACCTAGCTTAGCTCTAAAATGACTTACACACTTTGCATTTTTACCTAGCTTAGCTAAAAATGGCATTTTTCCTACCTTACTTAGAAGAAGAAGAAGATAAAGAAGAGGAGAGGTGACTAAGAAAGAGAAGATAAATTCTTCTTCTTCTTTTTCTTCTTTTTCTTCTAGTTAGTCTTCTTCTTCTAACTTTCATCTTTCCTAATTTGTAGATTTGCTTGCGTTCATGCAGTCTACTCTTTTCCTTGTGCTTCTTTTCTGTTCTTCGAAACTTGTTGCAAACTTGTTGTTGGATGTGTTGGATATGTCGTTGGATATGTGTTGGTATGCTTGTGTGTGTGTATGTATCTATGAAATTGAATGAATTTAAGAAAAAAACAGGGTCTATACAGGCTCTTTACCGTCCGCCAGCAGACGACAAAGACCTTTGCCATCAGCCAGCAGACGGCAAAGCTACCACGTGGCAGCTACCTGTGCAACCTGGAAGCACTGGGCTGGCCTATATGATTGCTTTATCGTCTGCTAGCCGACAACAAAGACTTTTGCATCTTTATCGTGAGCCAGTAGACGACATAGCATGCCACGTGGCAGCAACCTGGGCTGTCCTATATGGGAACTTTGTCGTCTGCTGGAAGAGGACAAAGATGCAAAGGACTTTGCCGTCTGCCAGCAGATGGCAAAGCACGCTGTTAACCCCCTAACGGACCTAACCTTCCACGTGTGCCGTCTAGGCTCTTTGCCATCTGCTGGCAGACGACAAAGACCATTTCATCTCTGTCGTCCACCAGCAGACAACAAAGAGGCCTTTGTCGTAACTTATTCAGCCGGACCTGTTGTCGTTTGCTGGCTGACGGCAAAGGCCTTTGCCGTCCGCCATGGTAGACGACAAAGTGTCTGATTCCTATAGTGTAAGATGCTAGAGTTTCACAGATAAAGTGACTTCAGTCTCACCGATCAGTACACTTTGGTCATACCGAGTTGTACTTAGTGCAATGGCCAAGGCCAATCGGTGTGACCGAAATCCCCAGATTGGTCGGTCGGAGATGGGTTCGACGGAAACCTAACCCTAAGTTTTTGCATCAAATCTATTCGAAGGAATTTACTTGTTGGATAGATTGATCTCATACGTGGGAAGAACAATGGCTATGTACTTTGTTCAAGAATCGGAGCAGTGGATAGCACAAAGGGTCGAATTCGTAGCCTAACTTGGTGACGGATCGCTACAGCGGCAACAACAGTGAAGATTCCCATTGACAGCGATGGAGACCAGTGGCGGAGGGTTAGTGGTAGAGACAGCGATGATCCGGAGACCTAGAGGCGACAGTGCTAGGGAGGCGCGGGCGAGTGTGTTTGAAGAATTTTCCAAACTCTAAGTCACGGTATATATACCCAGTCGCTGTCGGTGGCGCCAAGTGGAACGCCTTGGTGGCACCTAGATGCAAAACTGCTAGCAGTTGCTGCAACTCGGTGAGACCGAATCGTTATAATATGTAGCACCAAGATGAAAACCTAGATCAACTTAATGATTTTGGTGAGACCGAATGGGAGTGGGTTGGTCTGATTGAAAATCATTAAGAGGTTTTGGAAGTTAAACCCTTGACAGATCAGTGGCTCCGAGTGCTCCTCACCCGGAGGGTCCGAAAGTGACTTGTTCAAACTTTGTGATGTAGCATGAATAGAGTTTGAGACGAGAAAAAGCATAGATAGCTAGAGGGAGTACTTAGGCATTCTTGTCCATCCATTTGGCAAAAGAAAAAACAAGCAATCAAAGCAACAAATGGATGTCCTCGAATGAAGAAAATTATGCAACCAACATGCTCACACAATAAGATAGCAAATAAAACATGTGGCAAAGCATGCACATACACTCTAGCATCTATCAAGCAATTAGCGATGACTAGGTCATCTATATATGAGTATATTGACTGAGTCAAATGAGAACATTTGATTGTAGGTCATACTCATCTTTTAAGCACAAGTGGGGTTACCAGTTTTACATAAAGCATTGTTGTGTTCACACCATTAGAGTTGCTTTAGCTCAATTCTTAGAGTAAAGCTCCCCCTAGATGTGATATCCCCCTGAGAGGGATGAACTAACCTTGGGTTTTGTCGATGATGACTTCATGTAGATGTTGAAGATGTGCATGCTCAATGTTGATGTAGATCATTTGGAGCAATCCATTGGAGTGTTTTGCACTTTCAATACCTACATCGGTTAGTCCCACAAGGAACATACAAGGATATCCATAGACATAGAGTGAAACACACTTATGATGATGTCCATGAAAGCATTAGGTTACCTTGTCCCTTGTCTTACCAACAAGAGGGTTTGTGACTCCATGAACTAGTGCAAGATGTGAAAGTTGATTGCAGTTGTCCTTGACAAAATGAATGTGCGTAAAGTATGTTGGCGGAGTCACTCTCAAGAACTCTCTAGTTCTTCTTCTTTGGGATCCACATCAACTTGATGGGAATCCTTGGAGTTGTAGTCGTACTTGATGAATTAGAACTTGACATAGTCTTGGGAACCCACTTGACCATGGCCTTAGGAGCTTCTTCAAATGAATCAATCTCTTCTTGAAGCTTGTCCTTGCGTTTTAGCTTGTGGTCTTGTGGTGGAAGATCATCTTGAGCTTGTGTTCCCTTGAAAGAAGTGGGATCATACTTCTCTTGTTGAGGAACAAACTTCGTCTTGGGATATTGATATTCTTCCCACTCAACTCCATTGGTATTGAACTTTCGATCAAAACCAACACCTTGATTCTTCTGGCACCTTCCTTGCTTGCGTACAATTTCCTCAAATTGCATACTTCCGGCAAGGCTCTTGTAAACACCTTTCTCTATAATTCCCTTCAATAAGCTATTTTCTTGCTCAAGTGTAACTTGGCTAAGAGAATCATTAGTGGAATCAAGAGAACTACTAGAAGCAACAATATTGGATTTAACATGATTATTGTTACTACTAGAGGAAGAATCTTTCTTGTTCTTATTGCTAGATTTTACTTGTGTCATGTAAGTAGACAAGAGGAGAAATTTGGCAAGATAAGAAGAACTCTTCTATCGAAGATCATCATTGATAGCTTTTAGGAACTAATGCTCGTGCTCTAAATTTAGCTTCTCGAAGTGCAGCTTCTCATGAGTTCTTTTGAGCTCTCTATGATGCTCTAGAGTTGTTTCATGAGCTAACTTAAGATTGTTTAGTTCTTTAGTTAGAAGCTCAATCTCTTTCTTATCATTGTCATTCGTTTCATCTTGGTTAGTGTGATTAATAGCAATTTCATCATAGTTTTCATCACTAGTGTCGTCAACAAGTAAATCATCATCACCTAGAAAATCATCTTCATCAGTATTGAAATCAACATACTAGGGGTGTGATACCTTAGGGCCTTTAGCCATGAAGCATCTTCCAATTCCTTCATTTAGTGAGTCAAATATATCATAGGAGTTGGATGACACAAGTGCAAGTCCGGCAACACCTTCATCTTGAGTATATTCAGAGTCGGAGTGATAGCTTCTCTCGGAGTAGTTCTCGGAGTCGGAGCTGGATACCCATTCACCAACGTGAGCTTGATGTCTTCATCTTGTGTAGCTCTTTGATGACTTGTCCTTCTTTTCTGAATCCTTGCTTCTACGAGAGGGTATTCGTTCATAACGATCATCTCTACTCCTCTCTCTTGGAGGTGATTCATCTCTTTTACTCCTCCTTTTTGGTGAATCTTCTCTTTTCTTGTAGGGAGCCGTACACTCATTTGAATAGTGTCCAGGTCCTCCAAAATTGTAGCAATTACGATCACGACTAGAAGATCTTTTATCATTGTAGGACCTAGACTTGGAGCTTCTCTCTTTGCTTCTACTCTTGTAGAATTTGTTGAAGTTCTCCATTAAGCTCAATTCCTCATTGGAGACTTGCTTCTCACTTGATGTTGTAGGGGCATCACATGAAGATTTGTAAGCACCACTTGACTTGTTGTGAAGCTCTTCCTTATAATGGGATTCAACACCCTCCAAAATACTGGATTCATTACTTCCTAAAGTTGACACTCTTCCAAACCCACTTTCGTCAATATAATCATCATAAATAGGAGGCATGCTTTCATCATAATAAATTTGCACATTAAAACTTGGGGGACAATGTAGCGACCCGACCACAGATGGTCAAGCCTCTCTGTATATGTGCCATCCCTGGATCGGTATGCTGGCACACACAGTACATCAATGTATATATCAAAGTGCAATCACATGTATAAATAACGTAAAACTGATATATACCTCATAAGTCTCAGCGGAAACAAACAATCGGGTGTGGAGTCCCATCAACGCCATCGGCAGGTTGAGTGTAGACCGTAACCCTATGACGTAACTCTTACTCGTCAGAAGAAACATATCTGCAACATGAGACGTTGCAGCCATGTAGGTCAGTACATTGAATGTACCGGCAAGATCACTGTAAGAAAAACAGATGATAAACTATACTATATGCAATATGGCTTTGTGGCTCTGTATCTGAGTTTTGTTTGCATAAAAGCTGGTTTTATTTTCCCTACATCAAGGGAATTATCCAGAGTCTGTACTACGGAGTTTTCTATCATGACATGGTTCCGCCAACCGATGTCTCATAGCCCAAATCATCATAAGTTGCCCACAATTAATTTATCAGTCCGGTGTTGAGAGTTCCGAGATAGATCCAAGTCCAGAGGCTCAAATTGTCCGTAACCGGGGACACGGCTAATCGATTAGGTTTTAACCCTCTGCAGAGGTTTGTACACTTTACCCACAACATTCGATCCCTCTCTTTACATTCTCGCACTTTAGGGTGTTTGAGAATAAGATGACCGAAACACTTAAAATGAATTTGATGAAATTTATCCAAATCACTATTTTGGCTGTATCTTTAGTTTTATGAAATATTTTTGATTGATTCTTTTTGCTACTGTTTTAGAATTTTGGGATGTTACAAACCTACCACACTTAAAATGAATCTCGTCCTCGAGATTCGAAGAGGCTAGCAAGAAAAGGTTAGGGGTTGGGGGTCTTCTAGCACATATTTTGGTCGGAAGGGTCTAGTGTGCTAGCACACTTAAAAGCATGGGTATGGTTCAGACAAAACTCATGTACTCCATCCTTTTGGGTTGCTGATGTCGGTGTTCTCATATACTCCGGAATAGCTCTTTCACGGGTGCTGTTCCGGTCAGGGCATAACCTTTTCCTCAAACACGTGTCCTTTCATCCTGGTGACGTTCTTCCGAGTCTGGGTCTTCTTAGCTGACTGGTCTGTCGCCAATAATAAATAACTATCGAAATTCTCATGGTGGTCAACCATGCTGACCACTTGTAACATCCCAAAACAGTAGCAAAAAGAATCAATCAAAAATATTTCATAAAACTAAAGATACAGCCAAAATAGTGATTTGGATAAATTTCATCAAATTCAATTTTAAAGTAGTCAAATTTGAAATCCAAAGGTACAAACAGAAACTTAAAAAATTTGAATCTAATGCAAAAAGAATCAATCAATTTGGATCTAAAACATAAAAGTTATAAGCATTATAAAATCAGAACTATTTTGTTTTTAAAACAGAAACGAAAATAACAAAAAAAAACTAACGGGCGCTACGGGGTGTGCGAGCTGAAACTAAACAGCGCTCGGGCGGAAAATAACCGAAACGCGTACGGGCCAAAAGAGAAAGACCGATCGGCTAAACCGATTAGATCTAAACTGTAAATAAACCGAAGCTAAACCGATCTAGTAAAAAAACCTAACTGTTCGATCTAATCTAATCACGACCGTATAATCTAGATCAGATAGACGAGGAGGGAGAGAGAGCTCACCGCGGTGGTGGTCGATGGCGAGTGCGTCGGGCGACGACGGTGGCGGCGCTCCAGTGATCTTTGGCATCAGTGGGGTGGCCAGGGAGATGAAGCAGACGACGACGAGTCCAACGGTGGTCGTGGCGCCAGTGGAGGTGGTCGGAGACGGTCGGCGGCGAGGTCGAGGCGGCGGTGGCGTTCGGGCGCCGGCGGTGGCGGCGCTCCGTTGAGTTTCGGGCTCGCGCGAGCGCACGTGGAGGTGCGGATGAGCGAGGGGAGTGCGGAGGTGGTCTTGGGAGGCGGCGAGGGGGTTGGAGTAGCTCGGTGGGGCGGCAATGGCGCGGCGGGGGCGCTCGGCTCCGGCGAGCAATTGAGAAGGAGGCGGGGGTTCTCGGAGGGGGCTTTGGGGCGGAATCGGTTGAGGGAGGTGAGTATATATAGGGGGAGGGTGCTTGGAGGAGGGGGCGGATCGAGGAGAGGATCCCGAGAAATCCGGGATTCGGCGGCGGCGTGGTTCTGGCGTGGGGAGGAAGAAGGTCGCGGGCGAGAGCGATCGGGCAGTGGGGCCCTGCGGTCAGCGGCACTAGGCGAGCGAGAGGGGAGCGGGCGACCGAGGCGAAGGGGCTCCGGGCATCTGGCGCGGAGCTGGGCTGGCAGGCTCGGGCGCGCTGGTGGGCTGCGGTGTTGCTGGGCCTGTTGGCCTAGCCGCACGCTGGGCTTTTTTTTTGAATTAAAGCAGAGAGGGAAAAAACTAAATATAGAAAAAACATATAGTATTTTTATATAGGACATATATATATATCAAAATGTTCATAAAAATAAATCCTAAAATATGAACATATTTTCATCTACAAATAAAATTCAAAAAAATAATAATAAACCAAACAGTGCTACTATTGCATTAAAACCCAACAAAAATCATTTGTAAAATACCAACATGATTTCAAATTTATTTTCTCCTAATTTTCCATTGAAGGGAATCATTTTACCCTTATTTCCATTTATTTAATTTGAGGAGAAAAATAATTTGATTAAAAGTCAAATAACTCCTAAATGGTTTTGAATTTGAATTTCAAACCACTTCCAACTCTATTACATATAATTTGAAGAAGTCATTTTATCTTCTCTCATGAAAATCATTGAGTTGCATAAATCTTCTGAATTTGAAATATGTCCAAAAGGAATTCAAATCTTTTCAAAACCCTTTTCGTTTTAAATGGAAGAAGTCATATTTTCTTCACTGTAGGGTTTTGTGGTGAAATAAAATTTGAATTCATTGAGATCAAAAATGCAAAGTGAAAGTCTGGGAAAGTCATTTCATTCCCTCTCATTCAACTTTCAGAAAGTTTCAAATTCCACCCAGTTTCACACAATCAATCACTCACAATCAAACAAATAATCAAAGTGAATTATTTACTATAACATTCCAAAATTTAGAATTTTGGGATGTTACAGACAAAAAATATCATCTTCATCAAACATAACATCCCCAAGCTTGTAGCTTTGCATATCATTAGCATCATGAATATTCAAAGAATTCATACTAACAACATTGCAATCATGCTCATTATTTATACCAAACATTCTATTGAATTCTTCTTTTATCAATTGAGCACAATTTTCCTTTCCATCATTTTCACGAAATACATTATAAAGATGATCAATAATATGATGCAAGATCAACTCCATTTTTATGTAGTTTTCTTTTGTAAACCGAACTAGTGATAAAATAAGAAACTAAAAGATTTGATTGCAAGATCTAAAGATATACCTTCATGCATTCACCTCCCCGGCAAAGGTGCCAGAAAAGAGCTTGATGTCTACTACGCAACTTTATTCTTGTAGACTCGTGTTGGGCCTCCAAGCGCAGAGTTTTGAAGGACAGTAGCAATTTTCCCTCAAGTGGATGACCTAAGGTATATCAATCCATGGGAGGTGTAGGATGAAGATGGTCTCTCTCAAACAACCCCGCAACCAATACAAGAAATCTCTTGTGTCCCCAACACACGCAATACAATGGAAAATTGTATAGGTGCACTAGTTCGGCGAAGACATGGTGATAAATGTGTAATATTGGTGGTATAAATATATTTTTATAATCTAAATAAATAAAAATAGCAAGGTAGCAAATAGTAAACGGGCACAAAAACGGTATAGCAATGCTTGAGAATGAGGCCTAGGGTATGTACTTTCGCTAGTGCAATCTCTCGACAATGCTAATATAATTGGATCATATAACCGTCCCTCAACATGCAATGAAGAATCACTCCAAAGTTCTTATCTAGCGGAGAACATACGAAGAAATCATTTGTAGGGTACGAAACCACCTCAAATCTATTCTTTCCGATCGATCTATCCAAGAGTTCATACTAAAATAACACCAAATAAGTTCATATTCCTAATACTCAATCCAACACAAAGAACTTCAAAGAGTGCCCCAAGATTTCTATCGGAGAAACAAAAGACGAGAACGTGCATCAACCCCTATGCATAGATTACCCCAATGTCACCACAGGAATCCGCAAGTTGAGTGCCAAAACACATATCAAGTGAATCAATATGACACCCCATTGTCACCATGAGTATTCATATGCAAGACATATATCAAGTGCTCTCAAATCCATAAAAGTATCCAATCCGATAATAACAAAATCTCAAGGGGAAAAACACAATTCATCATAATAAGATAGAGAGGGGAAAACACCATATGATCTGACTATATTAACAAAGCCCGCGATACATCAAGATCATGATATCTCAAGAACATGAGAAGAGAGAGATTGAACACATAGCTACTGGTACAAACCCTCAACCCCGAGGGTGGACTACTCCCTCCTCATTGTGGTGGCCGCCGGGATGATGAAGATGGCCACCAGAGATGATTCCCCCTCCGGCAGGGTGCCGGAACGAGGTCTAGATTGGTTTTTGGTGGCTACACAGCTTTGCGGCAGCGGAACTTCTGATATAGGTTAACCCTGATGGTTTCTCTATTTATAGGATTTTTGGCGTTTGTTTCACGCTAAGATGGGCCTCGAGGTGAGCACAACCCATCGGGGCAAGCCAGGCCCACCAGGCGCGCCCTGGTGGGTTGTGCCCTCCTCGTGGCTCTTCTGGCCCTCCCACAAAGCTTCGGGGGTCTCTTTTGTTCCAAAAAAATGTCAAAAAGTTTCAACTCATTTGGAGAACTTTCATTTCTTCACAAAAAACAACACCACGGTAGTTCTGCTAAAAACAGCGTCAGTCCGGGTTGGTTCCATGCAAATCATACCAAAACCATATAAAATTGTTGTAAACATGGCATGAATACTTCATAAATTATAGATACATTGGAGACGTATCAGCATCCCCAAGCTTAATTCCTACTCATTCCCGAGTAGGTAAATGATAAAAGAAATAATTTATGAAGTGTGAATACTCTCAAAGTGCATAAGTTTGATCAATGATAATTTTAGTCACTTTTCCTATCATCATAACATCAAATCTTTCTCATAAAACTTATCATGATAAAGTAGCAATTGAAAATGGAATTTTTTTTGTGGAATGCTACCTATCAGATTCATCATAAACTCTTTTCTTTTGTAGCATGGACATTTGGACTTTTATATGGTTCAAAGCAATAGTATTGTTTTAACATGAGGACTTTAATACTCAAGCATACCAAGAAGCAACCATGTATTTCAAAATATCAACGCTAAAATAAGTTATCCCTAGCCCATCATGCTCAATCATTGATCCATTCATGAAACACACTCGCATATTAGCTACAACCAATACTTAGGTACGATCATAGTGCCTCCTAGTTGGTGCTTTATAAGAGAAGGTGGAGACTCAAATTAATAATAAAAATTGCATAAAGTAAAACAAAGTCCCTTCACAGAGGGATGTAGGGATTTGTAGAGGTGCCAGAGCTCAAAGCGAAAATTGAGAGATAAAAAAAGATTTTGAGAGGCATACTTTTCCCACCAACAAAAATGACTTAGAGCTCCCAAACTTTCCATGCTACATATATCATAGGCGATTCCCAAACAGAAAATAAAGTTTATTCCTTTTTCTACCATACTTTCACTTTCCATGGCTAACCGTATCCACGGGTGCTCTCCATACCAACACTTTCCAAGGAATTTATTATTTTACAACATAAAGTAAATTCATTTTTCATTTTGGGACTGGGCATCCCTAATACCTTTGCCTTACTGTCGTGCAATGACAAGTGAATAAACACTCATCGTGAGAATAACACATCTAGCATGGAAAACATTGGCCACCCCTCAATGCCTCGCGAGCGGTACGAGCACACAAAAGAGAAATTTGTTTTGAAAATTAGAGATGGCACATAAAAATTTTCTTAGAGCGGCAAAAGAATACCGCATATAGGTAGGTATAGTGGACTTATGTGGCAAAACTGGTTTAAAGGATTTTGGATGCACAAGTAGTGATCATACTTAGTGCAAAATGAAGGTTAGCAAAAGATTGAGAAGCAACCAACCAATAAACAAATAATCTCATAAGCAAGCATTGAGCATAATTAACACCGAATAATGCACCACAAGTAGGATGTAATTTCATTGCACAACCATTGACTTTCTTGCTTGCATAGGGAATCACAAACCTTAACACCAATATTCTTATTAAAGCATAATTACTCATCAAGATGACTCACATATCACATCATCATATCTCAAAACTATTACAAGGAATCAAGTTTATTTTGTCCAATGATCTTCATGAAAGTTTTTATTATATCCTTCTTGGATATCTATCACTTTGGGACTAATTTTCATGTGTTGCTTTTGAAAAGCTCAAAAAAATATAAGTAAAGATCATGAGCATAATATTTATTTCTCTCGAGTTAATTTAAGTGAAGCAAGAGAGAATTTATTCAAAAATGCTAAAGCACACCGTGCTCAAAAAGATATAAGTGAAGATCAAGAGAATAGTTAAGTAAATAGGTAGCTATTTGAAGACTCTCTCTTATTCAAAAACTTTCAGATATAAGTATTTTATTAAAACAGAAAGCAAAAACAAAATAAAATGACATTCTAAGAATAGCACACATCATGTGAAGAAGCAAAAACTTAGGCTCAACCGATACTAACCGATAATTGTTGAAAAAGAAAGGTGGGATGCCTACCGGGGCATCCCCAAGCTTAGATGCTTGAGACTTCTTGAAATACTATCTTGGGGTGCCTTGGGCATCCCAAGATTGAGATTTTGTGTCTCCTTAATTCCTCTCATATCACGGTTTTCCTAAATCTCAAAAGCTTCATGCACACAAAACTTAACAAGAACTCGTGAGACAAGTTAGTATAAACCAATGCAAAAACCTTATCATTCTCTACTGTAGAAAAACACTAAAATTATTATTCGACATTGCATACTAAATGCCTCTGCATATTTAATACTCCTATCCTCAAATAGAATCATTGAACAAGCAAACATATATGCAAACAATGCAAACATAACAGCAATCTGCCAAAACAGTACAGTCTGTAAAGAATGCAAGAGTATCAATACTTCCCTAACTCCAAAAGTTATGAAATTTTACCACACTATAGAAACTTTATCAGAGCTTATTTTGCAAAAAAGTTTCAACATTTTATCACATTCGGACTTTTCTAGGGAATTTTTGCAACATCGATAAACTTTCTATTTTCAAACAGGAACATGTAGGCTTGCAAAATAAGCATAGTAAAGGCTATCATTGCCACTTTTATTGAAATAAAAGATGCAAAACATTATTCTAAATAAAATCAAGCACATCCTAACAAAATAAAATGATGCTCCAAGCAAAACACATATCATGTGACGAATGAAAACATAGCTCCAAGTGAGGTTACCGATAATGTTGGAGACAAAAGAGGGGATGCCTTCCGGGGCATCCCCAAGCTTAGTTGCTTGGTTCTTCCTTGAATATTACCTTGGGGTGCCTTGGGAATCCCCAAGCTTAGGGTCTTATCACTCCTTGTTCTCCTCATATCGACATCTCACCCAAAACTTGAAAACTTCAATCCCACAAAACTTAACGGAACTTTGTGAGATAGGTTAGTATGATAAAGAGCAAACCATTTCACTTTGGTACTGTCAAAGACAAGATTCATAATTGTTTCCACACAATGCCTACTGTAGCATATAATTTCCACAATTTATATTGAGCAATATAAGCAATAGAAACTAGAAAACAAGCAAACTATGCATTGAAAACAGAATCTGTCAAAAACAGAACAGTCTGTAGTAATTTGTACTCCAACCATATTTCTACTACTCAAAAAATTCTGAAAAATATGAAAACCTGTGAAATTTGTCTATTAATCTTATAAAAAAATAATCAGCATTTTATCATGCTTCTGTTAAAAATGAGAATTGTTTTCCTGAGCGAAAAGTTTCTGTTTTTCAGCAAGATCAAATCAACTATCACCATAAGCCATCCCAAAGGTCTTACTTGGCACTTCATTGAAACAAAAGCAATGAAACATGATTACTACAGTAGCCTAATCATGTGAAAACACAAAAACAGTAGGTAAAAGTGTTGGATTGTCTCCCAACAAGCGCTTTTCTTTTATGCCTTTTAGCTAGGCATGATGATTTCAATGATGCTCACATAAAAGATAAGAATTGAAACATAAAGAGAGCATCATGAAACACATGGCAAGCACATTTAAGTCTAACCCACTTCCTATGCATAGGGATTTTGTGAGCAAACAACTTATGGGAGCAATAATCAACTAGCATAGGACGGCAAAACAAGTATAACTTCAAAATTTTGAACACATATAGAGGAAACATGATATTATTGCAATTCCTACAAGCATATGTTCCTCCCTCATAATAATTTTCAGTATCATCATGAATGAATTCAACAATATAACTATCACATAAGCATTCTTTTCATGACACAAAAGCATAGAAAACTTATTACTCTCCACATAAGCAAATTTCTTCTCATCAATAGTAGTGGGAGCAAACTAAACAAAATAACTATCATGCGAGTGAAAATTAAATATCATGATGACAAGTTTCAAAGTTATCATTATTCTTTCTAGCATACATGTCATCACCATAATCATCATAGATAGCAACTTAGTTCTCATAATCAATTGGAACCTCTTCCAAAATAGTGAATTCATCACTAAATAAAGTCATGACCTCTCCAAATCCACTTTCATAATTATCACAGTAAGATTCAACGCCCTCCAATATAGTGGGATCATTACTTCCTAAAGTTGACACTCTTCCAAACCCACTTTAATCAATATAATAATCATAAATAGGAGTGTGACGCCCCCGATTTAATCGTACACTAATCATACCCGCAAACGTGTACGATCAAGATCAGGGACTCACGGGAAGATACCACAACACAACTCTACAAATAAAATAAGTCATACAAGCATCATATTACAAGCCAGGGGCCTCGAAGGCTCGAATACAAGAGCTCGATCATAGACGAGTCAGCGCGAGTCAGCGGAGCAACAATATCTGTTACAGACATAAGTTAAAACAAGTTTTCCTTAAGAAGGCTAGCACAAACTGGATACGGATCGAAAGAGAGCGCAGGCCTCCTGCCTGGGATCCTCCTAAACTACTCCTGATCGCGTCAGCGGGCTGCACGTAGTAGTAGGCACCTCCCGAATAGTAGTAGTCGTCATCAACGGTGGCGTCTGGCTCCTGGACTCCAGCATGGTTGCAACAACCAGGTAGAAGGAAAGGGGGGAAAAGAGGGAGAAAGCAACCGTGAGTACTCATCCAAAGTACTCGCAAGCAAGGAGCTACACTACATATGTATGCAGGTATCAAATGGAATAAGGGTACATATGTGGACTGAACTGCAGAATGCCAGAATAAGAGGGGGATAGCTAATCCTGTCGAAGACTACGCTTCTGGCAGCCTCCGTCTTGCAGCATGTAGAAGAGAGTAGACTGAAGTCCTCCAAGTAGCATCGCATAGCATAACCTAACCGATGATCCTCCCCTCGTCGCCCTGTGAGAGAGCGATCACCGGTTGTATCTGGCACTTGGAAGGGTGTGTTTTATTAAGTATCCGGTTCTAGTTGTCATAAGGTCAAGGTACAACTCCAAGTCGTCCTGTTACCGAAGATCACGGCTATTCGAATAGATTAACTTCCCTGCAGGGGTGCACCACATATCCCAACACGCTCGATCCCATTTGGCCGGACACACTTTCCTGGGTCATGCCCGGCCTCGGAAGATCAACACGTCGCAGCCCTACCTAGGCACAACAGAGAGGTCAGCACGCCGGTCTAAATCCTATGGCGCAGGGGTCTGGGCCCATCGCCCATTGCACACCTGCATGTTGCGTACGCGGCCGAAGCAGAACTAGCCCCCTTAATACAAGAGCAGGCTTACGGTTCCAATCCGGCGCGCGCCACTCAGTCACTGACGTCACGAAGGCTTCGGCTGATACCACGACGTCGAGTGCCCATAACTGTCCCCGCGTAGATGGTTAGTGCGTATAGGCCAGTAGCCAGACTCAGATCAAATACCAAGATCTCGTTAAACGTGTTAAGTATCCGCGAACACCGACCAGGGCCAGGCCCACCTCTCTCCTAGGTGGTCTCAAACCTGCCCTGTCGCTTCGCCACAAAATCCACACAGAGGGCCGTTGGGACAAGGTCCTTTCAGCCCCCAATCCGTGAATCACTCGCGGGTGCTCCACAAGCCGACCCGTCTTTAGTCACCACATGTATCATGTATAAAGTATATAGTATATACCCGTGATCACCTCCCGAGTGATCACGGCCCGATAGTATAGCATGGCAGACGGACAAGAATGTAGGGCCACTGATGATAAACTAGCATCCTATACTAAGCATTAGGATTGCAGGTAAAGGTAACAACAGTAGTAGCAAGGACAGGCTATGCATCAGGATAGGATTAACGGAAAGCAGTAACATGCTACACTACTCTAATGCAAGCAGTAGTAGAGAAGAGTAGGCGATATCTGGTGATCAAAGGGGGGCTTGCCTGGTTGCTCTGGCAAGAGAGAGGGGTCGTCAACACCGTAGTCGTACTGGGTAGCAGCGGCGTCGGTCTCGATGTCTAGCGAGAGAAGAGGGAAGAGGGGGAAGAAACAATAAATATAATGTAAACAAATGCATGATGATGCATGACATGACAAAGCGTGATGCTAGGTGTGCCCTAACGCGTTACGAGGTGGTACCGGTGAAGGGGAGGAACATCCGGGAAATTATCCCCGGTGTTTTGCGTTTTCGGGCAGAGGAGTCGGAGGGGAAAAGTTGCGTGTTCGCTATGCTAGGGATGCGTGGCGGACGAACGGGTTGCGTATCCGGATTCGTCTCGTCGTTCTGAGCAACTTTCGTGTAGAAAGTATTTCCATCCGAGCTACGGATTATTTTATATTAATTTTTAAAGTTTTAATTCATTTTCTAGAATTACTGAAATTCTGCTAAGTCCTTAGTTTTAAACATCATTTAGCTGTTTTCTAGAGGCTATAACTAGTGTTCTATTCATCTATGAATTGGTGCCTTATACCAATATTGATCACTTTCCTGTGGTCTACAAGATGGTATCAATTTCATCATTGTTAAATCCCTGTAACTTGTCTATTTTCTGCTCCAAAGTTGCTATGGCAGTATATCTGTTTTTAGTTCTGCCAGTTAACAGAACATAGACTTTTGTCATTTTCATAGGAATTAATACAGGCAACTTTTGGATTTGGTCCAATGGAAAGAATTGAACCTTGACAAGTGTACTACCCACACATATTTATTTTAGCTATGTTGAGGTTTGTTTAGTTCCTATTTTGAGGCTGTTTAGGGGGCTAATCGTTGCAGTTTTAGAAAAGCTAGCAGCTGCTACAGTAACTAAATGTTACTGTAGCAGCGCTGCACTTGTAGCAGCAGCATTACAGGAAGCAGCGGCACGCGCGCAGGGCGGCGATGCGGCAGCAGCAGCTATAGCAAGCAACAGCAGAGCAGCGTGGGCATCAAGCAGCAACAGCGAACGCATGCGGGGGCAACGGCTCACGAACGGCAGTAGTTCAGCAGCGATCAGCGCAAGCGCGACGAGCAGCAGCGAGGGCGCGCGAGGGAGGCGACAGGGGAGTGGCCGGGCGAGGCAGGCGTGCGCGCAGGCACGCGCGGGCTGTAGGGGCGCGGCCAGGAGAGGCTATGCGCGCGGGGACACGGAGGTCCGGCCATGGCGGCCACAGGCGACGGGGCGGGCGCGGGGAGTACAGGGGCTGGCGGCTGCGGTGAGCGCGGCGGGTAGCGGGTTCCGTCCATGGCGGCAGATACGACTAGGGGACGCGCGTGAGCAAAAAGGAGTGGGGAAAACAGCGGGAGCTCACAGCGAGGTCAACGCGAGCTCGAGGAAGATGATGCGGGTCGAAGCAGTGCAGATCGAGTGAAGGAGCGCGACCACCGTAGTCGAGGAAGACGACCCAATTGCGGTGACTCCCGGCGATCCAGCCCGTGAGGTATCGTGTAGAGGATGAAGGCGACGAGGCGGACCTCCTGGACATGTTTGAGTAGCGCAGACGTGGTCGATGGGGTGCGTTTAGGATGGTTCCGCTCGATTTTGTGCTCAGAACGGATGAAGTCGACCGCGACGGTTCTCCTGGATGCCTTGGCGCGACGAGGGGAGGTCGGTGGCCGCGACTACTGCGACGATGAGCACGGTCACCGCGTCGAGCTCCGATCTTGATTTGTAGTAGATGAGGAGGGGGCGAGCAAGGGGATTAGGGGGAGGCTAGGGTTGACCAGGCGAGGGGGCGAGCTTTTATAGGGCGCCGAGGTCGCCTGGATGCGCGCCGTGTGGCCATCCACGCCATGGACGTGCCATCTGCGCCCACGGGGTGCGGGGAACAGGGGAAGGGGAACGAGGGGGGGTTAGGTGGGTTGGCCGGGCAGCTTTGGCCGATTGGGCCACGTGGCCCAGCGGGGTGGTCTGGCCTTTTTTTTTCTTTGATTCTTTTGCCTTTTCTTTTCCTTTTGATTTCTTTTAATGTTTTATTTTTCTTTTACTATTTTATTTTAGTCTTAGTAAAATATACAAGCAGCATCTAAATTAGTATTTCAACTTAGCTCCTAGTCACAAAAAGTCTAGCCCTCAAATAAATTAGTTTGACATTTTATTAATTACAAAAGGTATTTAAATAAGTGTTTTTACTACTGTTTTATTCATCTTATAGTACTTAAACATTTTATAAAGGTGTGGTTTCTCCACTATAATTACCTATGCAATATTTGGTTCACTCCGAACATTTTAGTTTTAATATTTGAAAACTTTTATTGCTTGCTTGATTTTGAATTTGAATTTTATTCGGTTCCGAACTAACGCAAGATTAGCATCAGTAATCGAAGTGACGTGGCGTCATTAGCAGAGAATTACTGTAGCTTAATTATCCGGGCGTCACAAGGAGGCATGCTTTCATCATAATAAATTTGCACATCTAAACTTGGGGGACAAAAAATATCATCTTCATCAAACATAACATCCCCAAGCTTGTAGCTTTACATATCATTAGCATCATGAATATTCAAAGAATTCATACTAACAACATTGCAATCATGCTCATCATTTATACCAAACATTCTATTGAATTCTTCTTCTATCAATTGAGCACAATTTTCTTTTCCATCATTTTTACGAAATACATTATAAAGATGATCAATAATATGATGCAAGCTCAACTCCATTTTTATGTATTTTTCTTTTATAAACCAAACTAGTGAAAAAACAAGAAACTAAAAGATTCGATTGCGATATCTAAAGATATACCTTCATGCACTCACCTCCCCGGCAAAGGTGCCAGAAAAGAGCTTGATGTCTACTACGCAATTTTATTCTTGTAGACTCGTGTTGGGCCTCCAAGCGCAGAGTTTTGTAGGACGGTATCAATTTTCCCTCCAGTGGATGACCTAAGGTTTATCAATCCGTCGGAGGTGTAGGATGAGGTTGGTATCTCTCAAACAACCCTTCAACCAAATACAAGAAATCACTTGTGTCCCCAACACACCTTTGTATAGGTGCACTAGTTCGGCGAAGATATGGTGATAAATGTGTAATATTGGTGGTATAAATATATTTTTATAATCTAAATAAATAAAAATAGCAAGGTAGCAAATAGTAAATGGGCACAAAAACGGTATTGCAATGCTTGAGAATGAGGCCTAGGGTATGTACTTTCGCTAGTGCAATTTCTCGACAATGCTAATATAATTGGATCATATAACCGTCCCTCAACATGCAACGAAGAATCACTCCAAAGTTCTTATCTAGAGGAGAACATATGAAGAAATCGTTTGTAGGGTATGAAACCACCTTGAAGCTATTCTTTCCGATCGATCTATCCAATAGTTCATACTAAAATAACACCAAATCATTTCATATTCATAATACTCAATCCAACACAAAGAACTTCAAAGAGTTCCCCAAGATTTCTACTGGAGAAACAAAAGACGAGAATGTGCATCAAACCCTATGCATAGATTACCCCAATGTCACCACGGGAATCCGCAAGTTGAGTGCCAAAACACATATCAAGTGAATCAATATGACACCCCATTGTCACCATGAGTATTCATATGCAAGACATATATCAAGTGCTCTCAAATCCATAAAAGTATTCAATCTGATAACAACAAAATCTCAAGGGGAAAAACTCAATTCATCACAACAAGATAGAGAGGGGAAAACACCATATGATCCGACAATATTAACAAAGCCCGTGATACATCAAGATCGTGACATCTCAAGAACACGAGAGAGAGAGAGAGAGATTTAACTCATAGCTACTGGTACAAACCCTCAACACCGAGGGTGGACTACTCCCTCCTCATCGTGGTGGCCGTCGGGATGATGAGGATGGCCATCGGAGATGATTCCCCCCTCCGGCAGGGTGCCGGAACGGGGTCTAGATTGGTTTTCAGTGGCTACAGAGCCTTGCGGCGGCGGAACTTCTGATCTAGGTTAACCCCTGATGGTTTCTCTATCTATAGGATTTTTTGGTGTTGGTTTCACACTAAGATGGGCCTCGAGGTGAGCACAACCCACTAGGGCAAGCCAGGCCCACCAGGCACGCCCTAGTGGGTTGTGCCCTCCTCGTGGCTCTTTTGGCCCTCCCACGAAGCTCATTTGGAGAACTTTCATCTCATTTGGAGAACTTTCATTTCTGCACAAAAAAACAACACCACGGTAGTTCTGCTGAAAACAGCGTCAGTCCGGGTTAGTTCCATGCAAATCATACCAAAACCATATAAAATTGGTGTAAACATGGCATGAATACTTCATACATTATAGATACGTTGGAGATGTATCAATGACCAAAACCACGCGGGGATTAGTTGTACTTTCAATGAACTAGAGCACCTATACAAATTACCATTGTATTCAGTGTGTTGGCGACACAAGAGAGTTTTTATTATTTGGTTGCAGGGTTGTTCGAGAGAGAACATCTTCATCCTACGCCTCCCACGGATTGATAAACCTTAGGACATCTACTTGAGGGAAAATTGCTACTGTCTTACAAAACTCTACGCTTGGAGGCCCAACACAAGTCTACAGGAACAAGTTACATAGTAGACATCAGGAGGGCGGTGAGGTTATCGTGCTCTCCTTCGATGAAGAGGTCGAAGGCAGGAGGATGACGTCACCGAGGGCGTCGAGGTGGGCGGCGAGGACGAGGAGATCGACGTCGACGAGTGGAGGAGTGTCTTCCGCAACGACCCCGACGACGGCACCGGCCCGGACCCGGCTCGCGGCACACCGTACCTGACGAGGAAGGATTGGCTCGACCTCCACTTTGATCGAAAGTAGTTTAGTTTAGTTAAAATTTATGTTTTTGTTCGGTTATGCAAAACTATCTATGTTTATCTTTGAATGCATGCTACTTTCGGTTGAACCTGCTTGAACCTGATCAAATTGAAGTTTACATTGTTAAGTTTAGGGGATTGGCTAGAAATGGCCAAAAATTTCTGGAGTATATATATACTCCACTAAGCGTTTTAGTCTGTTAACTTTTAAGGGATCGGCCAGAGATGGCCTCATGCCTTGTTTATTTCAGTTCTTCACAATGTGATGCTCTATATGTGCAACTATTTGCCATGCAGTTCAATTTCATTAATAACAGTTTCAACAATACCACTATGAATTACGATATTTTGTTGTTGTTAAGGATGTTGCAGTTAACACACATTTTTTGTTTTTTTACAATAACTAGTGTACTTTAGACATGCACAATACTAGTTTGAATGACTATATTTGCTTGTTTTTAAATCTTATGCCTGTTGCGGTTAACACACCTTTCCACTTCTTGTTTTGCTTAACAGCGTGCTTAAACCTGCACACTAAAGCTGTCATTTGTAGATTATGTTGTCTACCATGGATATATTTGGTTCATGGTTAGGCTGTTGTGCTTAACATGCCTTTATATGTACTCATACAGGACAATATTGAGAACAATTGTTGCTTTCCATTGAGGTTAGTTTCATCGCATTGCTTATATATACTCACTGTTCAGGATATCGGTAGCTGGTACCATATAGCCTGGGGGTTGATAAGGGATTAATCATCGAATCGGACATTTCACTGAATATATCTTTAACCCATTTATCGGTAGATTAACTAGGGCCATATTTAATATATCCGAGGCTACATAGCAACATGCATTGTACTGAATGACTAAATATGCAATCCTAGGCTACATAGCAACAAGGAAGAGTTTTACCTTAATGTTTTGATGATGTCTATATATACATGTAATAAGATATTATATAATGGGATGGAGGGAGTGTTGTACTACATCATTTTGCAATTGATGTTTAGCTTCTAATATTAATTTGGTGCTTTTAGGTACCTATGTCACTACCAAAGATCCACACTTCGACCCTTTCTGCGTATGGGGCAATGAGATATTCATGAACCAGCATCAAGTGAGGAAACTGATAAAGATTGTTATTCAAATGGGTCAAAAGATGGCAATCAAACTATTTGTTTACACTTTATGCAAGACAACAATGAACTACAGGATAGTAAGTAAGAACTATGTAGCCTTCTTTTTACTGCCCATAATGATTTGAGTTAGAGGACAATGAGTGAATCTTTTTTCCTTTGTAGTGGATCCAGAAGCAGTTTACTCAAGATTACCTCTCAAACTACATGAATGGTGACCAGCCATCACAAGGGGTTGGACTAGAGTCGTGCGTGCCTTCTGCATCGAGGAGAGCATAATAGGGCCATTCTACTTTACCTTGTTCAACAACCAGAATGTCTCTCGCCTCTTTATTTACCATATTTAATAGTACAAGTATACAACTCTGGTTCATCATTCTTTATTTGGTGCTTATGTAATTCTCAAACATATGTACCTATGAATCGAATAATGCATTGGTTGTTTGAACCTGATGGATATGAATAAAGCTATAGCCTACTTTCAAATTCAAATTAGGTACAATTTTAAATAGCAGCAATTAAATTAGGGTGAAATTACGCTCTGTAGGTCACTACGCCGCACACGGTCTATAAAGCATAGCGTGTGTGATATACATCATAATCCGACACGGTTCACAGAGAGAAAACATGTGTAACCATGTACACAGTTGTCGTTTACAAAGCGTGTGTGATGTCAGACAATATCACAAATGGTGCGGGAAAACTAAATGTGTGTGACTGTCGACCTATTGTACACGGTTTACAATCATGAACTGTTTGTGATGTGCCAGGCATCGTAAACATAGAGCCAGTTTGGTACATTCCTGAAAAAATCCCATGCCTAGAATGTGCCTGGACTGCGCCTGGTTTTAGGTAAAACCACAGAAGTCCGACTTTGATGGGAATGCGAGCACAAACGAGTTGCAAGGATGAAGCGTTTGGGATATTCGAGATATCAAAAACAGTTTTAGAGGGACAATTGTATGCATCAAGGCTCCCTATCCCCGACGCTTTCTAGGTCATGTGGGAAGGACACCCCTATCGCACACACTCACTTGGCGATGGTTCAAAACACCGTCACGGGAAGGGGTTAAAAACCTTTTGTTGTAGCACCTTGTTGTACTAGTGGAAAGGTTAAGACTAATAATGACAGGATATATCTTTTTCTCATCAAGATAAGCATATTTCAATGTGTCTGGCAATTGTTTTAATTCAAACACAGGATCACCTTTAGGTGGAGGAGGAACTCCTTGAGTTTTAATAGGCAAATTGTGTTTAAGGAGAGGTTGTTATTCAAAGAAATTTTTATCTATTTCATTTCTCTCATCCAAGTGCATATCATTTTCATGGTCTAGCAAATATTGTTCTAGTGGATCAGTAGGAGGTATAGAAATAGAAGCAAGACCAATTATTTCATCCTTACTAGGCAATTATTTATTATGAGGTTGTATATTAAACTTAGAGAAATTAAACTCATGAGACTCATCACCAAAACTAACACTGACAGTTTGTTATGACAACCTATAGTAGCATTGACATTGTTCAAGAAAGTCCTATCAAAGATTATGGGACAAAAGTCATCTTGTGGGGAACCAAGAACTAGAAAATTAGTAGGGTATTTTATTTTCCCACACAAGACTTCAACATCTCTAACAATCCCAAGTGGTGTGTTGGTGTCTCTATTTGCAAGTTTAATAGTAACATCTATGTCTTCTATTTCAGCGGGTGCTATGTCATTCATAATTTCTTGGTATAAGGTAAAAGGAATAGCACTCATGCTATCACCTAAATCACATAAGCCATGATAACAGTGATCTCCTATTTTAACTTAGACAACAGGCATAACAACGACATGTCTATGTTTATCTTTTTCATCGTGTTTGGCAATTGTAGCAGCTTCATCACAGAAATAAATAACATGTCCATCAATATTTTCTACCAAGAGAACTTTAACCATAGCAACACTAGGTTCTACTTTAATTCACTCAGAGGTTTAGGTGCTTTAATATTACTTTTTCGAACCATGTTTGATACCTTAGCAAGTTCCTCTATCCTAATAAGGAAATGTGGTTTTTCAATATAAGCAGTAGGCACAACTTGATCAATATTATAAAAAATAGTTTCATCTAGATCTTTAACCGGTTCTTTAATTTCTTATTTAATAGGTGGATGATCTTCTCCTTAGGGAGATCAACATGAGTAGCAAATGATTCACAAAAGGAGGCTACTATCTCAGAGTCAAGTCCATATTTAGTGCTAAAGTTGTGAAAAGCATCTGTATTCATAAAAGATTTAACACAATCAAACTCAAGCTTAATACCTGACTCTTTACCTTTGTTGAGTTCCCAATCTTCATAGTTGCGTTTAATTATTTCTAAAAGATCCCACCTGAGTTCAATAGGCTTCTTCATAAAAGAACCAGCACAAGAAGTATCGAGCATGGATTGATCACCACGAGAAAGCCGAGCATAAAAATTCTGAATAATAATTTCTCTTAAGAGCTTATGATTGGGGCATGAATATAACATTGACTTAAGCCTCCCCCAAGCTAGAGCGATACTTTCTCCTTCACGAGGCCAAAAATTATATATGTAATTCTGATCATGATTAACTAGATGCATAAGATAATTTTTTGGTGAATTTCCAATTTCAATCGATTCTGGTTCCAAGATCCAATATCATTGCATAGCCTATAGCATGCCAATGCTCTACCCTTTAAAGATAAAGGGAAAACCTTCTTCTTAGCTTCATCTCTGGGTAAACCTGCAAGCTTAAATAATCTACAAATTTCAACCACATAGATCAAGTGCATATCAGGATGTTCTGTTCCATCTCCTGCATAAGGATTAGCTAGCAGTTCTTCTATCATACCCGAAGGAATTTCATAACCAATGTTTTTAGTAGGTGTAGTAGGTTGAGAGGCAACTAATTGTGCATCCGGTTGAGGCAAAGATACCCTGAACAAACCCCTCAAAGGATGGCTTTCCATAGTAGCAAGTGACAATAAATTTCAGCACGTAGTAATAATTTTTCCTTACCAAGAGTGCTTCACTCCCCGGCAACGGTGCCAGAAAAGAGTCTTGATGACCCACAAGTATAGGGGATCAATTGTAGACCTTTCTATAAGTAAGAGTGTCAAATCCAACGAGGAGAAGAAGGAAATGACAAGTGGTTTTCAACAAGGTATTTTCTGCAAGCACTGAAATAGTCGGTAATAGGTTGTTTGATAGCAAGATAATTTGTAACGGACAAGTAACGGTAAGGGAAAATAAAGTGCAGCAAGGTAGCCCAATCCTTTTGTGGCAAAGGACAGGCCAAAATGGTCACTTATAATAAGCAAAGTGTTCTTGAGGGCACACGGGAATTTCATCTAGTCACTTTCATCATGTTGGTTCTCCGATAGTTATTTGCTCCAGTATTTTTTATATATTCCAAAATAATTCTCTGTAAATTTTCAGCTCATTTGGAGATGTGCAGAATAGGTGCCCTGAGGTAGCTTTTTTAGGTCCAGAATTCCAGCTGCCCACATTCTCCCTCTTTGTGTAAACCTTGCATACTATGAGAGAAAAGGCATTAGAAATACTCCATAAAGCATTATTATGCATAAAAAACATTATAAATAACAGTAGGAAATCATGATGCAAAATGGACGTATCACTAAAATTCCCATTTGGGACGGTGTCGGTCCACCTCGTCCCGTCAGAGACGTGGTGGTGAGAGCTCGAATGACGCGGGAGGACCGAGAGGCGCGGGAGCGCCTCGAGGTCGAGGCCGTCGACGAGGCCTACATGTACGACCTTCGCCGGTAGCACCCAGAGCTTGTGGAGGCGGAGCGGGTGATATTCGCCATCAACGGCGGCAGAGTCATCGTCATCTCTCACAAGGAGGAGGGCGGCAAGAAGGGTGGCGAGGAGGAGGAGATCGACGCCAAGGAGTGGCAGAGCATCCTCCCCAACGATGACGATGACACCGGCCCGGACCCAGCTCGTACCGAGGGTGGCCTCGCTAGGAAGGACTGGCTCGACCTCCACTTGGCTGAATTTGAGTGTAGTTTAGTTTAAGTTTCTAGTGTAGTTTAGTTTAAGTTTAAATTTATGTTGAACTTTTGTTTCATTTGGGTTGTCAAGACTATCTATGTTGAACTTATGCTTAAATGCATGCAATTTCAGTTGAAATTAGATTGAATTTATGCAAATTTATGTTTTACTCTGCTAAGTTTAGGGGATCGGCTAGAACCAACCAAAAATTAGTGGAGTATAAATACTCCACTAAGGTTTACTAGGCCAGATACTCCACTATTTTTAGGCAGTCAGTTAGAAATACCCTTAGGGCATCTCTAGTAGACCCCGCAAGCCGTCGTCCCGGAAAAATTGTTTACAGTATCCCGTAAACGATTTTTACAAGACACCGGGAGCACTACAAGAACAGATACCACATAGCGGTCCCACATATGACACAAATTTGAACAAACTACTTCGTGCTAACAACATCTCATTGGAGTTCATCAAACCAACATAACATAGCATAGCATAAGGGAGTTCATCACGCATAGCATTGGGGAGTTTTTAGTACAAGCCATAATGAAACATAGCACAGGGGAACCGAAAAGATAGCATATGGGATATACTCGTCGCCGGAATCCTCGCCGGAGCCGCTGTCGCACACGTTGCCTCCACTGCAACACTCAAAGCCCCCGCCCCTGCAACGGCCGAAGTCATCGCCGCCGCCACGCCCTGCACCCGCGGTAGACATTGCCAGAGAGATTTGGTGGCCAATGCGCTGGAAATGGTTGCCGGAAGGGAATTGGTTTCTCGCCGGAGCGAGCGGGTTCGTGAAGGAGGAGGGTTTATGATATGTGGGACATATCCTGCGGTAGACATTGCCGGAGAGATTTGGTGGCCGAATGCGCTTGAAATGGCTGTCGGAGGGGGATTGGTTTCTCGCCAGAGGGAGCAGGTTCGTGGCGGAGGACGGTTCAGGATATGTGGGACAGGAACCCTAAAAAGTGTCAGAACTGAATATATAGCGGAAATGGGGTGGTTTATGGGCCTCTAAAAGTTCTACGGGTCATGCCCTTTTTTGCGATCTGATCAGCCAGTTTTTTGGCCCGTCCCATAAACCGTCTCGTATAACGCACTTCTCGGGAGTTTTACGGTATCTGCTAGAGATGCTCTTAGAACCATTTATTGGGAGAGAACCTAAATCGGAGTATGTTTATTGGAAGAACTTTTGGGCAAGACACCATTAGAACATCACTAGCAAACCCCTTAAAATGCATGAAACTGTAAAATAACCGCTAGTTTATAGTTTTAGGCGGAAAAAGTGACCCGAATAGAACTCGTAAACGACTTCGACCTGTAATTTTTTAAGGGGCACGAAAAACATCCCCACCAAACTTGTGAAAGTAAGGATTTTGGAGCCAACCCGAGGGTGCCCTGTATATGCGGAAGACCGTCGGCGGGAGTCCAACTGCCATCAAAACCTTCATGGCTCGCTCCCGGTCGCCGCCCTGTCTGTCCACGATCATCACCCGTCTGTCCCCGACTATCGCGCTACTCATCGGGGAAGCCGCCCACCCGTCCGGGCCGCCACCGCCCCTCTCGTCCTAGCCGCCGCCCATCCCATCCTTGTCTCGCTTGGCGTCGCGCTCCTGGACCTCTCCGGCCTCTTCTTGCTGTCCGCGCTCGCTCTCATCATGGCACACTAAGGGAGTCCTGGACTAGGGGGTCCTTGGGCGTTCGGCATGTTATCCATGGGTCGTACTGATGGGCCGTGAAGACATGAAGGCTGAAGACTGTACATGTGTCCGGATTGGACTCTACTTGGCATGGGAGGCAAGCTTGGCGACCGACTATGAAGATTCCTTCTTATGTAACCGACTCTATGTAACCCTAGATCCCCCCTCCCCCGATGTCTATATAAGCCGGAGGGGTTAGTCCGGAAAGGATATACTCATTACCATAGTCATACAGGCTAAGCTTCTAGGGTTTAGCCATTACAATCTCGTGGTAGAACAACTCTTGTAACACTCATATTCATCAAGATCAATCAAGCAGGACGTAGGGTATTACCTCCATAGAGAGGGCCCGAACCTGGGTAAACATCGTGTCCCCTGTCTCCTGTTACCATCGATCCTAGACGCACAGTTCGGGACCCCCTACCCGAGATCCGCCGGTTTTGACACTGACATTGGTGCTTTCATTGAGAGTTCCACTATGCCGTCGACGAAAGGCTCGATGGCTCGCCTTGTCCTTAAAGACAACATCACCTCCGGGGGAGCTCTGGCCCCGGGCCAAACCCTCCGGCTAGGCGGCTTTACTATGATCGCCCCTTCGGCCATTGAGCCGATGATGACCTCTCGGGCCATCGAAAACCCCCTTCACATCAACTCCGAGCACTCCAAGCAGATGGATCCGATGGAGTTCTTTTCTTTGAATGAGCTCCTAGATCGCATCGCCGCTTTGGGAATAGCCATAGACTACGACCGGATCAGGCCTAAAACCGATCAAGGAGAAATCGAGACCCTACCGGTCACCCACCAGATTGCGGTAGTCGTGGAACAGGATGGCGAGTCTTCTTCTATACTGGAGCGTAACTATGTTCGGACCGTCGATCAGGAAGAGTTGGATACTCACCCGCGAAAGGATGCGACTAGCCCTGCGAACATAGCATCGGACGGCAGTCCTAAACAATCAGAAGATATTCTGGAACCCGGACTGTTAAGCCTGGAAGGTCGTCATACTCCGGATAATCGGTCAGGTCGGGGTTTGGATTTAATTCCATCCACCCACCCGTACATAGATGCTCTCATGAGCACAAAACAGCAGCCTCAGGAAACGGTCCACCACTTCTGGGCCAGATTCCTCCTTGTCAAAAACAAGGTAAAAGATTGCCGTGACGAGGACGCAATATCAATGTTCTACAACAATTGCATGGACGAAGGAATCCTCAACGCCATCAATCGCCGCCGCATATTGAAATTCGCTGACTTAGAAACCATTGTACAAAAGTACAGCGTGATGGAGAGGGCCAAGAAAACTCAGGCAGCTCGCTGGGAACCGTCAGTCCCAACTCAACTCTCCCTACAGGTGAAAAGGGCGCACCCTCATGGCACGCCCAGTCCAACAGTCAAGAAACACAAAACCGCTATGCGGCACGGCACCGTTCTGGAGGGGTGGCTCAATGTCTCATGCAAAATACATACAACACCAGATACCATGGCAACCCACAGCCTTAGAGCATGTTGGATACTACGGCAGGTAGCCAAGAGCGGCGAGGACATCCTTATCAAGGACGACCTAGAACGGCATTCCCCAGAAGACGATAACTCAAGAGTATTGACGATCTTTGAGACATTCGCTTCAAACAACAAGCGCAAAAGGGCACTTCGCGAGCTTGCCGAAGTCTGCCAAATTGCTACAATAAACCCCTAGAACGACACGGCTATAACATTCAACGCCGATGACAAACCAAAGTATAGAACAGTACAAGCGCCAGCCGCGTTAGTCCTCAGTCCTATCGTGGACGGCGGCAACAGACTAAACCTTATTTATGAAGACACACTCCACAAAATGGAAACAGACAGGAGCCGCAACAAGCAAAGTATCACAACCTTCCGAGGAATTATTCCCGGTAGGGAGGCGCGGTGCGCGGGCAAGATCACACTTGACGTAGTATTCGACACGCCAGAGAACTACCGGTCCGAAGAAATAACTTTCCAAGTGGCCCCTTTCAGTAGCGGATATCACGCCCTGTTGGGGCGGGATGCTTTCACACGCTTCCAGGCCATACCCCATTACGGGTATATGAAGCTTAAAATGCTCGGACCAAACGGTATAATCACTCTCGTTGGTGATCCGGACATAGCACTCCCCGCTGAAAACAAAACCACATCCCTAGCCCAAGAGGCGCTATCCGAAGCCCTCGCGGCTGAAGAATTAACCGCACTACGCTCCACGATGGACAGGGACGACGTGATCCTCGACAAACGCCCTAAATCCACCTCCTTCAAACCAGCAGAAGAAATAGTCAAATTCCAGGTTCACCCATCGGACCCCAAGAAGACAGCATCTATCGGAGCTCAACTGAACCCAACAGTTGACACTGCACTACGAGAATTCCTATGCGAAAACTAGGACATATTCGCCTGGCACCCTTCAGATATGCCAGGGATCCCACGCGAGCTGGCCGAACATAGCCTCTATATATTAAAGGGGTTTAAACCGGTTAAGCAAACACTACGGTGCTTTTCCGAACCCAAGCGACAAGCCATGGGGGAGGAGTTGGCCAAACTCATCGAGGCCGGATTCATTAGAGAAATCAAACATCTGGACTGGCTGGCAAACCTGGTGATGGTACCAAAGAAGGACAAATCCTGGCACCTGTGCGTCGATTTCAAAGACCTTAACAAGGCTTGCCCCAAGGATCCCTTCCCCCTCCCCGCATTGATCAAATCATCGACGCCACCGCGGGACACGACTCACTGTGTTTCCTCGATGCATATTCCGGATACCATCAAATCAAAATGAAGGAGTCCCATCAAGCCGCAACAGCATTTATCACCCCCATATGGGCCATGCTGCTTCAACACCATGCCCTTTGGGCTCAAGAACGCCGGCGCCACATACCAACGCATGATTCAAACATTCCTAGAGAAACAGATCGGCAAAACAGTAGAAGCTTACGTGGATGACGTTGTCATCAACGCTAGGCACGTCGAAACACTAATAGACAACTTGCGTCTTACATTCGACAACCTCCAGGCGTATGACATTAAGCTCAACCCGGAAAAGTGTGTCTTGGGCGTCCCCACCGGAAAACTGCTGGGCTTCATCGTTTCCAATAGAGGAATCGAAGCAAACCCAGCCAAAATCCGAGCTTTGTCACAATTGGCTAAGCCAACGGACCTTAAACAAGTTCAAAAGCTTGCGGGCTGCGTAACAGCTCTAAGCCGCTTTATCTCCAGATTGGGAGAAAAGGCACTGCCACTCTGTCACCTTCTACAGCGAACCGACCACTTCGAGTGGACGGACGCGGCAACAGCCAGACTGGAGGAAATAAAAACCCTTCTTGTGAGCAATCCAATCTTGGCCGCACCAAAAGCTGGAAAACCGATGTTATTATACATATCGACAACACATCAGGTGGTGAGTGCCGTACTCGTCGTTGAACGAGAACAGGATGGACATAAATTCCCGCTCCAGAAGCTAGTATACTACGTATACACTGTCCTTACACCATGCAAATCACGGTACCCTCATCATCAAAAAATAGCATACGCGGTTTTCATGGCATCCCGAAAGCTCCGTCACTACTTCCAGGAGTGTTCGATCACAGTGGCCTCCGAAGTACCACTCAATGACATTATAAACAACCGTGATGCTACGGGCCGTATTGCCAAATGGGCCATCGAGCTCCTCCCATTTGACATTACATACAAACCACGCTGATCTATCAAATTCAAGTGCTGGCCGACTTCGTCGCCGAATGGACAGAGGCCGAACTCCCTAAAGAGTAGGACACATACTTCAATTGGGTCATGTACTTCGACGGCTCCAAAATGCTGGCAGGGTTAGGAGCGGGCGTCGTTTTAACGTCCCCTACTAGAGACGTCATCCAGTATGTTCTCCAAATACTATGCACAGACTCCAATAACGCAGCCGAATACGAGGCCTTATTACATGGTCTCCGGATGGCTGTCTCCATGGGCATACAACGCCTAGAAGTACGCGAGGACTCAAACCTCGCAATATCTCAAATAAATGGAGATTTCGACACTAAAGATCCGAAGATGGCAGCATATCATAACACAGTCATAAAAATGTCAGCCCGGTTCGAGGGGCTCGAGTTCCATCATGTGGCTCGAGAAAGTAATCAAGCGGCGGATGTTCTTGCTCGTATCGGCGCTAAGCGCGACCCCGTCCCACCTAATATCTTCCTGGAAAGGCTCTTTAGGCCGTCTGTGGTGTGGCAGGGGAAAACGGCAGTACTAGTCCGGATCCAAACATAACCCCAGATCCTGGAAACACCGACGTCGTCGGGGGCTCGGCCACCGAAATAACACCATCGACGCATCTCATCATGGCAGTCATTGCCCCATGGACCGAACCCTTCCTGGCCTACCTTAATAGGAAAGAGCTTCCTGAGGACCAGAATGAGTCCCGCTGCATTGTCGAGCGTTCAAAGGCCTACAAGGTTCATGATCGAGAGCTTTACAAGAAAAGCGCCACCGGAGTCCTTCAACGATGTATATCCGAGGAAGAGGGGCAGCAGCTCTTGGCTGAAATTCATGCCGGACTCGGCGGTCACCATGCCGCAGGTCAGGCCCTTGTTAGCAAGGCCTTCCAAACAGGGTTTTATTCACCGACGGCCTGAGCAGATGCACAGGACCTTGTCCAACGTTGCGTCGGATGCCAACTCTTTGCCAATCAAAGCCATATGCCCCCCACTGCCTTACAAACAATCCCCATCACTTGGCCTTTTGCGGATTGGGGACTCGATATGGTTGGACCCCTTAAAGGGGGAAGCCATAAGAAAAAATATCTGCTGGTTATGGTGGACAAATTCACTAAGTGGATAGAGGATAAACCGGTCAAAACAGCTGAGTCCAGCCCGGTGATAGACTTCATATCCGGTGTGGTGCACCGTTATGGTGTCCCACACAGCATCATCACTAACAACGGCTCCAATTTCACAGCCGACGAGGTAAAAACCTGGTGTACTAATCTGGGTATTAAACTCGACTACGCCTCTGTCTACCACCCACAAACCAACAGTCAAGTCAAACGAGCCAACGGTCTTATTATGAGCGGCATCAAGCCTAGACTAGTGCAGTCTTTGAAAGAATCAGACAATCACTGGGTTGAGGAGCTCGACTCCGTACTCTGGGGGCTGCGGACCACGCCCAACCTTGCTACCAGATACACACATTTCTTCATGGTGTATGGCGCAGAGGCTATATTGCCCTGCGATATTATTCACGACTCACCTCGAGTGCGTATGTACGAAGAGAGAGAAGCTGAGCTTGATCGGCAGGACAACCTAGATGCCCTGGAGGAGGAACATGATGTCACAAAAGCCCGTTCAGCATTTTATCAACAGCAGGCTCGAAGATATCAAAGCAGAGAAGTATGGGCCAAGACTTACAACATTGGCGAACTTGTTCTACGCCTGCCGGAGAAGAAAAAGGACAAACTCAAACCCAAATGGGAGGGTCCCTTCATAATTGACGAAGTTCTCACCGGAGGAGCGTGCCATCTTCGCGATACATCAGACAACCCTCGAGCCGAACCCCTGGAACGCGGCCAGACTCCAAAGATTCTATGCCTAGCACCATACCCCTTGTTCGTCTCCTTCTCCCCTGTAGTTTCCATTATTTTTTCTCTATTTTCCGATTATTTTCTTCTTTCTTGCTTCAAAGCTTTGGTGCGGCTAGAACGCACACCATTGGCACATACATCTTTAAATATGTACGCCACTTGTACCTGGGGGCTTCTTGGACAGAGGTTCTTGTCATTCCTTGAGCATCAAGCTCCTCACATAGGAGTTTTTCCATATGTACCTTTTCTTTGCCACTATATGCATCGATATGACTTAAGTTTTGGCCAAGCTAGGTTGCCTGGCTCCTGTGCTTATGCCCTACGTTCCCGTTAGTTCGGCTAGGGCATAAAGGGTCATCCGGATGTGTACCTCAGACTGGGTGAAGCCGAAAGCTAGCGTTCTTAAGGGAATATTCGGTGGGTGAATTAAAGATGTTTTTTAAAACAAACTCACTCCATTGTGCACCCCAGAAGTTATACAAACTGTGGTGTTCACATCACAATTTAGACATGCACATTAAATGCATGCACACCCAGGGAAAGGAACCCTTAACGGAACTATTCTCTTTGGAAGATGTTTCTTATGATATCAATGTAATATAACATAGCTAGCCAGATACAACTTGTCTGTTCAAGCAACTATGACCCCTATGCCTAGTTTTCCAGGCATACCCCGGCCTATTCAGCCGCGACGGTATTCAGAAACACTTCGCACCTTCGGGTCCAGAGGTTGAAGCGAAAAGGTCTGCCATGACAAATGATATACAATTCAGCTAGATGAGGAAAGCACACAGTCACTTGGACTCGAACACTTCTTTCTCTACACCTTCCAACAGGCAATCTAACTTACAATCCTGTTGGGAATATTTGGCGGCCACCTCTACTTGGTCATATACTATACTAACAGGAATTTCTTCCCCATTCAGCCCTAGCGGTCCGACACGCGCCATGTGATTAGGATCCAGCTTGGTATATCGTGTCTTCACCATGGCCTAGGCCTCTCGCGCACCCTCTCGGTAGGCAGATATCTTCCACAGCCGGATACGCCGTCGCGCTCCCTTGAACAGCTCTACCAGCTTCTCCATGCTTCCTAGAGGGGAGTCGGATGGCCATAAAGCCTTGGCTACACTCCGCAACGCCTGCCGAGCTTGCTCGTGCAACTGCGAGCCCTTGCAGAAGATCACTTGATGATCCGGACACTTCCTCTTCGGGGCGGTTCGTCAATACACCTGCAATTACAGCTATATCAGCTATCGTTACCTCCAAACTACTATAAGATGAAAGCGGCCACGTACTGAATATGCCGCCTCGCAGCTTCTTGTTCTCCTTCATAGAGTCAGCTAGCTGCGCTCGCACATCTTTCAGTTCTTCGCCCAGTTTGGTGTTCGAATCCTGGAGTTTATTTTTCTCTTGAACGACTTTGTCAGTACACGCTCGCCCGCTGCTAGTAGCTTTTTGGCTCCGCGTTCTTCGCTTCGAGCGGCGTCCAGCTGCTCTTGTACTTGGTCTAACGACCCAACACAAAGATTAGAACCCAGATTCACACTATCGGTGTATCATTATGAATTTTTGATAGAGGAAAATATTACCGGGAGATGCCTTGTATTTCTCCAGTTCGGCATTTGCAGCAAGCAGCTGGCGCTAACACTTTTCTAGTTCCTGAGCTAGCTGGGTATTCTTCTCCGTAAGCACCTGGTTGTACATTGATCCTTAAATCAGTTTTTTCAACTCCTTTAAGTCTAGGGGGCTACTGGCATATGGTTATCATAGTCATACAAAGTGAATTTACCTGCACATCTTTCAAATGTTGCTGTGTGGCCCTGTTAATCCCATCTCGAGCAGCCCGGATGTATGCATCGGCTGAGCTGAAGGCGTTAAACAACTCTTCTGAAAAGCCAGGGTCTTGTAAAATGGCCCGGTGGCACCGATGATTCATGGCACTCTCCACTTCTGAGATGGTGACGGATACATCATCCGAGTCCTCGGCTGGAAGACAGTCCGGCGTGGCCCCTGCATCAGCCCCCGTCTTTACGGCAGGATTTGAATCCTGGCTATGGGAAGTATGGCCACTCGAACCTCCGGATATAGTCCGGCGCACCTTCCTCCTAACACATGGAAAACGGGAAGGTCACGGTTGGACGTGACTGCTCAGGTACAGGTTGGCGAATTCGTACCTCTTCGATGAAGGCACGACCGTGTCTTCGCTTGCTTTCCTCTTGGAGGGCTTGCCCAGCGCGGGAGCCACTCTCTTCGAAATCACCAAACATCTCCCCTGTGAAGAATGATACAGTGCGGTGGGTGAGGCAGAATAAGAGCACTCTCTTAGAGAAGGTGTTTCTCAATTATTTACATGTGAAGCGGGAAGAAGGCCAGGGTAGTCGGCGGTGATGGCCACTTCTATGCTGTCATAGCTTGTCTGGTAAAACACTCCCCCTGCAAGCACCACGAATATATCCGGATCCTCTTCAAACCCAGGATCTAGCTCCCGGTTGTGGATCTCCGGGTGTGGGGCAGGACTATGAAGTCCTTCGGTGACCTTCCGCCAGTGCTGTCATAACAAACAGACTTGAAATTTATCAAAAGTAATCCGGAAGGGGAATGAGTGGAATAGAGGGGTCGAAGCTTACCCAACTGGGTATTCGGTGAAGAAACTCCTCTTCCTCCCCTTTAAACAGTTCGGCCAATATTTTGGCCAGAGCGATGGGGGTATCCGGACCCTTCCGGCCATAGCGGGAGGCGTCATCCTCTCCATTGTAGTGCCACATGGGCAACCCTCTGTATTGTAGCGGCTGAACCCCTCGCGCTATGGAGGTCGCCATTACCCTGATTATTGTGAGTCCGAACTGAGCGAGCGTCTTTATCTTGCTCATAAGCTAGCAAACTTCTATGATGTCATCCTCTTCAAGACTCCGGGGACGCCAACTCTGGCGTTTCTTCAGTGGAACGCTCGCAAATTCAGGAAGAACCTTTCGAACTGGGTCAGGAAGCGCGACATCCTCAATATAGAACCATTCGGAAGGTCATTCTTCGGATGCCTTCCTTGGTGTGCCAGACAGATATCCAGTATCGGCGATACGCCATACTTCGGCTCCGCCCACTTAAAATATTAACCCCTCATGATTACGCCGGACAAGAAAGAACAACTTCCTCCACGTCTTGAAATGAGCCTCGATACCCAGGAATAGTTCGCATAAAGTGACGTAACCCGCAATGTGCAGAATGGAGGCAGGGGTGAAGTTGTGCAGCTGGAGGCCATAGTATTCCAAAAGCCCTCGGAGGAACAAATGAATGGGAAGCCAACGCCCCTTAGCAGATAGGGGACGAAACATACTCGCTCTCCCCCAGATGGATTGGGGAAGTCCTCTGCCTGAATCTCACCGTTGAAGGAATCTAGCCCCGCTCGAACAGAAACTAGATCCGCGGGGGGAAGAAATCCCTGCGTTTGCAGCTCCATCAATTGACTGTGGGACATCGAACACCTCTCCCACTGGCCTTTCTCTAGGCCGGAATGGGTGGAGGAGCTGGGGGCACTAGCCATGCTGGAATGGTTTCTCCTAAGTAGTTTTCGGGGATTTCCTCTGCGCGGTGCCGAATGGATCTAGGATCCAATCTCTTTAATAGGTGCTCTTCCTTGCATGGACGGGGTGTTATCTGTAAAAATACCCTGACCTTCCACCTTCGCTTGACACATGGGAGGCGAAGTTATTTAATGTGCAGAAGCAAAGGGGAGCGACATAGAACCGATGGCCAAATACATCACTTGGAGATCATTAAAGGAGGAACCCCCCTTGCAATGCCGAAGATAATTCGTGTGCCGAACACCTCGCTATTGAAGACTGGTTCGGGGCCTACTGAGGGAGTCCTGGACTAGGGGGTCCTCGGGCGTCCGGCCTGTTATCCATGGGCCGAACTGATGGGCTGTGAAGACATGAAGGCCGAAGACTGTACTTGTGTCTGGATTGGACTCTACTTGGCATGGGAGGCAAGCTTGGCGACCGACTATGAAGATTCCTTCTTATGTAACTAACTCTATGTAACCCTAGATTCCCCCCTCCCCCCCGTGTCTATATAAACCGGAGGGGTTAGTCCGGAAAGGATATACTCATTACCATAGTCATACAGGCTAGGCTTCTAGGGTTTAGCCATTACGATCTCATGGTAGATCAACTCTTGTAACACTCATATTCATCAAGATCAATCAAGCATGCCGTAGGGTATTACCTCCATAGAGAGGGCCCAAACCTGGGTAAACATTGTGTCCCCTGTCTCCTGTTACCATTGATCCTAGACGCACAGTTCGGGACCCCCTACCCGAGATCCGCCGGTTTTGACACCGACACCCACCGCGTTGGTGGTGTGGTGCTCATGCCGGCCAAGCTCGTCTCCGATGCCTTCCGACCGTCTCTGGCATAGCGGGCAACGGATCCAAGTCCTTCACCTCCGATCCGTTGACCCCGGGCTCATCCCATGCGACCCCGAGGAGGAGATGGCCGTACGGCTTGTGCTCCGCCGTGCCTAGGAGGAGGCCCATGCACGACAGCGCTCGGACTCCTTCCATCGAGAATTCATTGCATCCACCCAAATGGCGCATGGATCAGGCGCTAGGCCCGCCGTAGCTGCCTTGCTAGAGGTCGTGCGATTCATCTGGCATCTGAACATGTTGTTGGACGCGTAACCCCTCTGTTACCGCGCCGAGCATCGAACGCACCACGGGCCTCGTCCGACAAGAACATGGCACGGCAGACACCGGGCTCAGGAGGCGTCAGCATCCCTTGCGGTGGTGGACGTCAGCGTGGCGGAGTCGCATTCTCCAGCGCCCCATATGGCGCATCAGTTTGGGCACTGCAATCGCATCATGGTGGATGTCGGCGGCTCATCCCAGGACGGATCCGTCATCGATCTAACGTCCACCGGCACCCAACGGGTTCCAGGCTCCGACAAGGAAGAGTAGCCAGGGGAGACAACGATGACGCCTTGAGTCCCATGAGCCGACTCGCATCCCATGCCCTACTCTACCTTGTCGGCGATCGGACCAACACTCTCAGGGGCGCAGCCAGCCGCTGGACATGGCCACGGCAGAGCCCGGTGGGCGGGGAGAGGAACCGGACAAAGCTTCGCTCAAATATCGCTGTGTTGCATGTAATAATATGGATTTGAGGTTTGCAATTTGAGTCATCCGGATGTGGAACACATTTTTTGAACAGTGACCAGTCACTGTCCATGGATGCGCTCGGGCGTGTTCATGTGCCTTTGAGTGGTCGGATTTGCCAAGTCCGGTTGGAGGTGTGTCAGAGGGATTGACCACGGGTAGCCTCATCGGCACCCCATAACACTTCAAGACATCGGGGCTAGCAAAGCCCCTCGCACCTTCCGAATGAACGGCTGACTCCTTGGGCCGGCTGGTCCTGAAGGCCGGCTGCCAGAAGACGGCGAGCTCTCAGAAGGCGGCCTCTGTCGGTGTTAAAACCGGCCGATCTCGGGTAGGGGGTCCCGAACAATGCGTCTGAGGATCAAAGGTAATAGGAGACAAGGGGGACACGATGTTTACCCAGGTTCAGGCCCTCTTAATGGAGGTAATACCTTACTTCTTGCTTGATTGACTTTGATGAGTATATGGGTTACAAGAGTCGATCTAACTCGAGATCGTAATGGCTAAACCCTAGTTGTCTAGCCTATACAAATTCTGATGGCCTCTACGGACTAACCCCCTCGGTTTATATAGATACCAGAGGGGCCTAGGGTTGTAAAGAGTAGGTTTACAGAGAAAGGAAACTTTACATCCCGATGCCAAACTTGCCATCCACGCAAAGGAGAGTCCCATCCGGACACGGGGGAAGGCCTTCTACCTAGTATTTTTACGACCCATCAGTCCGGCTCTCAAGACACGGGCCGGACTCCCGAGGATCCCTTAGTCCAGGACTCCCTCAATAGCCACTAAACCAGTCTTCAATGACAATGTGTTCGGCGCGTAGACTGTCTTCGGCATTGCAAGGTGGGTTCCTCCTCCGCATACTTCAAAGTGGTCTTCTGAGCAAGAGAACTGTATCCGGCTCTGTATAATAGTTACAGCCTTCAACCACAAGGGCGTAATACTTAATCAAAATAAGGTATGTTCACTGACAGCTTTTTCGGTGAAACTTTACGTCTGGCCTTTTTATTATTTCGAACCGTTCTTTAGCCTCCCGCTTCGTGTTTCGAGGCACAGACTCTATTGACACGTCTTGTTAAAGCAAAGATCGTGCCCCCTTATTGCGGGATTCTCATCCATACATATTTGGGTTATCCAACCATGCCATTCGCATGACCCCTTGGTTTCCTCTCCACCCTTTCGTCCGCGGCCTCATGTTCTATTATGGGCTAGATTTCCACGTTCTAGCCCCAAATTCCTTCCTCCACATTTTAGCGTTCATCGTCGTGTGCGAGGCGCTCCTCCGTATCCCCCTCCCCACTTCGGCCTATGGCTTATGGTTTTCAATGTGAAGCCGAAACTAGTCGACGGGCAACATGCGGACAGCGGCGCCGTCATGGTGAGCAAGCTCCCCAACTTCACCTGGCCCAAGGGGGAAGGAAATATGCCCTAGAGGCAATAATAAAGTTGTTATTTATATTTCCTTATATCATGATAAATTTTTATTATTTATGCTAGAATTGTATTAACCGGAAACTTAGTACATGTGTGAATACATAGACAAACAGAGTGTCACTGGTTTGCCTCTACTTAACTAGCTCGTTGGATCAATGATGGTTATGTTTCCTAACCATCGACATGAGTTGTCATTTGATTAACGGGATCACATCATTAGAGAATGATGTGATTGACTTGACCCATCCGTTAGCTTAGCACGATGATCGTTTAGTTTGTTGCTATTGCTTTCTTCATGACTTATACATGTTCCAATGACTATGAGATTATGCAACTCCCGAGTACTGGAGGAACACTTTGTGTGCTACCAAACATCACAACGTAACTGGGTCATTATAAATGTGCTCTACAGGTGTCTCCGATGGTGCTTGTTGAGTTTGCATAGATCGAGATTAGGATTTGTCACTCTGATTGTCAGAGAGGTATCTCTGGGCCCTCTCGGTAATGCACATCACTATAAGCCTTGCAAGCATTCTGACTAATGAGTTAGTTGCGGGATGATGCATTACAGAACGAGTAAAGAGACTTGCCGGTAATGAGATTGAACTAGGTATGAGGATACCGACGATCGAATCTCGGGCAAGTAACATACCGATGACAAAGGGAACAATGTATGTTGTTATGCGGTTTGACCGATAAAGATCTCCGTAGAATATGTAGGATCCAATATGAGCATCCAGGTTCCGCTATTGGTTATTGACCGGAGACGAGTCTTGGTCATGTCTACATAGTTCTCGAACCCGTAGGATCCGCACGCTTAACGTTCAGTGACGATCGGTATTATGAGTTTATGTGTTTTGATGTACTGAAGGTAGTTCGGAGTCCCGCATATGATCATGGACATGACGAGGAGTCTCGAAATGGTCGAGACATAAAGATCGATATATTGGATGACTATGTTTGGACTTCGGAAGGGTTCCGAGCAAGTTCGGACAAATATCGGAGTACCTGGGGGTTACCGGAACTCCCCGGGGAGTGTAATGGGCCTATTGGGCCTTAGTGGAGAAGAGGAGGGGCGGATAGGGCAGGCCACGCGCCCCCTCTCCCTCTAGTCCGAGCTGAACAAGGGGGGAGGCGGCCCCTTTCCTTCCCCCTCTCTCCTACTTCCCTCTCTTCTACTCCGACTCTTGGAAGGGTTGGAGTCCTACTCCCGGTGGGAGTAGGACTCCCCTTGGGGCGCGCCTAGGAGGGCCGGCCTCTCCCCCTCCTCCACTCCTTTATATACGGGGGAGGGGGCACCCCATAGACACACAAGTTGATTAGTTGATCTTTTAGCCGTGTGAGGTGCCCCCCTCCACCATAATCCACCTTGGTCATATCGTAGCAGTGCTTAGGTGAAGCCTTGCGTCGGTAGCATCATCATCACCGCCATCACGCCATCGGACTGACGGAACTCTCCCTCGATGCTCTGCTAGATCAGAGTTCGTGGGACGTCACCGAGCTGAACGTGTGCTGAACTCGGAGGTGCCGTACGTTTGGTACTTGGATCGGTCAGATCGTGAAGACGTACGACTACATCAACCACGTTCTCATAACGCTTCCGCTTACGATCTACGAGGGTACGTGGACAACACTCTCCCCTCTCGTTGCTATGCATCACCATGATCTTGCGTATGCGTAGGAAAATTTTGAAATTACTACGTTCCCCAACAGTGGCATCCGAGCCAGGTTTATGCGTAGATGTTATATGCACGAGTAGAACACAAAGGAGTTGTGGGCATGGGTATATACATATTGCTTGCCGTCACTAGTTGATTCTTGATTCGGCAGCATTGTTGGATGAAGCGGCCCAGACCGACATTACGCGTACGCTTACGCGAGACTGGTTCTACCGATGTGCTTCACACACAGGTGGCTAGTGCGTGTCTATTTCTCCAGCTTTAGTTGAATCGAATTCAATGAACATGGTTCTTTCTAAAGATCAAAAAGCAATCACTATACCGTGTTGTGGTTTTTGATGCGTAGATGAGAACGGTTCTTGCTCAGCCCAGAGCAGCCACGTAAAACTTGCAACAACAAAGTAGAGGACGTCTAACTTGTTTTTGCAGGGCATGTTGTGATGTGATATGGTCAAGACATGATGCTAAATTTTATTGTATGAGATGATCATGTTTTGTAACACACTTATCGGCAACTGGCAGGAGCCATATGGTTGTCACTTGATTGTATGAAATGCAATCGCCATGTAATTGCTTTACTTTATCACTAAGCGGTAGCGATAGTCGTGGAGGCAATAGTTGGCATGACAACAACGATGCTTCGATGGAGATCAAGGTGTCAAGCCGGTGACGATGGTGATCATGACGGTGCTTTGGAGATGGAGATCACAGGCACAAGATGATGACGGCCATATCATATCACTTATATTGATTGCATGTGATGTTTATCTTTTATGCATCTTATTTTTCTTAGATCGGCGGTAGCATTATAAGATGATCTCTCACTAAATTTCAAGGTATAAGTGTTCTCCCTGAGTATGCACCGTTGCTACAGTTCGTTGTGCCGAGACACCACGTGATGATCGGGTGTGATAAGCTCTACGTTCACATACAATGGGTGCAAGCCAGTTTTGCACACGCAGAATACTCGGGTTAAACTTAACGAGCCCAGCATATGCAGATATGGCCTCGGAACACTGAGACCGAAAGGTCGAGCATGAATCATATAGTAGATATGATCAACATAGTGATGTTCACCATTGAAAACTACTCCATCTCATGTGATGATCGGACATGGTTTAGTTGATGTGGATCACATGATCACTTAGATGATTAGAGAGATGTCTATCTAAGTGGGAGTTCTTAAGTAATTTGATTAATTGAACTTTAATTTATCATGAACTTAGTACCTGATAGTATTTTGCATGTCTATGTTGTTGTAGATAGATGGTCTGTGTTGTTGTTCTATTGAATTTTAATGCGTTCCTAGAGAAAGCTAAGTTGAAATATGATGGTAGCAACTACACGGACTGGGTCCGTAACTTCAGGATTATCCTCATTGCTGCATAGAAGAATTATGTCCTGGAAGCACTGCTAGGTGACAAACCTGCTGCAGGAGCAACGCCAGATGTTGTGAACACCTGGCAGAGCAAAGCTGATGACTACTCGATAGTTCAGTGTGCCATGCTTTACGGCTTAGAATCGGGACTTCAACGATGTTTTGAACGTCATGGAGGATATGAGATGTTCTAGGAGTTGAAGCTAATATTTCAAGTAAATGCCCGTATTGAGAGATATGAAGTCTCCAATAAGTTCTATAGCTGCAAGATGGAGGAGAATAGTTCTGTCAGTGAACATATACTCAGAATGTCTGGGTACCACAACCACTTGACTCAACTGGGAGTTAATCTTCCTGATGATAGTGTCATTGACAGAGTTCTTCAATCACTGCCACCAAGCTACAAGAGCCTCGTGATGAACTATAATATGCAAGGGATGGAAAAGACGATTCCTGAGCTCTTCGCAATGCTAAAGGCTGCGGAGGTAGAAATCAAGAAGGAGCGTCAAGTGTTGATGGCCAACAAGACCACCAGTTTCAAGAAAAAGGGTGATGGGAAGAAGGGGAACTTCAAGAAGAATAACAAGCCAGTTGCTGCTCAAGTGAAGAAAACCAAGTCTGGACCTAAGCCTGAGACCGAGTGCTTCTACTGCAAAGGAACTGGTCACTCGAAGCAGAACTGCCCCAAGTATTTGGCGGAGAAGAAGGATGGCAAAGTGAAAGGTATATCTGATATACATGTTATTGATGTGTACCTTACTAATGCTCGCAGTAGTGCTTGGGTATTTGATGTTGGTTCAGTTGCTATCATTTGCAGCTCGAAACAAGGTCTATGGATTAAGCGAAGATTGGCTAAGGACGAGGTGACGATGCGCATGGGAAATGGTTCCAAAGTCGATGTGATCACCGTCGGCATGCTACCTCTGCATCTACCTTCGGGATTAGTTTTAGACCTAAATAATTTTTATTTGGTGCCAGCGTTGGGCATGAACATTATATCTAGATCTTATTTGATGCGAGATGGTTATTCATTTAAATCAGAGAATAATGGATGTTCTATTCATATGAGTAATATCTTTTATGGTCATGCACCCTTGATGAGTGGTCTATTTTTACTAAATCTTGATAGTAGTGATACACATGTTCACAGTATTGAAGCCAAAAGATGCAGAGTTGATAATGATAGTGCAACTTATTTGTGGCACTGCTATTTTGGTCATATTGGAGTGAAGCGCATGAAGAAACTCCATTCTGATGGACTTCTGGAATCACTTGATTATGAATCACTTGGTACTTGCGAACCATGCCTCATGGGCAAGATGACTAAAAATCTGTTCTCCGGAACAATGGAGTGAGCAACAGAGTTATTGGAAATCATACATACTGATGTATGTGGTCCAATGAACATTGAAGCTCGCGGCGGATATCGTTATTTTCTCACCGTCACAGATGATTTGAGCAGATATGGGTATATCTACTTAATGAAACATAAGTCTGAAACATTTGAAAAGTTCAAAGAATTTCAGAGTGAAGTGGAAAATCATCGTAACAAGAAAATCAAGTTTCTACAATCTGATCGTGGAGGTGAATATTTGAGTTGTGAGTTTGGACTTCATTTGATACAATGCGGAATAGTTTCGCAACTCACGCCGCCTGCAACACCACAATGTAATGGTGTGTCCGAACGTCGTAACCGCACTTTATTAGATATGGTGCGATCTATGATGTCTCTCACTTATTTACCGCTATCGTTTTGGGGTTATGCTTTAGAGACGGCCACATTCACGTTAAATAGGGCACCATCTAAATCCGTTGAGACGACACCTTATGAACTATGGTTTGGCAAGAAACCCAAGTTGTCGTTTCTTAAAGTTTGGGGTTGCGATGCTTCTGTGAAAAAAGCTTCAACCTGATAAGCTCAAACCCAAATTGGAGAAATGTGTCTTCATAGGATACCCAAAGGAGACTTCTCCCTTATTGGAAAGTAGTTCATCACTAAAATCAGTTCCAGTGATTCCTGCACCAGTAAGTGAGGAAGCTAATGATGATGATCATGAAACTTCTGATCAAGTTACTACCGAACCTCGTAGGTCAACCAGAGTAAGATCCGCACCAGAGTGGTACGGTAATCCTGTTCTGGAAGTCATGTTACTTGACCATGACGAACCTACGAACTATGAGGAAGCGATGATGAGCCCAGATTCCGCAAAATGGCTTGAGGCCATGAAATCTGAGATGGGATCCATGTATGAGAACAAAGTATGGACTTTGGTTGACTTGCCCGATGATCGGCAGGCCATAGAGAATAAATGGATCTTCAAGAAGAAGACTGACGCTGACTGTAATATTACTGTCTACAAAGCTCGACTTGTTGCAAAAGATTTTCGACAAGTTCAAGGAGTTTACTACGATGAGACCTTCTCACCCATAGCGATGATTAAGTCCGTCTGAATCATGTTAGAAATTGCCGCATTTTATGATTATGAAATTTGGCAAATGGATGCCAAAAATGCATTCCTTAATGGATATCTTAAAGAAGAGTTGTATATGATGCAACTAGAAGGTTTTGTCGATCCAAAAGGTGCTAACAAAGCGTGCAAGCTCCAGCGATCCATTTATGGACTGGTGCAAGCCTCTCGGAGTTGGAATATACGCTTTGATAGTGTGATCAAAGCATATGGGTTTATACAAACTTTTGGAGAAGCCTGTATTTACAAGAAAGTGAGTAGGAGCTTCGTAGCATTTCTGATATTATATGTAGATGAAATATTGTTGATCAGAAATGATACTAAATTTCTGAATAGCATAAAAGGATACTTGAATAAGAATTTTTCAATGAAAGACCTCGGTGAAGCTGCTTATATATTGGGCATCAAGATCTATAGAGATAGATCAAGACGCTTAATTGGACTTTCACAAAGCATATACCTTGATAGAGTTTTGAAGAAATTCAAAATGGATCAGGCAAAGAAAGGGTTCTTACCTGTATTACAAGGTGTGAAGTTGAGTCAGACTCAATGCCCGACCACCGCAGAAGATAGAGAGAAAATGAAAGGTGTTCCCTATGCTTCAGCCATAGGCTCTATCATGTATGCAATGCTGTGTACCAGACATGATGTGTGCCTTGCTATCAGTTTAGCAGGGAGGTACCAAAGTAATCCAGGAGTGGATCACTGGACATCGGTCAAGAATATCCTGAAATACCTGAAAGGACTAAGCAAATATTTCTCGTATATGGAGGTGACAAAGATCTCGTCGTAAATGGTTACGTCGATGCAAACTTTGACACTGATCCGGATGACTCTAAGTCACAAACCGGATATGTGTTTTTATTAAATGGTGGAGCTGTCAGTTGGTGCAGTTCCAAGAAGAGCGTCATGGCGGGATCTACGTGTGAAGCAGAATACATAGCTTCTTCAGAAGCAACAAATGAAGGAGTCTGGGTGAAGGAGTTCATATCCGATCTAGGTGTCATACCTAGTGCATCGGGTCCAATGAAAATCTTTTGTGACAATACTGGTGCAATTGCCTTGGCAAAGGAATCCAGATTTCACAAGAGAACCAAGCACACCAAGAGACGCTTCAATTCCATCCGCGATCAAGTCAAGGAGGGAGACATAGAGATTTGCAAGATACATATGAATCTGAATGTTGCAGATCCATTGACTAAGCCTCTCTCACAAGCAAAACATGATTAGCACCAAGACTCCATGGGTGTTAGAATCATTACAATGTAATCTAGATTATTGACTCTAGTGCAAGTGGGAGACTGAAGGAAATTATGCCCTAGAGGCAATAATAAAGTTGTTATTTATATTTCCTTATATCATGATAAATGTTTATTATTCATGCTAGAATTGTATTAACCGGAAACTTAGTACATGTGTGAATACATAGACAAACAGAGTGTCACTAGTTTGCCTCTACTTGACTAGCTCGTTGAATCAATGATGGTTATGTTTCCTAACCATAGACATGAGTTGTCATTTGATTAACGGGATCACATCATTAGAGAATGATGTGATTGACTTGACCCATCTGTTAGCTTAGCATGATGATCGTTTAGTTTGTTGCTATTGCTTTCTCCATAACTTATACATGTTCCTATGACTATGAGATCATGCAACTCCCGAATACCGGAGGAACACTTTGTGTGCTACCAAACATCACAACGTAACTAGGTGATTACAAAGGTGCTCTACAGGTGTCTCCGATGGCGTTTGTTGAGTTGGCATAGATCGAGATTAGGATTTGTCACTCCGATTGTCGGAGAGGTATCTCTGGGCCCTCTTGGTAATGCACATCACTATAAGCCTTGCAAGCAATGCAACTAATGAGTTAGTTGCGGGATGATGTATTACGAAACGAGTAAAGATACTTGCCGGTAACAAGATTGAACTAGGTATTGAGATACCGACGATCGAATCTCGGGCAAGTAACGTACCGATGACAAAGGGAACAACGTATATCGTTATGCGGTTTGACCGATAAAGATCTTCGAAGAATATGTAGGAACCAATATGAGCATCCAGGTAGGAACCAATATGAGCATCCAGGTTCCGCTATTGGTTATTTACCGGAGACGTGTCTTTGTCATGTCTACATAGTTCTCGAACCCATAGGGTCCGCACGCTTAACGTTCGGTGATGATCGTATTATGAGTTTATGTGTTTTGATGTGCCGAAGGTAGTTCGGAGTCCCGGATATGATCATGGACTTGACGGGGAGTCTCGAAATAGTTGAGACATAAAGATCGATATATTGGATGACTATATTTGGACATCGGAATGGTTCCAGGTGAGATCGGGCATTTACTGATGTACCGGGAGGTTACCGGAACCCCTCGAGAGGTATATGGGCCTTATTGGGCCATAGTGGGAGAGAGGAGAACGGAGCAAAGGAAGGGGTGCACCCGCCCCAAGCCCAATCCGAATTGGGAGGGGGGCCGCCCCCGCCCCCCCCCCTTTTCCTTCCTCCTTCCTTCTCTCCTATTCCAACTAGGGAAAGGGGGGAATCCTACTTCCGGTGGGAGTAGGACTCCCCTTGGGGCGCGCCTAGGAGGCCGACCCCCTCCCGCTCCTCCACTCCTTTATATACGGGGGAGGGGGCACCCCATAGACACACAAGTTGATCATTGATCTCTTAGCCGTGTGCAGTGCCCCCTCCACCATAATCCACCTCGGCCATATTGTAGTGGTGCTTAGGCGAAGCCCTGTTCCGGTAGCATCATCATCATCGTCATCACGCCTTCGTGCTGACGAAGCTCTCCCTCGACACTCTAATGGATTGTGAGTTCATGGGACGCCACCGAGCTGAATGTGTGCAGATCGCAGAGGTGTCGTACCCTCGGTGCTAGGATCGGTCGATTGTGAAGACGTACGACTACATCAACCGCGTTGTCATAACGCTTCCGCTTACGGTCTACGAGGGTACATGGACAACACTCTTCCCTCTCGTTGCTATGCATCACCATGATCTTGCGTGTGCATAGGATTTTTTTTGAAATTACTATGTTCCCCAACAAAAGGGGCCTTCGTGGAGACCATGAACGGATGGTAACAGGAGTGGTTCTACATCACTGAACCTCGCGGCGCCACATGGGCAAACATTCCTGAGTTTAATTCCGGACCCCCAATGCGGCTCACGTCGTGGATCAACAAGGGCTTATATTGGGCATCGTTTGATGCAGTGATGGTGCTGCAAAAGCGCATCAAAAATATGATAGAGAAGAACACCAGTCTCACTGATGTGATTCAGGTGATGCTCTTCTGCCGGATCCTCCCCTGCCAGTGCCGGCCTCTCCACATGTGGGAGTTCAATCCGGAAGGGTCGCGGACCCTGCAGTGATTCTTCGGCACAACACACAAAGAGATCTGGAAGCTGCTCTTCAAGGCCCAGAAGACATGGCCGGAGACGACCGATGACATCGGCCTTGATAGCGTGCATTCGGCCACCCCGGTAAGCATTTTAGTTTCCGAACATAACTTCAGTTCGTAAATCAAAAGGTATGCTGATCCTTCCATCCTTCAACCAAGGCTAGACAAAGAAGGCGGAGAGGATCAAGTGTCCGGCTCCGCTACCCAAAGACCCAGCCATTCCCAAGGCGCAGGAGAAGAAGGCCAAGAAGAAGGGCAAGGAGGCCAAAGGTGGCCTCCTCTGTAAAGGCACTTCGGACGCTATGTACGGAGAAACCGAGGCTCCCTCCTCCCACGAGGGAGATGAAGACGAGGAGGAGGAGGAGGCCAAAAATTATTCTCCCCTTCAGGGGAGGAAGAAGAAAAGGGCGGCCTCCATAGACCCAGAGGCGGAGGCGTCCAAGAGGAGGAAGATATCCCTCTCGGATGGCTCAGATTCGGATGCCGGAGCCATCCCTGAGTGGCGCCCCAGGTCAAAGCCCCTGGCCGCATCGTAAGTATCCAAGGATACTGTACATATATACGGTTTTTATAATTGCAGGCCTAACACATTGTATTGTGTGCCTCAATCCAGCCCGCGATCTCCCCCAATTATCATCAGCTTTGGGGAACCCGCTGGAGCCGGGGATGGTAGAGAGCAAGATGCCTCGAAGAGCCTCTCCGCCAACTGCCACAGACGACACCGAAGTGTTGTCTCGATGAGCCTCCCCGGGCCATGGAGATGTGCGGCAGGCCGTCAAGACGGCGCCAGAGGGTAATACCTCGGCTGCCGAGAACATGGGGGAACCAACCCCCATGGAGACTGATGACAGGGGCCATAACCAATCCGGCCCCCAGCCAAACACCATTAAGGAGACCCACATGGCTCCGGAATCGAGCGAGCAACCCCCTTTGAAGGAGGGGGATCGTCGACTCCACCGGCGACCTCCACTAATCCAAAGGCGCCGAACCCTCTAATGGACGCACTGCAACGTGCTTCCGCGTGGAGGAGCACTATACCCTAATGGGTACAGTGGTTGAGAAGGTTCAGTCCGCCAAAAGCAGGCTGAACGAAGCCATCACCAGCCTATTAACAGGCTTCGAGGTATGTGGTGTAATATTCTTATCTGCTTGTGCAAAAAATATGCCCGTGTATAGATAGTAGCCCCTGAGACTCTGTTCGGCTTTTGAAAAAGGGCCGGACAGAGGATCAAGTAATATTCGCAGGAGATAACATACTTGTCTATTTTGATAAACAGGCTTCACTATTAGCGGCGACCGCCCAGGCCGCCGAAGTATCCAAACTCAAGTAGAAGTTGGAGCTGGCCGATGAGGATCTCATCCGTATCAACAAACGGCTTGATGAGGCGTAGGGTATGGTTTGAAAAAGTGTTAACACACTTGAAGTAATATGCCAATGCGAAGTCTAATTTCCTGTGTTATCCTGATCATATTTGCAGGTAGTGCGGCCGAGGTTGAGACCCTAAAGAGCACCCTCGCCCAAGCCAAGGAGTAGGCGCGGGTGATCCAAGCGACCGCTGACAAAGCAGCTACAAATTTAGAGGCTGAGCAGGTCACCCACCGTAAGTATGAGGCGCATGTGACCGAAGTGGAGCAAGGATGCTGCCAGCAAGTGTGAGGCCTTGGAGGATAAGAATAAGGTGCCCAAGCGGTCAATCTCGCCATGGCTCTTCGGTAGGCCAAGGAGGTGCGGACCGAGTCCCGGGCGGCTCGCGAGGAGATCAAGCAGGCCGAAGAGATAGCGGCCGGTAAGCCCTTTCCTTTACAGAGTATATTTGGCGGTCGAAGATATGCTTTGCTTAATCGACTATGGAGTTCTCCAGACGCCTTTGTGGACCATCCGAGGAGTGCTGCCAACGCCGCACAGTGTTTCCGAGCCCAAGAAGGGAACACGACGGAGAAGCTCTTCTGGTCGCAGTACCTGGCGTCGGAGCGGCCAGCTCTGCTGAACAACCAGATGATGCAGCTGGCGGAGCTGCATAGGATGTCCGGTTTGGCCATGAAGGACATCATAGTTCGGCTATGGCCAACCGAACCCATTCCTAGCAGCTACTTCGGCCTGGTCAAGCGGCTCGGCAACGCCTTGCCCAGAGTTGAAGATGTAAAGCACTCAGCGCTCATAGAGGGTGCGCGGATGGCCTTTGCCCGTGTCAAGATGCACTGGGCCAAGATGAAGGCCGCCATCGTGCCGGTTGAGGGCCCACCCGAAGGCAAGGACCACCGCAAGCCGGAGCGATATTTGGAAGACGTCCTAGAGGGTGCCCATTTAATACAGGGTCAATGCTCGACGGATATCATGTTTGAATGAATGTATCTGGGCTGCCCAGACTTTGTTTTATGAACCAAGGCTTTTGTAATATATTTGTGCCTTTATCTAAAATTATTTTCCTCATGTGCGGCCGTTTTTATTTCTGAAAGTTTGCCAGTCGCCGGCTTCAGCCCCCATGTAGATACTACGGGGGTGTCGAAATAGCACATGACCACACTTGACCCAATGTCTTGGTCCGTAAAGGAGGTGTCTGTGCAGCGAACCAGGCAATCAGACTATTCGGCTTTATCACTCTCACTTAGCCATAGGAGTTTGACAATGGGACTATGAGCTAGCCCCTGGTGCATGTGCAGCTATTCGAACTTGGATGCCTTAGGCGCATGACTGGATGGAGGCCAGTCCTTCGTATAATACGGAGAAAATCACAAAAGATTTAGTAAGTCACCGAACCGCTGACCAGCTCTCGCTATATCACGACAGTCAGTTTTCGGCTTTCTCTACTAAGGTGTTTGACCAGACAAACTAGAAATACAATCGCAGTAGTTCTCCCTTTACTACCTTAGCCGAACAATTGGAATGTAAGGTGGTAACCACAGGAGCCGGGCAACCCAACTATTGACTAAAGACATGATTCGGAGCTGATGCATATAATGCAGTATTCGAGACGCCGAAGTGTACTATAAAAGTGTTCGGACTTTTTTGGTTTTGAAAGATATATGTGGCCAAATAGAGCCCCTAGCAGTTTAATCATGCCTAGGTGTATACGTTAATCTAACGTGAAGAGGGAATAAAGATTGTGAAATAAGCCAATACCGAATAGGTTTGGACAAAACTGTTTCCATTATAGTTTGATTAGTACGTCAAAACATGCTCTTTACAGAGAATGCCATAAGCATCAAGGCTATTTTACATGCCAAGAATTTGTGAGAAAGGGAAAGTTGTATATAGGTCCTTAAAAAAGGTGGTCTTGAAGGTCCTTTGGACACCCTGTCGCACGTCTGCGCCGCTTTTCACCTTGGTGTAGGATCCTTTGAGAGGATCAATGATCGTGTTTACGGAAGGGGCCTGGGAAAGGGCCCTTTGTACCACTGAAAAGTGATTTAGGTTTTAAAGAACCTGAAATAATGGACAAAAGAGAAGAGAGAAAAAAGGAAGAATATTAAGGTCCGAATAGCACCGAGCCGTATTGTGGACCTTGTCCTTAGTGTGCCTCTGTCCTTCCCCAAGGTATTTTTAGTGTGTAGTTATGCATGCGTCGTACGTATGCCGTGATTAGATGGGGGTTTTGACGGGGGCCAAATTGCTAGTCCATCTCTAGATGTGTCGAACTGTCGTTCTGTAGGGTAGATCGGACTCGTTTGACAGTGTCCGTGGGCTTGATGGCCGATGAAGTATTCGGCTTGATGAGGCCGCCCTGTACCTCGGCCATGAGAGCCGCAGTACGCTCCTTAGTACAAAGGGAGCTCTCCATATTTCCATTGACTGTTATAACATTGCGTGGTCCGGGCATCTTGAGCTTTAGATAAGCATAGTGCGGGACTGCATTGAAATGTGCAAAAGCGGTTTGTCCGAGCAGTGCATGATAACCACTATGGAAGGGGACGATGTCGAAGATCAAGTCTTCGCTTCAGAAATTATCCGGTGACCAAAGACTACTTCCAGCCCCTGTGCAGCAGGCCTCCATGCCGGGTATTACTCCTTTAAAGGTGGTTTTGGTGGGCTTGATCCTTGACGGATCGATACCCATTTTACGGACGGTGTCCTGATAAAGCAGGTTAAGACTGTTGCTGCCGTCCATGAGGACTCGCATGAAATGGAATCCGTCGATGATTGGATCGAGGACCAATATTGCTGAACCTCCATGACGGATACTGGTCGGATGGTCCCTGTGATCAAAAGTGATCGGGCAAGCCGACCATGGATTGAATTTTGGGGCGACTGGCTCTATGGCATAGACGTCCCTTAGTGCGCGCTTGCGCTCCCGCTTAGGGATATGAGTGACGTAGATCATATTCACTGTTTTTACCTCGGGGGGAATTTCTTTTGCCCCCCTATGTTCGGTGGGCGAGGCTCGTCGTCATCCTCGCTAGGCGGCTCCTTCCCCTTATGTTCGGTATTTAAATTACCGGCTTGTTTGAAGACCCAGTAGTTTCTGTTGGAATGATTGGCGGGCTTGTCAGGGGTGCCATGAATTTGGCAAGGCCGATCGAGTATTTTGTCCAAACTGGATGGACCATCTTTGTTTCCTTTGAATGGTTTCTTCCATTGACCGGGTTTAGAGCTGCTGAATCCGATGTTGACCATCGTGTCTTCGGTATCCTCATTGTTGTTCTGCCGCTTGTGTATTTGTGTCGTGGCCTACCGTTGCCATCTCTGGCTTTGGAGGTGCCAGGGTCCCTGGTACTCTTGCTTCTACGGGCTAACCAGCTGTCTTCTCCTGCATAAAACGGGTCATGAGTGCGGTGAGAGCTGCCATCGACTTCGGTTTTTCTTGGCCGAGGTGTCGGGCGAGCCATTTGTCACGGATGCTATGTTTAAAGACCGCGACGGCTTCGACATCCGGACAATCGACAATTTGGTTCTTTTTAATTAAGAACCTAGTCCGGAGTTTTCGGGCTGACGACTATATGGCTGAGGTCATCGGCGTCCGGAGGCCGGACATAGGTACCTTGGAAGTTGTCTCTAAAGGCATCTTCCAAATCTTCCCAGCTACCAATGGACTTCTCTAGGAGGTTGTTTAACCAGTGTCACACTGGTCCTTTCAGCTTTAAGGGGAGATATTTGATGGCATGGAGATCGTCACCACAAGCCATGTGGATATGGAGAAGGAAATTGTCGGAGTAATGGGCCACGGATAGCCTAACCCGAGTCCTAGAACCTTTCAAGACATCGGGTCGGCTGCGCCCCTCAAGACGTCAAGATGAAGCGCCGCCTTCTGGTGGCCGGCTGGATGAACGACCGACTGCCAGAAGACGGCCATGCTCAGGAAGGCGGCTCCAAGACAGGCCGACTCCTGGCAGGCGGCCTCCAGAGAGGCCGGCTCCCAGCAGTCGGCCCATGGTGCCCTCAAAGTCTGCACCCCCATTAAGAAGACAAGACAGGGTGAGGCTACAGTGTAGCCCATCACCCCGTATCCAGGGCCGGGCGTGGCCACAATGCTCCGTACAGGTGGAGATCTCTGCCCGGCGCGGCACTGTTGCCACTCCACCCCTGACGTCACTCCTGTCAGGCAAAGCCCTGTTCCCACGACCGTCTGTTGGTATGGCCCGAAGACGGCAGGCCCTACCGATCAACGAGGGCCCAGAAGACAGTGGGAGCCTCACCAGTCGGACCAGGGGGAGGCCGGCTTCTAGTAGGCGGCCCGTTCCTTCCTTGGGGTCTGTGCACCATTAACCAGATAAAACTCGGAGTGGCTATAGTGATCTCCCGCCAGGCGGCGGGACTGTAGCCATGCTCCCCTGACCAAGCATGTGTCATTATCATCACGGCTACAGTAATCAGCAGCCGGCAAGACCCGCGAGCGGCGGGAGCGGCCTGTCGGCTCCGTACCAGACCAGTCGGCGGGGCCCACCAGGTAGCGGGCCCCAGCAGCCGGCGGAGAAGCCGGCGACCATAGAAACTGATAGTCGGGTCCTACACCCGCTGGATTACCATTGTACCCCTGGGGGTAGGCCTATATAAACCCCCAAGGCACCCATGCAAAGGGTTGGAGCCTGTTAGAATTAGACTCACACCTAGGGGGAGAGGAGAGCAAGCCTTGCCTTCTCCTACCTCTAGCATACAGCTCGAGGAGCACCATTGTACTCACTAGTGCCTTAGTGATCATGCGGAGACCCCGCAAAGTAGGATTAGGGGTGTTATCTCCTAGGAGAGCCCCGAACCTGGGTAAAGTGCGCCGACGTTCGTATCTACACCTCATCCCGCTTCCAGGCACCGGCGACGTTCTACTCGCTCCCACCATGATAAGCCATCCATTGGGATATGTCGCACCCAACCCCTGACATTTGGCGCCCACCGTGGGGCAAGGTGCACCGTCTCCTGGAGACATGTTCTGGACGGGAACCCTGTTCCTTCTTGGCGAGCGCAGCCAGCCCGGCACGCCAGACGGCGTCTGCGCCGACGCGCTGCACAGCGCAGAGGTCGCCTATGCGGCGAGCTGCCTCGCCGACCTTGTTGTCGAGATCCACCTCTCTTACGAGCCCGCGTCTGATGCGGGCACAGAAGGCCATGAGAGACACCTCGTGAGCCTCCTCGATCGGCTCCACGTCGCCAGCGAGCCTACTGCTGACTTGGAGTCGGTTGGCTCCACCGACCCGATGTTGGTCAACTCCGACACGGTGTCGCTTGACGCGTTCCCCACCAACGTGGTGGTCTACGATGAGCCGCTTCCTCGCGTGGACAGCGGCGGCAGCACCGTCACGGAAGTGCTCATCATCGGCCATGGCGAGCACTCTGGCGGAGGTGGCCAGGATCCATTGCAGGCGGCGATGCAAGACTTGACTGCGCCCATCCCGGAAGACGCCGACGCCGAGGCGCTGGAGGCACGCCGTGTCCAGCTCGTCGAAAGCGCCAACCGGCTGGCCAGCATGAGACGCCTTTCGGAGGCCTACTAGTGGGAGATGGATCGTGCTGTCGGCGGCACGCCGGCTCCTGGTGGTCCTAGCCGCATTGGCCTGGTCCGGCAGCGTGGCGCGACCATCGCCAGCATGTTCGGGACAGATCGTCCTGTCTATGCCACGCCTGCAGAGAACATACGAGCTGCCCAGGCGGCAGCAGACGAGCTAGACAAGCTCGAGGGCGACGAGCATCGCCACATGACGGAGCGAGTCCAGCAACTCCTCGACACGGCTGCTGAGCAGCAAGAGGTCGGGTGTCGCACTGAAGCGCCCAACCGGCGAAACGATGACCCGCCACCTCGCCGAGACCAAGGTGCGACATCCCGGACGCTGACTGGTGGCGTCCGTGATAGAAGAGACAAGGAGCCGGCTGCCGGCCGCAGCCGGACTCGCATCACCATCAAGCGCAACCAAGACAGCCGCCCAAGAACTGTGCGGCGGTGAGACAACTGTCCGCCTTCCCCTCCCCGTAGGGAAAGGCGTATCTCCCCTCTGCCTGTTGACCACCCAACACTCGGCGAATGCCTCGGTCGCCGAGAAGGAGTCAGAGAAAACGATGCCCGCCACCGGATCGATCGCCTCAATCGATCCCTGGCGCTAGAAGAAGAAGATGAGCTGGGTCCGCCTTGCTTCGGCCCCCGCATTCGAGACGAACCTTTCCCCAGAGGGTTCACGCTCCCGAGAGATACACCCAAGTACACCAGCTCTGTGAAGCCGTAGGACTGGCTGGTCGACTACTCAACAGTCTTCAGCATCGCCAACGGCAACAAGCGTGTTGCCGTGAAGTACGTTTCGCTCATTGTCCAGGGCACGGCCCGGACGTGGCTGAACAGCCTGAAGCCCCACAGCATCAACAGCTGGGTTGACTTCAGTGAAGCATTCATTCGCAACTTCACCATCACCTACAAGCGTCCGTCCAAGCCTCGCCAGCTCTCCTTGTGCGTCCAAGGCCCCAACGAGTCGACCCGTGACTACCTCACGCGCTGGGCCGAGCTGCGCAACTCTTGCGAGGGCGTGCATGAGGTGTTGGCCATCGAGTACTTCACCGCCGGGTGCCGAGAGGGCACCCTCCTCAAGCACAAGCTTCTCTGCGATGAGCCAGCGACCCTTGACGAACTGTTGATCATAGCAGACAAGTATGCCACGGCCGACTCCTCCATGAAGGCGGAGATCCAAGTTAATGTGTAGGGAAAGGTGGCCCCTCAAGCTCCTCGGACCCCGGCTGGTGATGTCAGTCGGCGGCAGCAACCAAATGACAACAAGCACAAGGCCACGCTACCGGCTTCCATGAGCTGGCAGGTGGCAACAGTCGAAGATCAGCAGCCGGAAGGGCAGCCTCCTCCCAAATGCCAAAAGGGCGGCAAGCCCAACTAGTTGCCCGCCTTCTCGTACGAGCAGACTCTCGATGCACCCTGCAAGTTCCACAGTGGATCGAAGCCGTCCAACCACACCACTCGGAAGTGCCATTGGCTCACCAGGATCGCCAAGGGTGATGGTCTCCAGCCCCCTCCGTCGGCCGGCCCGCCGCCTCCTCCTCCTCCTCAGCAGTCGGCGGTCCGGCCGGTTGGCGCGATACAAGATGAATATCCTGAAGAGCATGGAGCTTATGTCGTGTTCACCAGCGTGGCTGACGACAGGCACAACAGGCGGCAACGATGGCAAGAAGTAAATGCGGTAGCATCAGAGACCCCCGAGTTCATGCATTGGTCTGAGAAGCCCATTAGCTGGAGCAGAGCCGACCACTCGGAGGTGATGCCCAATCCCAGCTCTTATGCTGTGGTGTTGGATGCCACCTTTGCCACGGAGAGGCGAGCTACTCGCTTCTCCCGAGTTCAGATAGATGGCGGCAGCAGCATCAACATCCTGTACAAAGATACAATGGAGAAGTTGGGAATCAAGCAGAGACATCTTCAGCCCAGCCGGACTGTTTTCCATGGCATAGTTCCAGGCCTTTCCTACTCACTAATCGGCAAGACTCAGATAGATGTCCTCTTCGGGGACATAAATCATTTCCGCCAAGAGCCATTCTGGTTTGAGGTGGTGGACCTTGAGAGCCCCTATCATGCATTGCTTGGCCGGCCTGCCCTGGCCAAGTTCATGGCGGTCCCTCACTACGCTTACCTGAAGATGAAGATGCTGAGCTCCAAGGGAATCCTGACCATAGCAGGAGACTACAAGAAGTCGTCCGTCTGCGCAGCAGAGAGCAGCCGGCTACCCGAGTCCCTCGTGATCGCGGCTGAGAAGCGGCACCTTGACCAGGTTGTGGCGATGGCCGGCAAGCAGCCGGAAATGTCGCCCAACCCCAAGGAGTCGGAAGCTGAGGGCTCGTTCAAGCCGGCGAAGGAGACGAAGAAGATACCCTTGGACCCGAAGCACCCGTAGAGGCACGCAGTCATAGGTGCAAACCTTGACAGCAAATAGGAAGGCGAGCTCATCGATTTCCTCTGTGAGAATCGGGACATCTTTGCATGGTCTCCCAAGGACATGCCGGGTGTTCCGATGGAATTCGCCGAGCACAAGCTACATGTCCGGTCTCATGCCAAGCCAGTCAGGCAGCCCTTGCGCCGCCTGTCGGAAGAGAAGAGAAGAGTTGTTGGAGAAGCGATAGTCTGGCTTCTAGCAGCCGGCTTCATCATGGAAGTGTTCTTTCCAGAATGGTTAGCCAACCCAGTCCTAGTGCTGAAGAGGAACAAGCAGTGGCGCATGTGTATTGATTATACCAACCTCAACAAAGCATGCCCCAAAGACCCATTTGCTTTGCCAAGAATCTACCAAGTGATTGACTCCATAGCCAGATGCGAGCTATTGAGCTTTTTGGATGCATACTCAGGGTATCACCAGATCAAGCTAAACCCGTCCGACAGGCTAAAGACCGCCATCATCACACCATTCAGAGCCTTCTGTTACCTGACCATGACGTTCGGGTTGAGGAATGTCGGCGCCATGTTTCAGCGTTGCATGCAGAAGTGTCTCCTCAAGCAACTCGGCAGAAACGCCCACGTCTATGTGGACGATGTTGTGGTGAAGACAGAGAAGCGTGGAATGTTGCTAGAAGACCTCAAGGAGACCTTTGAAAACTTGCGCCAATTCCAGATCAAGCTCACCCCGGAGAAATGCGTTTTCAGGGTCCCAGCTGGCCAGCTTCTTGGCTTCCTAGTCTCAGAGCGCGGCATAGAGTGCAACCCTGTAAAGATTAAGGCCATCGAGAGGATGGAGGTGCCCACCTAACTGTTGGATGTGCAAAAATTTACCGGCTGTTTGGCATCCATCAGTCGTTTCATCAGTCGGCTGGGCGAGAAGGCTCTTCCCATGTACCAGCTCATGAACAAGACCACTTTTTCGAGTGGAACGACAAGGCGGATGAATCTTTTCTCCAGCTAAAGAAGATGTTGACCACTCCGCCTATCCTGGCGGCTCCGACTCCTAAAGAGCCCATGCTCCTCTACATCGCTGCCACCAGCCGGGTGGTCAGCATAGTCATAGTCGTGGGACGCACGGAAGAAGGCAAAGCACTACCGGTCCAGAGGCCGGTGTTTTACCTGAGTGAAGTGTTGTCCGCCTCCAAGCAGAACTACCCGCACTAGCAGAAGATGTGCTATGGCGTACACTTCGCCGCCAAGAAGCTGAAGCCATACTTCCAGGAGCACCCAATCAATGTTGTCTGCACTGCTCCTCTTGCCGAGATCATTGGAAGCCGAGATGCTTCGGGCCGAGTGGCCAAATGGGCCATAGATTTGGCCCCCTACACCATCTACTACCAGCCTCGCACTGCTGTCAAGTCACAAGCACTGGCCGACTTCCTCGTCGACTGGGCCGAGACCCAGTACCTGCCGCCGGCACCAGACTCCACCCATTGGCGGATGCACTTTGATGGCTCCAAGATGCGCATCGGTTTGGGAGCTGGCATCGTCCTCACCTCTCCCAAAGGCGACAAGCTCAGATATGTGCTACAAATCCACTTTGCCGCCTCCAACAATGTTGCCGAGTATGAAGCACTCATTCACGGGCTCCGGCTTGCCAAGGAACTCGGCATTCGCCGGATCCTGTGCTATGGTGATTCCGACTTGGTGGTCCAGCAGTCCTCAGGCGACTGGGACGCCAAGGACGCAAACATGGCAAGCTACTATTTCCTTGTCCAGCAACTCAGTGGATACCTTGAGGGGTGCGAGTTCCTCCACGTGCCAAGAAATGATAACGAGCAAGCTGACGCCTTGGCGCGTATCGGCTCTACCCGGCAAGCGATACCAGCCGGCGTCGCCCTGCAACGCCTCATCAAGCCGTCTGTCAAGCCATCACCAGAGTCGGATTCCATCTTTGTGCCGGATCCTCCTAAAGAAGTCGGATCCGACTTGAGGACCCCAGCAGCCGGCACGAGGAATTCGGCAGGCGACCCGGGGACTACAGCAGCCGCACCCGGCCCGGAGACTTCAGAACCTGGCCTGGGGACTTCATCACACAGCAAGCGACAGCTGACTCCAACCCGCCGCCTCCCGCCCAACTGCCCTCGTGCAAGTAGCAATCCTAGCAGTCAAAGAAATTGCAGCACCTTCCTGGGCTCAGCCCATCCTTAACTTTCTGGTGAAAAGGAGCTGCCGACTGACGAAATCTTGGCCCGACAAGTGCAACGTCAGGCAGCAGCTTACACCATCGTCAACAGAGAACTTGTGAGGCGTAGTGTCACTGGTGTTTATCAGTGCTGCGTGGAGCCAGAGCAAGGCCAAGCAATCCTTAAAGATATCCATCAAGGCGAGTGTGGTCACCACGCGGCTTCAAGAGCACTTGTGGCCAAAGCTTTCCGCCATGGTTTTTTCTGGCCGACTGCTCTAGAAGACGCCAAAGAATTGGTCCAGAAATGCAAAGGGTGCCAGAAGTTCCGCTCCAAGCCGCATCAGCAGGCTTCTACACTCAAGACCATCCCCATTGCCTGGCCCTTTGCCATCTGGGGCCTGGACATGGTGGGACCATTCAAGACGACGTGCGGCGGCATGACTCATTTGCTTGTCGTAGTGGACAAGTTCACCAAGTGGATAGAAGCAAAGCCAATTAAGAAGTTGAATGGTCCGACTGCTGTGACTTTCATCTCCGACATCACCATCCGGTATGTCATACCACACAGCATCATCACCGACAACGGCACAAACTTTGCCAAAGGCGCCTTGGCCCGTTTCTGTGCGACGCAGGGCATCCGACTAGACCTAGTGTCCGTTGTCCATCCGTAGTCAAACGGCCAGGTGGAGCAAGCAAACGGCCTCATTTTGTCCGGCATCAAGTCCCGACTGGTCGAGCCTCTGGAGCGTTCGGCCGGTTGTTGGCTCGATGAGCTGCCGGTCATCCTCTTGAGCCTGCGCACAACTCCGAACAAGTCAACCGGCTTCACGCCTTTCTTCCTCGTCTACGGTGTCGAACCCGTCATCCCGACGGACATAGAATTCGACTCCCCTCGAGTCACCATGTACATCGAAGAGGAGGCAAAAGAAGCACGAGAAGACGGTGTCGATCTGCTAGAAGAAGGCCGGCTACTGGCACTCAGCCAGTCCACCATCTACCAGCAGAGTCTGCGCCGATACTACAACCGGAAGGTCAAGCCAAGATCCTTCCAAGAGGGGGACCTTGTGCTCCGACTGATCCAGCAAACATCCGGCCAGCACAAGCTCTCGGCACCTTGGGAAGGTCCCTTCATCATCAGCAAGGTGCTGGGCAATGACTCCTACTACCTGATCGATGCTCAGAAGCCTCGAGCATGCAAAAAGAGACGACTCCGGCAAGGAGATGGAGCGACCATGGAATGCGAATCTCCTTCGAAGGTTTTATATTTGATGCAGTATGTACCACGTCAACTTTTGTATTAAGTACGAAGACTCCGGGTCCCCTGAGAAGAGCTCGGGGACTGCCCTCTTTTATCTATATGGTAAGTATTATGCCTATCGATGTGTTATTTCATTAGCCCGCCTGGCACCGGGTTCGACTAGTCGACCCGGGGACTCGCCGCCTTGCGCTATGTAATGCTTCCTGCAGCCAGACAAGTAATGTGTTGGCACTTAAGCCTTCTCTTGCCAGAAGCCGCAGCTCGCAGAATGACTGTCCAGTGGGCAGGAGTCAAGGTAGAAAGGGTGTCCGCATGAAAAATGGCTAAGGACCCAAAGCATGCATATAGTTCAGGCTGGCTTCCCGCCTCACCGACCGGTTGCTGTTTAATTTGCTAAAAACTCTAAATGGCTAAGTACTTACCCTCCCAAGGCAGCCGAGTACTGAACCCAGCCACAGTCCGCAGAGCGGCTGTTTGGCTGGCAAGACGGCTGTCGGCGTTCTGGGAACGGGGGTCCCCAGACTTGCCTGCCTGCGGCCTGTGGCGTGGCTCAAAGGGGGGCCCAGCACGGCCCATCTTCATCAACACAGACCCAAGACCCTCGTGAGGGGCCAAGCCTCGCGGGACAGACGACATGAAGCTTCCTCACGCACGGCCTCACCAGGCTGGCTCGTGAGGAGGCGGAGAGATCAAGGCGGGGTACCTCACGAGGTGCCCGTGACGCAAGCCATGACGACCAAGGGCGCCAGGCAGGCACCAGCCTGCGCAGTGTCCTCCTTTCCCCTTTGGTGCAAAGGGGGCAAGCGCAGCCGCGGGGTACCGAGGCATCAGGCAAAGGTTGCCATTTCGGTGCAACAAGACCAAGACCAGGAGGACTGCAAGACGGAGGTCATCGTGGAGCCCAAGAGGGCGTCACCACCAGAGCTTTGTGCAGGCGAGGACCAACTTTAGTAAGGATAAGTGTACCAGATGTTCCCCTTCAAAATGGCCAATTGTTGGCGCCCTTCCCGCTCAATATTTGGGAAGAGGCCCAGGGCCTTTGCATATAAATAGGACCAGCCACCCACAGGGTAGAGGAGGTTTGAGATAGAAGAGGTTAGAGATCGAGGAGGTTCGAGATCGAGGATCAAGGGGATCGAGGATCAAGGGGGGCGGTTCGAATCAGAGAGAGAGAGAGAGAGAGAGAGAGAGAGAAGGGTGACTAAACTCCTCCTAGCAGTTCGTCCCCCCAGCCAAGAACAGACCCTCGCGAGGTTGTTCTTCCTTGTATTGTTCATCATCATCAGCCCAAGAGGCAATCCACCACACCACACACTGGAGTAGGGTATTACACCACAACGGTGGCCCGAACCAGTATAAACCCTGTGTCTCTTGCGTTGTTCTTTCCATAGCTTAGATCTTAGCGAGGCGAAGGGGTGTAGGGTAGGTAGAAGGCGAAATCTCCGCGTGCACCCCAGTGGTCGAACCTCAAGGGTCTGCCGGAACCCGAAATCCGGCATTTGGCGCGCCAGGTAGGGGTGCGCCGGAATTCGTCTTCCACCACCCCGTTCTCCTCTGACCATCGCGTCCATGTCTGACGCTCGTCGGGCCCGCGCCGAGCGCTAGGCCGCTCTCGCTTCCCACGTCACCCAGACGGCTCCTGTCGGCGGGCGTCCTCGCCGTTCCCCGTCACCTGCCGTCAACGCCGCCACTGGCCCGGCGGGGGACGAGCAGCAAGCATCGTCTCAGCATCCGTCCGTGCGGCAAGACGGCCGCACCGCTACTCCCTCGCTCACCCCAACTGGTTCTTCGTCCCGCGTGCTCCGCGCACCCATGGAGGCTCGAGCTGCGCTCATCGCGGCAAACGAGCTCCTACGCTACCGTCCCGTCGACGACGTCTATGAAGAATGGCTTGACCGCGTCGCCGAGCTCGTCCGTGCCGCAGGGGGCTCTCCTGCGCCGTCCGTTCCGCTGCACCGCACCCCGCCCCGCGCGGGCGACGAGGTTCCGGCGGCGCCCCAGCCGCCTCCTCCTCAAGAAGGCGCCATGGCTCCAAGGCGCGCGGCCCCTGGGCGGAACCCGCTCCGTCAGGTGCCAGCGCAGCAAGAGCAGAGCTGCCAAGAAGTCCCTCGCCCGCAAGAAGCTGCCCGGGCGCTCCCTGCTCCAGCACATCGCGACCATGCTCCTGCTCCCGCACGTCAAGACCCCGCGCTGCTCCCAGCTGCAGCGCGTGGGGACATGCAAGACCAAGCTCTCCGTCACCCAAGGCCTCCCGTGGCCACAGCAGGCTGCCGCGCCTTCACCACCGAGCTACGCAGCGTTGCGTGGCCCAGCAAGTTCAAGCCAGACCTGCCTCCTCGTTACGACGGCACGGCCGACCCTGCGGAGTTCCTCCAGCTCTATGAGCTGGGCATCGAAGCTGCCAACGGGGACGAGAAGGTCATGGCGAACTAGTTTCCCATGGCCCTCAAGGACGGGGCCCGCACCTGGCTCTTGAACCTGGCTCCAGGCACGATCTCCTCCTGGGACGAGATGCGCACCCGCTTCATCGCCAACTTCCAAGGTACTCGCGACCGGCCACCCGCCGTGAGCGACATGCGCCGCATCAAGCAACAACCCGGGGAGACCCTGCAGAAGTACATCCAGCGCTTCAACAACGCACGCCTCAAAATTCCCAAGGTGACTGAGGAGGCCATCATCTCAGCCTTCTCTGACGGCGTGCGCGATGTCAAGATGAAGGAGGAGCTGGCGATGCATGAAGACATGTGCACTTCCTTGGAGCTGTTCAACTTGGCAACCAAGTGCGCCGGGGCTGAGGAAGGGCGTCTCTCCCTCCTCGAGCTGCCTGCCGCAGACCCAGAAGAGAAGAAGCCCAAGGCCAAGGATGTGAAGCGCAAGGGGGCTGCCATGCTCGCGGCAGAACCAGACACCAAGCGGGGCAGAGATCAGCCCGAACCTTCCAAGGGCAGTCGGTACTGTGTGTACCACGACCTCCGCACCCACAACACCAACGAATGTCAAGAGCTCCGAGCCGTGCGAGAAGGAAGGATCGGCCGTCGCGCCGACCGCGGTGACCGGGGCTACGGTCGAGGAGGAGGAAGCAACGCAAGACGCTGGGAAGACCGTGGCCCGCGCCAAGGGTGGCGCGATCAACCTCGCGAGGATCGCTGGTAAGACCCGCCTCGCGAGGGAGACTGGAGGGATCAGCCTCGCGAGGATCACCCGCAAGGCAACGCAGGCCTCCCTCCGCTGCCGCCGCAGCCAAGGAGAAACGAGGACCGCCACCAGGACGAGGGGGCTGGGGGCTTCCAGGAGCCGCGCGCGATCGCCTGCATCCTGGGCGGGGCTCAAGCCCCAGCCTCTCAACGCATCTTCAAGCAGTTCGCCCGCGAAGTGAATGCAGTCCTCCCCAAGCTCGAAGCCACACGCCCTCTCAGGTGGTCGGCGTGCGCCATCACGTTCAGCTCAACAGATCAGCTCAAGTGTGCGGCTACAGCCGGAGTCCTCCCGATGCTTTGCTCCCCAATCATCAGCAACGTGGTGGTCACCAGGACCCTCATCGATGGCGGGGCAGGGCTCAACGTCTTGTCCATGGAAACATTCAACAATCTCCAGGTGCCCTACAGCCAGCTTCAGCAAACCAAGCCTTTCTCCGGAGTCACCGATGGCTCCACGGTCCCGATTGAGCAGGTCCGCCTCCCTTTCACCTTCGGGGCACACGACAACTACCGCACCGAGCTCATCGACTTCGACGTCGCTCACATTCGCCTGCCGTACAACGCCATCCTTGGGTACCCAGCACTGGCCAAGTTCATGGCCGTAACTCACCACGGCTACAACGTCCTCAAGATGCCAGGAAGTGGCGGAGTCATCACGGTGCCCTGTGAAGAGAAGGACGCGGTGTGTTCCCTGGAACGAGCCTTTCAGGCCGCGTCACTGGAAGACCCGGATCGCGGAAGCAGGAGGCTTCCTGAGACCGCCCCCAAGAAGAAGAAGACATCGTCCGGCCCGGCCCCTCAGGAGGCAGGCCCCTCTGGGACTGCGCCTGCCTAGGAGGAGCCTCCTTCCATCGCATAGGAAAGTGCGCCCGGCGCCCTCCTCAGGCAGGGCTCGGGGGCTCTCCCCTGGAGGGCCACCGACCTGGCTAGGGTCACGAGGGAGGCGCTTGGGCACCACATGGAGGCGTGTTTCGAAGCACGTTTCCCTCAAGAAGGAGTAAGGCAAGGAGAGCCAGACCCTCAGGAGTTCGTCAGCAAGGCCATTCAAGAGCTACAGGAGTCAAGAGTCATGAAAAGCGGCCGCCGCCTACCAGCAGTGGCTCCCCATCCAGGCGAGGATGGTGGGCTGCGCGTCTGCATCGACATACCAGGGCTCAATCGAGTCGCCTCTCTGGAGCGCCTCTGGCCCCGCGAGTGCGGCGCTGCGGAGGCCCACCCCACAGCTACGTTCGCATGCCTTACGGCTTGCCGAACGCGGCTGCCACGTACCAGCGCCTCATGAGGGGCATCATGGAGGCACAAGAGGCCAGGCGTTCCGCAACCCTGGAGGAGATGGAGATGGTCCGCGAGGAGCCACCAGCGCCTCCGGAGCCTCCGAGGCCCCTAGGCCTGGGGGCTCGTGAGGATCGGCTTCCGCAGCCCACCGAGTCTGCTACACCAACAGTCCTTCGTCCTCAACATCATCTGGTGACATCTTTCAAGTTTCATTTCCAGCTGGGAGCGCCCCCCCCAGGGCTGCATTATTCCCAGGCCGCGTGGGTCCGTCCCTGCGGCATGTATCCCTTTTATTTCAAGCTGTTAGCTTACCTTGTTGGGGGCGCCCCTCGGGCTGCATCATCCCCAAGTCGCTCGGGCCAGACCCAGCGGCATGTATCCCTTTTGCGTTTATTACCGGTTATGCGTTCGACCCACCATGCTTGATTATTTGATGCCGGTCCATGGCACCTCTTCTTCTCCATGCCGACCACTTGCACGTTAAAGGGGGGGTACCTGAGCATCACGACTCAGGGCTCTTACTGGCTCTCGAGCCCTCACCCTCTGGCCTTGTCCACGACATCGCGACCTGGCATACCAGTGACGGCTGAGACCAGCTCGAGGGCCGGGACCCGAGGACATAGAGTGTCGGCATCTAACCAAATTTGCAGGGACACATCACAAGATAAGGCCCAGTGCCAGGCGCTACCCGCCTAGAGGTAGGGCCCCGTGAGTCCCGCGCTGGCTCACGGGTGCCCAGATACACCTCGCCAGGCCCTACCGTGCCAGCCACATGTCAGGGCGGGGCTGTACACGCCCCGGGGGCTCCTCCCGGAGGGGCCCCCCCTCCCACGTACCAGTGGAAGCACCATGCTCCGCGCTGGCTGACGACACTGCCGAGGAGCGGCTATGCCCGTACACATATGGAAGTGCTATGCTCCGCGCTGGTGATAAACAACTGAGGGTGGCCCCCAGGCCGCATCAACCTCAGGGAGCCCAGAGCTTAGTGTCTAGCCTCATCGTAACGCCTCCCCTCGGGAGTGCCGCGCGAGGGGGCTGGGCACGGGGGCTGTGCCTGGGTCATGCCCAGACGCACGCCACCCAGCCAGGCCCCCCCGGGCCTGGTTCGTTGCGCGTCTCTCCCCGAGCGGAGCCAAGGTACGAAGGCCGTTTGAGCGTCAAGGGGGACTCCTGAGCATCGCGACTCAGGAGCCTAACTGGTCACGTAGCCCCTCACCCCTTAGTTCTGAAAGGCTAACGCGGTTGAGGTATGCACGCGGCCGGGCTCTGCAGACGTAGAACGGTAGATCCACCCACATCATACCTCCCTACTTGCTGTTCGTGCGCCAAGGGGGACTCCTGAGCATCACGACTCAGGAGCCTAACTTGTCATGTAGCCCCTCACTCCTTGGTCCCGTCCTGGTTTCCGGTCGGGACTAATGCTGGGTGAGGTATGCATGGGGCCGGGCTCTGCCGGCGTAGAACATAAGCAAGTAGGAAGGAAAAGCGCAAATTCCAAGGAATTCAAAAGCAAATATTACAGTCCACACTGTTATCTCAATGCCAAACGTAATTTTAAACGCCTCCCCGAGGCATGATACATGTGCAGGAATTAAAGGCAGGACAGGAGCCACAACGGAGTCACTTGTCGGCGGTGGAGTAGTGCAGAGTGGGTTCACCTCATGGAGCAATGGGGTCGGCAGTGCCTTGCTTCGGCTTGGTGCTGAAGGCCCAGAACTTCCCTAGCAGAGCCTCCGCACGACCCTTCACGGCCTCGGCAGCGGCAGCGGCACGCTCGCCGCTTACTGGCTCCAGCAGGCTATCGAGGTCGACGCTGGGATCGTGAAGGTAGATGTGGGTGAGGACTCGCGTCAGCGCTGCAGAAGATAGGACACGCGCCTCGGCCTCGACCGTGGGGCCAAGGACAAGGGCGACATCTTCAAGAGCACGAACCAGGAAGGGAAGCAGCTTGGCGGGGCCGTCCTCGGCACCAGCCAGCGGGCTCTCCAGGCCGCTGTCGTAAAGCGTCCTCAGCGAGGAGCGAGCCTTCGCCTCCATCTCCGTGAAGGCCACGCGGTCCTCGGCAAGAACCAGGGCCTCGACATCACCTGATGGGCCCCCTCGTCCGGGCCGCGGAGGACGAGCCGTTTCTTCGGCAGGAGTGGGTCTGGTTCCTCTCGGGGAGCCTTTCCCTTCTCTGCCGTCGAGAACCGGCGGATCGGAGCCATCGCAGCAAGATGGAGCAAGGACCGGGAAGAAGGAGAAGCAAGAAGGGATGGACTGGAAGGGCGCGCGTTGTTCCGTACTTATGGCCGGCGAAGGCCAACCGCCGACCTCCACGATCGCAGGTAATCATGACCCGCTTTGCATGCAGGGACTTGTCCAATCCGTGCAGTTGCCGAGGCGCCATGGGGAAGTGGAGACGCCCACGTCCAATCAACCGCCACGTGGCGCCCAAGACCACAGGCTGTTAGGGCCCGCGGCGCTTCGCTCTTGCCCTTCCGCCTCCCTGCACGGCCAAGTATGGGCGCGCCTTGGGCCCCGGGGCTACTGTCGGCGTTCTAGGAACGGGGGTCCCCAGACTTGCCTGCCTGCGTCCTGCGGCGTGGCTCAAAGGGGGGCCCAGCACGGCCCATCTTCATCAACACAGACCCAAGACCCTCGCGAGGGGCCAAGCCTCGCGGGGCAGACGATACGGAGCTTCCTCAGGCACGGCCTCACCAGGCTGGCTCGCGAGGAGGTGGAGAGATCAAGGCGGGGTACCTCACAAGGTGCCCGTGACGCAAGCCATGACGACCAAGGGTGCCAGGCGGGCACCAGCCTGCGCAGTGTCCTCCTTTCCCCTTTGGTGCAAAGGGGGCAAGCGCAGCCGCGGGGTACCGAGGCATCAGGCAAAGGTTGCCATTTCGGTGCAACAAGACCAAGACCAGGAGGACTGCAAGACGGAGGTCATCGTGGAGCCCAAGAGGGCGTCACCACTAGAGCTTTGTGCAGGCGAGGACCAACTTTAGTAAGGATAAGTGTACCAGATGTTCCCCTTCAAAATGGCCAATTGTTGGCGCCCTTCCCGCTCAATATTTGGGAAGAGGCCCAGGGCCTTTGCATATAAATAGGACCAGCCACCCACAGGGTAGAGGAGGTTCGAGATAGAAGAGGTTAGAGATCGAGGAGGTTCGAGATCCAGGATCAAGGGGATCGGATCGAATCAGAGAGAGAGAGAGAAGGGTGACTGAACTCCTCCTAGCAGTTCGTCCCCCCCAGCCAAGAATAGACCCTCGCGAGGCTGTTCTTCCTTGTATTGTTCATCATCATCAGCCCAAGAGGCAATCCACCACACCACACACTGGAGTAGGGTATTACACCACGACGGTGGCCCGAACCAGTATAAACCCTGTGTCTCTTGCGTTGTTCTTTCCATAGCTTAGATCTTAGCGAGGCGGAGGGGTGCAGGGTAGGTAGAAGGCGAAATCTCCGCGCGCACCCCATTGTTCGAACCTCAAGGGTCTGCCGGAACCCGAAAACCGACAACGGCAGCCTAGGGAGGGAGGCAAAGGAAAAAAAAGCCAAGGAGCAAAGAGCAAGGAAAGACAGAACCCGTCAAGCATATTTACATACCAAAGGGCCCTTGGCCAACATTCAACAAAAGTTTGAAATACAGCCCGCGGGTGGAATTGTGCGAAATTAACAAAGTTTGCTGAGACTAATAGGCAGGTAAAAACAAAGATAAGTTGTCGGCCTAGGGAGCGGCGGACGGGTTCGGGGGGACGGTGGAGTCGGCAGTGCTGGTTGGTGGAGTGGCCGGCTGGTTGGTCTCCGCTTGGTCGCCTTCTGCAGCAGCTGGCTCGCTCGGGCATGGCTCGTTGCTGGAGGCGTGGTCGAGCTGAGGCTGGCCGTCCGCCCCGACCTCTGGCGCCTCCTCTTCACTTTCCTCCTCCTCCCCGCTTTCTCCCTCATTGCTGGAGTCGATTACTTCGGCTGAGTCCTCGCCATCTTCCGGGTTCAGCCCGAACCACTCTTGCGGCACCTCAGTACCGTTCTCAGCCAGCTCCGGGACGAAGACGCTGGTGTTGGTGTACTCGGCGATTGCCGCGGCTCACTAGACAAGTTCACGGTCCACCGCCGCCGGCTCCTCTCGGGCTTCCAGTTGAAGCATGGCCAACTGGGCTAGATCTAGCCCAGGGTAGCACGCCTTGACGAATTCCAAGGCCCAGCGTGCCCCAGCCCGGGCCGAGGAACCCTTCCAGGCCTCAAGGCAGCTAGCCGCCACCTCCATCCATTCGGCGGTCCGGCTGGGGGTGCGTGGAGCCGGCATGTCCGACCATAGGGCGGTGATTGCCTGGGCGCCGACACGCTAAAGACGGTGCAGCATTCGATGAGCCAGCCGAAGACGGGCCTGGATGCTGAGGAGCTGCTCGCTGAGGGTCCGGGGGGCATTGGCAGCAATCTGTGCACCTTCCGCCCTCCGCTCTTTGCGATCAGCCTCGATGGCCTGGTTGGCGGTGTCAGAATGACCAGGGAAGAAGTCTGCTCAAACGGAAAGCAAAAGAGCCAAAGTTAGAGATAAGAGGCCAGCTTGGTCAGCAGCCGGCAGCGCGAAGAAGAAAAAAGAGGGAAGCTCACCATCGACCATGTCCTCAATTTTGCCGAAGCCGGCGGTCAGCAAAGCCTCCTTGTCGGTCCAGGCGGAGCGTTCGGTCTCGAACTCAGCAAGGAGACTGGCATCTTTGTCCTCCGCCTCCTTCTGGGTCTTCTTGAGAAGCTCCGCCTGCTCCGCCAGTTGCGCGGCCAGCCGGTCATGCTCTCCGGCCAGCTTGCTGCAGTCCGCCTCCTTAGAACGCAGCGTGGTGTCGGCCTCGCCCAGCTGCCGCTGTAGGGCGGCTTTGGCCTCTGTAAAGTAGAAGGAGAAAAAGACAACAAACAATCAACAAGGAGGGATATAGTTTCCCGGGAGATCTGTCTCGACTTCTCAGCAGTCGGCCCGAATCTCGGGGACTACAGCCCGCGGGTGCACCAGCGCGCCCCTGCGGAGAAAGAAAACAAGGACTTACTCCAGCTTTCCGACAGGTCGGCGGTCCGTCGAGTCAGCTCCTGGACCTTGGAGTTGAAGGCGGCTGCGCGAAGGTTATGATAATCCTGTAGTAAAGATATCAGACAATATCAGCACTCGGAGCTTGCCGGTTAAATTTTCGAGCCACCTGCTCAGCAGCCGGCCTGAAACTCGGGGACTACACCCAGTGGGCGCGCTGGCGCGCCCCCACAGAGAAGTATAAGAGATACAAGAGTCAAAAGTGAAGAACCAAGAAGCATACCCGGACGGCTGCTCGCGACTCCAGGAACGCCTGGTTGCACCGCTTCATGGCATCGGCTTCAACTCGAAGCTTGCCTTGGACATCCAGCATCGCCTGGTTCAAGGGGCTCGTCCTGCCTCCTCGCACCCAGTCGGCGGGCGCGGCGCTGGTCGCCTCGGCGTCCGGGATCGATGAGCTCGCGGCACCGACTTCCAGCGGGCGCGGTGCCGAAGCTGCCTTTGCAAACCGGCGGCGCGATGGTGTGCGGACCTCAGGAGTTGGGCCCGTTACCATCTCGCTGCCGGCCGGTGGCACTGGCGGGTCGGCTGGCTGCTTGTTTTGTGCTCCTTCGGCTGGCGGTGCTGGAGGCACGACTAATCCAGCATGGCGACGTCGCCACCTTCCCTCTCCATGACCAGGTGGTCGTCGCCGGCACCCCCTGTCGGCGCCTGTAAGTGCATCTAGTGCCACCCCTAATTGGTTTTGGAGTATTGACGACAAACCTAGTTGAGGGACTAATGTGTTTGTGAGAATTGCAGGAAAACACAGGTAGAATTCCCTCATTGATTTGGTTTTACTACCAGAGATGACCCCTAAAAATGTATGAAGACATTGAATACAAAGGTGGTATATGAAGATATTCACATTGAAGACTATGACAAAAGAAGACACGTTATGAAGCCTATGGAGCTCGAAGACTTAGATCTTTCGTAGTCCTTTTTCTTTTCTGTTGAGTCATAGGAACCACCGTACTGTTAAGTGGGGTCCAGGAGAACCAGTCAGAATGACTGAAGTGATGCCTAAATCAAAAACCTATGTCTTCGAGCGAAGACAATGAGAGCGAATCTTGTCCAGAGGCGGACAAGTCAGCTTTGCTTGTAGCCCAAGCAAAGTTGCCATGAGAGTTTGAAATCTGACCGTTGAGACACGTGTCAGTTCCTTAGTGACCCAGGGTCATTTCGGACAAATCAGGTCGGGTTGCCAAGTGGCTATAAATAGCCCACCCCCACAACCATAAACGGTTGGCTGCTCAGATTTCAGTGCACGGCTTTTGTCGTTTGAGAGCAACCCACCTCGAAGCCTTTGAGAGAAAATTCCCAGTGAGGAGAAAACCCCTAACCACCCAGAGCCAGAGCAAATTGGGCATCACTTGAGTCTTCTCATCTGTGTGATCTGAAGACTTATTACACTTGAGGACTTTGAATCCTCCAGACGGTTAGGCGTCGCGATCAGAGCATCCAAGAGACATTGTGGATTGCCAGTGAACGAAGTTTGTGAAGGTTTTGGGAGTCTACCTTGAAGACTTACCAGAGTGATTGGGCGAGGACTAAGTGACCTTAGCTCAAGGAGAATACGTGAGGACTTGGTGTCCTGGACTGTGTGTTCAGGACTGGGTGTCCGGGACTGTGTGTCCTAAGGTTTAAATACCTAGCCGCTCCAACCAGACGTACAGTTGTCACAGCAACTGGAACTGGTCCAACATATCATTGTCTTCAACAAGTCACTGGTTTCATCTTCACTTCCTTTTCTTACTGTTACACATTGTGAAGCCATTGCATGCTTGCTTTATCTTTTGTCTTCACAACGTGAATGTATGAACTGTTTGGCTTCATAACTTCTTCCAACCTGATCCTTATTACACTGCAGTTGTTTGTCATTGTGCTTTCACTCTATTGAATACATGACCATGGCTGGCCTAGTGTAATCTAACTTCCGCTGCATAGTGATAGGCCTAATCTTCGCTGTTTGTCTTCATAACTCTCACGTTTTGAAGACTTTCATAAAAATCGCCTATTCACCCCCCCTCTAGTCGATATAACGCACTTTCAATTGGTATCAGAGCGAGGTGCTCCCTTGTTCTGTGTGATTCGGTTTAACCACCTGGAGTTTTAGCTATGTCGACTGCAGGGATAATCAAAGTCTCCGCTGCGTGCCCCGTCTTTGATGGAACTGAATATCCCTACTAGAAGAATAAGATGCGCATGCATCTTGAAGCCATTGACGTCGACCTATGGTTTGTCGTCGAGAACGGCGTTCCCAAGGCTGGAGAAGGTGTCACTGCTGCTGATGTCAAGAAGTTCACTCAACTGGACTCTACCGCCAAAAATATCATCTATGGCCATCTGACAAAAGGACAGTATGGCCGTGTGAGTGCCTTGAAGACATCCAAGCTGGTCTGGGACTGGCTCTCCAAGGTCAATGAAGGCGTCTCAACCCAGAGAGATCAAAGAATCAGTGTCCTTCGCAACCTCTTCAACCGCTTCAAGCGAAATGACAATGAGAATGTCCATCACACATTTGATCGGCTCACTGACATCACAAATGAGCTTCAAGCCCTCGGCGCCACTGAGATCACCAAACATGAAATCGTCAAGACGCTGCTGAGATCACTTGATAGTTCGTTTGACATCCTAGCCCTGATGATTCAAGAACGTCCTGATTTCAAGACACTCGATCCATCTGACATACTTGAGAGGCTCAACACACATGAGTTTCAGCTTTCTGAGAAAAGAGATATCTACGGTCCAAACTATGGGCGAACTCGTGCATTGAAGGCAAAAGCTGTTTCCTCATCTAAAGAAGAATCTGACAGCAGTTCTGATGATCCTGAAGACATTGGAAGGGAACTTGCAATGCTAGTGAAGAAGTTCCAAAAATTCACCAAGAAGAAAGGCTTCAGAAAATCTCAACGATCAAGCTCAAGGAATGATGAAGCTTCTGCTCATGACTACAAGAAGAAAACATGTCACAAGTACAAGAAAACTGGACACTTCATCTCTGAGTGTCCACAGTGGGACAATGAGAACAGAAGGAAGAAGAAGAGCAAGGAATATGATTCTGACGACAAGAAGAAGAAGAAATACTCAAAGTCTTCTTCCAAGTCTTCCTCAAAGTCTTCAACACACAAGAAGAGCTCATCTGGCAAAGCACGTGCGTTTGTTGGCAAGGAAATGGATTCAGAGGATGAGTCCGCTTCTGAGGAGGCGGAGGTGGAGTCTGAGGAGGAGTCTGATTCTGGTATTGCGAGTCTGGCTACAGCATACGTCGCCAAGTCCATCTTCAACACTGAAGACAATGACTTCATCACCGATACCGATGCAAATGACAAGAACGACTCCTCTCCTACCTACTGCTTCATGGCATGCGGTGCCAAGGTAAACACACGCACTACTCGCTATCAAACATCTAGTGACGATGACTCTGACTGTGATTCAAAACCCAGCTACAAAACACTTGCTAAAATTGCAACTAAACAACAGAAAGCTATGGAACATATTTAAAAACTGTTAGACAGAAGCGATGATCTGTTGGGTGCTGAAATGACTCGATCTGAATCCTTAATTGAAGACATAAAAAATCTTCATGTTAAGTATCAGGAACTTGAGGATCGTCTTGATACTCTCTCAACAACTCATGAAAAGCTTTCCTATGATTATATTCAAAGGAAGCAAGAACTTGAGAAATTGAGAGCGGCTCATGAAGATCTTCAAAAGGAAAACGAGTCACTTCGCGCCGAACAGATCAGTCCCGCTCAGGAAGGATTTGAACCACCATGTCTTAAATATATTGAGCGTGATAATGCTACTTCTGTTGCTGAATGTTCCACTGCTACTGCTGTTGCAATATCTTCAACTGTTGATGTGGTAACTAACCCCTCTGCTGAGGATACCACTGCTATTGCTGATGAGAATGCTAGGTTGAAGACATTGCTTGAAACAGGGATGTACAAAAGTCTTAAAGGACATCAGACATTATGTGATGTCCTCAAGAAGCAGATTATGAACCGAAACCCTAGGAAAGAGGGTGTTGGGTTCGTAAGGAAAATAAATGTAGATGGCTCTTACTGGAAACCTGAGCAGTACCCCAAAACCACATGGGTTGCTGCAAAGGAACCTTCAGCAGATCCATCCAATTTATCTGGCTTCACATGTGCTAACCCCATTATTATTGATGAATCCTTTGATGCAAACTATAAACTGTTCAAGAATCAGAATGGTGAAGTGTTTGACATGTATATTGGTGCTAACTGCAGGAATGGACCGCCTATGAAGAAGATCTGGGTTCCGAAAAAGTGTCTGGAAAATCTTCCTGTGAATGTCTTCATGACACCTCACTTGAAGAAGACAAACCTCAGACCAAAGGCTTCATACGGTCCAAAGGCTTCATACAATCAGAGGACTCACCTGAGTCACACTAACGCAAATGTTTTGCAGGGAAACCATACTCAGGCATATGAATATGAGAGCGGTTCATCGAACCATCATGTTCATATGACCAAAAATTATTTTGCTTATTCCTATGAGTATTATTGTCCACCTGCAAGACTGTTTGCTAAGGCTTCAAAGCCAAAATTCTCAGATGCTGCACTTAGACTTATTGCTTCTAAGCCACCCTTTAAGATGTGGGTGGTTAAGAAAGCTTAACTCTCTTTTGCAGGGAAAGGTCTCCAGCAGAAAAACAAAATCTTCTGATGCTATTGCTGGGGACCTTAAAAATCTTGTAGGGCGCAAGATAAAATGCCCGAATGGCATCATTATGTACTTCGTTCCTGAATCGCATGCTACTCTCCCTATTAGTCCTAATCTGGATCTAAGTTTTCATAACCCACTAGTTCGTCAAATGTTTTTGCTTCACAATTCTCTTCGTGAAGCCTATCCCCCTAACTGCACTGTAGGGTACGACACCAGCGTCTTCAAAGTCTTCAGAATGGATTATTGACAGTGGGTGTACAAATCACATGACTGGCAAAATAAGCCTTCTTATGGACTCAACCTTACGTCCATCCGACAAGAGCCACATCACATTTGCTGACACTGGTAAAAGTAAGGTATTGGGTCTAGGTAGAGTTGCAATCTCAAAGGATCAACACATGGATAAAGTCATGCTTGTTGAATCCCTTGGCTTCAACTTAATGTCTGTCTCAATGCTTTGTGATTTGAACATGATCGTAATGTTTGGAAAATATCGTTGCCTAGTACTAATGGAATCTGACAAGTCTCTAGTGTTTGAAGGGTATCGAAAAGATGATCTGTACGTGGTAGATTTCTCAGCAGGGCCACAACTTGCAGTATGTCTTCTTGCAAAAGCTTCAGAATGCTGGCTTTGGCATCGAAGGCTTGGGCATGCTGGCATGAGGAACCTCCACACCCTTGTGAAGAAGAAGCATGTCATAGGCATCGAGGGCGTCAAGTTCAAGAAAGATCACTTATGCGGTGCTTGTGAAGCAGGGAAGATGACAAGGGCAAAGCATCCTTCGAAGACAATCATGACTACTACTCAACCCTTCAAACTGCTCCACATGGATCTTTTCGGTCCCACTCACTACTCAACTTTTACTACTACTGCTTGCCTCTATGGCTTCGTGATTGTTGATGATTACTCTAGATATACTTGGGTGCACATAATCCTTTACAAGACTGAAGTGCAGGATGTCTTCAGACGCTTCGCCAATCGAGCTGTGAACAATTTTGGCGCCAAGATAAAGCACATCAGAAGTGACAATGGCACTGAATTCAAGAACACTAGCCTTGATACATATCTTGATACCTTGGGCATCACACATGAATTCTCAGCTCCGTACACGCCACAGCAGAATGGCGTCGTTGAACGCAAGAACAGAACACTCATTGAGATGGCCAGAACAATGCTAGATGAATACAAGACTCTAAGAAAATTCTGGACAGAAGCCATTGACACTGCATGCCATACAATCAATCGTGTTTATCTTCACAAGCTTCTGAACAAGACATCTTATGAACTCCTAACTGGCAAGAAGCCAAATGTCAGTTACTTCAGAGTATTTGGCGCAAGGTGCTGGATCAAGGACCCACACCACACCTCAAAGTTTGCACCAAAAGCACATGAGGGCTTTATGCTAGGATATGGAAAGGATTCACACTCCTACAGAGTCTTCAATCTCTTCCATTACAAAGTGGTTGAAACAGTGGATGTGCGGTTTGATGAGACAAATGGTTCACAAAGAGAGCAACTGCCAAATGTGCTAGATGAAGTTCCAGCTAGTGAATCAATCAAGCTTATGGGAACTGGAGAGATTATACCTTCTGAAGCTCATCCTGAAGAAGAACTTATCATCTCAGCACCTGATCAACATGAAGACAATGCTCAGCTTGAAGACATTCCTCCCAACAACAACGCAGATTAGCAAGAGCAAAGTCTTCGCCCTGTACATCCTCGTGTTGCCAATGAAGTGCAGATTGACAGAATAATTGACAGCATCAATGCACCTGGTCCACTCACTCGTTCAAGGGCAACTCAGCTAGCAAATTTCTGTGGGCACTTCGCATTCGTATCAATATCAGAACCCAGGAAAGTGAAGAAGCCTTCATGGAACCTGAATGGATTCAAGCTATGCAAGAAGAGCTTCAACAGTTTGAGCTGAATAATGTATGGGAACTAGTTAAGCGTCCTGATCCACGGAAGCACAACATAATAGGCACCAAATGGATATACCGCAACAAGCAAGATGAGCATGGTCAAGTTGTCAGAAACAGAGCTCGTCTCGTTGCTCAAGGATATACTCAAGTGGAGGGCATTGACTTCGATGAAACATTTGCTCCTGTGGCAAGGCTTGAAGCTATACGCATACTGCTGGCCTATGCGAATCATCATAACATACTTCTATATCAAATGGATGTGAAAAGTGCCTTTCTCAATGGCAAGATTGAAGAGAAGTGTATGTTGCACAGCCACCTAGCTTTGAAAATCCAAAACATCCTGACATGGTATACAAGCTCAACAAGGCACTATATGGCCTCAAACAAGCCCCTAGGGCCTGGTATGACACACTCAAATACTTCCTGAAGAGCAAAGGCTTCATACCTGGTTCCCTGGATCCCACTCTTTTCACGAAGACATATGATGGTGAACTGTTTGTGTGCCAAATATATGTGGATTCCATTATCTTCGGATGCACCAATCAGAAGTATAGTGAAGAGTTTGGATATATGATGCAAGAGCAATATCAGATGTCCATGATGGGGGAACTAAAGTTCTTCCTTGGTCTTCAAATACGACAACAACGCAATGGCATCTTCATATCTCAAGAGAAGTATCTCAAAGATTGCCTGAAGAAGTTCGGTATGCAAGACTGCAAAGGATTCACAACACCAATGCCAGCCAAACATCATCTAGGTCCTGACGACAATGGTAAAGAGTTCGATCAAAAGGTATACCGTTCCATGATTGGTTCTTTGCTTTATTTATGTGCATCTAGGCCAGATATTATGCTTAGTGTTTGCATGTGTGCTCGATTTCAAGCGGCACCAAAGGAGTCGCATCACTTAGCTATGAAGCGAATTCTTCGATATTTGGCTCACACCCCAACTCTAGGATTATGGTATCCAAAGGGCTCGGAGTTTGATTTGGTTGGATTTTCGGATGCTGACTATGCTGGTGACAAAGTTGATCGCAAGTCTACATCAGGCACATGTCATTTTCTGGGACGATCACTTGTATGTTGGTCTTCAAAGAAGCAGAACTGTGTATTTCTCTCCACTGCTGAATCTGAATACATTGCTGCTGGATCTTGCTGCGCTCAGCTTCTGTGGATGAAGCAAACACTCAAGGACTATGGCATTCATCTGAAGCAAGTGCCACTTTACTGCGACAACGAAAGCGCCATCAAGATTGCCAACAACCCAGTTCAGCACTCGAAGACAAAGCACATTGAAATTCGTCATCACTTTCTCAGAGATCATGTTGTGAAGGAAGACATTGATATCATACACATCAACACTGAAGAGCAATTGGCGGATATCTTCACCAAGCCCTTGGATGAGAAGAGATTTTGCAAGTTACGGTGTGAGCTAAATATCTTGGAATCCTCAAATGTCCTGTGATCAGGCACACATCCTAACACTTATGCATATTGATGACTTAGATGTGCAACACACAAAGTAAAGTATATCTTCATTCAATAAAGACATACATTCTAAGTGTGAATACATTAATGTGGAATTTGACTTCGGAGCGCCACGATAATTGTGAGCCGTGTCTGGGGCTAATACTTCCTATACGATGGGTAACGCCACCACCAAACGTTCTATTTTGAAGTGTTTCACTCATGGCGTCACCTTGCAATATCTTCACATTTGGTTTGGCTTCAAACATGTCTTCATGATTATCTTCACTAGTTGCTTGTATAGATATATATATATATATATATATATATATACTAGTGTTCTGTCCTCTACAGCATTCACTTATAGCTATGTCTTCTTGGTTGAATCTTTTGAACTAAGTGAATGTGATCGGACCCTAATCTCTCTATGCTTTCTATCTCAAATTCTATCTCTCCAAGTCATATGCATTCTATTGAAACTGTCGAATGTCTTCACTGCGTCCTAGTCAGCAGAAGATATAGAGACAACCATAAAGTCCGTCTTCAATGCTCATTCCTCCACATAAAATCCGGAGAAGTAGGAACGACCGCCCGACAAACCAGGCGTGCGTAGGATGTGGAACTGCCCCAAAATACCGCATGATGGCCACGTACTACTCAAATGCGAATCGCCAGGGGCACCTGAGTAATAGCGCAGTGCCGCCCCTGCGCCTATAAGTTCACACTTACCGCGGTCATTATCTCTTTCTTCCACCCTAGCACGAACCCTAGCGCCACCGCTAGCACTCCACGATGCCGGAGACGAAGCGCTTCGCTGCCGCAACCTCTCCAACGCCGTCCTCACGCCGACCGCGGACATCGTCCTCTCCGCCGTCGCCGTAGGTGTTTTCCGTCGCCAAGTTAGGGCACGGAGGACTGAACTGCTCGGCATCAACTCCCTTCCGTCTAGCAGTTCCAGTGTGGTAAATAAAACTTCTTTTTACAGCCCCTTTGATCTCATGGTTCTGTCACTTTCTACCATAAGAAGTTTCTCTTCACACTAGTTAGATCTCTTGCTGCATCTCATAACATGCCTAGTATATTCACTTGTGCTTCATAAAGTAGTTAGATTCCTCACTTGTACTGATCTGTGGGTTCGTACAAATCTGGAACCAACTTCTTATCTATGAGTGAATGTCTTCGCACGATGAGGTCAATGTCTTCTAAACTGATTAATCTTCAAAACCTTCTGAGAATGCATATGACCTCTTCCCCTTCCCTCGCACCTTAATGCTGTCACAGGTACATGTCCGTGGGAGAATCCTTCGGTTCTCATAGTCTGCATTCATTTGCAGAATTCCTACAGCATCACATAAACTCTCCTGAAGCCAGTTCCTGTTGGTCCAGAAAAAGAAAGCCTTTGAAGCCTTTGAAAGTCTTGAAGCCTTTCAAGTTAAAGTTTATGGTTTCAGAAGCAGCAGCAAGGAAGGGGGGCAGACAGAGACGTGAGGGAACTTCCAAAGATCTGCCTGAAGACTTGGCAGAAATGTACAAAACAGATCCAGAAGAAAGTTATGGGCAGCGCAAGACCCGAATCCAATGGATTCGACGCTATTGGGTAGAACAGTGGTTCAAATACCGCTTCGTCACTCAGGAGTATGCTGAGAAATGTGCCATCAAGAAGCCATGGGGGGACATCTTATACAAGAATCTCGTACCCAAGACCAGAGATGAAGCTATTGCTCAAGGCTTCTACCCATGCATGGTCCGAGGACCACAGCCTAATGATGCACATCCGTCGTCACTACTCTGGTGTCGTGACGACAATCTGTTCAAGCGCAACTTCCAGTTTGCTCAACAATCAGCGAAGCTGAACAAGAAGAAATTTGGGTTAGACTTCAACCCTGGTCCTTCCGCACCAAGGGCAGATGGCACACGCGACGCCGAACCCAATATCATCGGTCCGTTTGCCAATCTTGAGGGCCTGATCACTCACATCTTAGTCCAAGGGACTGCCGTAAATGACCCTCCAGCTGACTCTGAGTCTGATGAAGCTCCTGCTGTGCCGAAGCCAAAGCAGACGAAGAAACCAAAAGCTTCAAAGCCGGCCCCTGCCTCAAAAATCTCAAGGGCGAAGCCATTGAAAACTACACCTCCTGAAGTCAGTGTGCAGTCTGAAGACGTATCCCGCGTCTCCAAGCCCCAGAAAGAAAAGGAGCCCCGGCAACAAACCGGCAAAGAGCTCACTGCTGCTGCCATTCTGCGCCAGCAAAGCCATTGATCTATCTAGCGATGAAGATCTTGGAGATGACGCTCTAGAGCAGCTTATCAAAAGCAAAGAAGAAGCTGAAATCTTCAACAATTTGCCTCTCTTTGATGTCGCCATCATCCACAACTTCATCGACGAATGGTTTGCCTCCCTAGACATAAGCTTCGAAGATCTGCAGCTGCCTATCGGTCTCAGCGTCGCCTTCCAAGGCGCAATTGCTTCAGAACTTGCCATTGCTCAGCGCATAGTTGAGCTGAAGCAGAAAATTAATCATGAAAAGGCTCAGTTCAAGAAGCACATGGCCAGGCTCAGCGTGCAGGAAGTGAAGAGCTTCAAAACCATGTTGCATGAGCTCAAGGAAAATTTCCGGAAGAAGCGTGCTGAAGCTCAGGGCTCGCGTGAGCGGATGAAGTCTCTGGCAGAACGATGTGTGCAGGCCTACAATGAGGCCGAGAAGCGCAAGGCACTTGGGCGTCCTGGCATCGACCCCAAGATGGCCGCGAAGAAGAAGAAGCAGCCTGCTGTGAATGAACCAGAGGCACCAAGACAAGAAGCTATTCCGATTGTCTTCCCAACCGTCACGACTGGCTCGAAGCCAAAGAGCCGGTCAACCACTTCTGAGCTCAAGAAGACACGGAATGCAGAGGCTGAAGCTAGAAAGAGGAAACACTCTGCAGCCTCTCCTTCTGACCCAACCAAGAAGAAGCGCAAGATCAAGAAATCTCGGGCTACTCCCACAGAGCCCTTGATGGTTGAACCCCTCTCTGTCATTCACCCCAATGCAGAGAGACGATTGACAGTTCATGAGCCTGCTCCCACAGAGGCTCCTAAAGCTGAAGATATTCCAGCAGCCGACCCCATAGCTGCTGAAAACATTGGTCACCAAGACAATGTACAAGATGATACAGCCCTTCCTCAGCTTGAAACAAGCGAACTCAGCAGTATTGGTCGTCCTCTGACGCCAATGGCACAAGATGAGTCATGGGCGGATCGCCCTCAGGAGGAAGAAGACTTTGAGGACCAGCCCACTCCGACCCCACAAGCGTCGTCTGCGTTTCGTAGGCTTCGCAAAGGTCCACGGCCTCAAGTCCATACAGCAGAAATTCCGGCTACATCAGCCGAAGACAATGAAGAAGCACCACCAGAACCCACTTCCCCGCTTCATCAAGATGCAGTTCTCCAGGAGAACGTGCCTGCGGTTGTCCCTCCAACTACACAAGCGGAGGAAGAAAATGTTGCGGCTACCACCACAAACACTGAAGCCAATGTGGAGCCCGCCCCACCAAATGCTTCAGCGGACAACGAAGCTACCGAGCCAGACACTTCTGTTCCTGAGTCTGCTGCAGGTCCTCAATTCGATTATCATAGTGAGCACAGGCCTCATGTTCAGAAGCCAGTCCCAAGGCTGCCAAGGTTCCCAGGTCCTGCATCAGCACCTGGTTCCTTTGACATCAACAGCTTCAAGGCAGACAATACATTTTTCAATAGCTCCAAGAACCCCTATTCAAGGGAAAGGATTGTATCAGACAGGTTCTGGAGCTATTCTCAGCGCAGCTATTATTCGTGCATCTTATAAAACCAAGGCCGCATCTTTCCGCACAAGCGCCTTGAGGTTGAAGCCATTGCTGGTCTGCCCTGCTTAGAGGAAGCACTGGATTGCTTCAGGCAAGTGGGTCTGCTGCCGTTTGTGACTGATGAAGAGCACTGGAATGAAGAGCTTCTGCTTCAGTTCTATGCCACCCTCCATATCAAAGGATACAACAGAGATCCGAAGACTTGGATCCTGGAGTGGATGACCGGCAATGTCCATCATGAAGCCAATGCATTTGATATCATTGAGCTCAATGGCCTGCCAACTCCAGGCGAATTCTTCGAGGAAGGCTGTCAACTACATTCTGAAGCTATTGAGAGCATATTCCAGAGGCCTGAACCCAATATGAGTCAGATGCTCTCAATGATGAAGCCATTGCCCCATGATGCACCCTATCCTACTGAGTTCTTCGTTGAAGACCTAGAGTACCTGCCCAGGACCATATATCACATCATCCGACGGACTCTCTGGCCCATTAAGGGACACTCACCACATGCCAAGATTGAGGGTGCAATGAAGACTCTCATATTCTATATCCTGCATGGCAAATGCTTCAACGCACAGGATCTCTTCATATGCCAACTTGCAGCGTCAGGCTCAGAATTATTTGGTTTGAAGTTCTATGCTCCTTGGGTGATGAGGCTAATCAAACTGCACTCTGTGATCTCGTATCAGCCCTCTGCCCGAAACCATCGGATCTTCTTGCCAGATGTGGATACCTCTGCTGAAGCAATATATCCTGAGCCTGCCAAGCAACCGATAAGTCTTCAGAATGCAGAACACCAGAGCTTCACGCAGAATGTTGAAGGTGTTGAAGCCATATCCAGGGTATATCCGTTGGCTAGCACTACACGTGCACCAGCATCTACTGAAGCCACAGACAGCACAAATGCTCCAAGACCCAAGAAGCGTGCTCGTGTCCTCAATGACCGAGAGCTTCTTGTGGCCCTTCACCAAAAGCAAGATAGGCATCATGACTGGCTAAAGCGTCAGATGAAGAGCCTCTTGGTGGATGTCAATCGTCTTCGAAACCTAGCCACCAAGAATGCTTTCGTTACACATGAAACGTGCCGCCGTACATGGAAAGGGCTCTCAATGATATGTACTGAAGCTGAACTTGAAGAGGATGGCTTCACAGAGCGTTTCAAGTTTGACACCACACCTCCCAGAAGGGCTGTGATGCGAAACACACCATCACTTGAAGACTCTGAGTTTTCTTCATCTGCTGCCACAGTTACTGCAAGGAGCATTGATGAAGACGACGATGCTACATCACCGCCAAACACCTCCAACGACCCTGCTGCTCCTGGAAACGAGTAGACACTCTATGTCTTCGAACCTTTTTAGTCCTTGCTGACAAAGGGGGAGAAGCGTATGGGTTGATAGTCTTCAAGCGGGTCCATATGGGCGGGTGCTATATTCTTTTTTGCTACATTTTGCTTCGTGCTTACAACTCTCGTTTTTGCTTCATTCGGTTCTTTGAGTTGTAACACTAAGACTCGATGGTCGTCTGCTACTCGTTTGCCACTCTGTTTGCGAAGATAAATTCCGCATGTGCGACGATAAATTCCGCACTTATCTCATTCTGCAGACGTCCATTTTTCATTATGCATGTCATTATCTTCATATACTTTCACATGCATAGTAGATTGTCATCATAAGCTGAAGTGGATCTCCACAAGTACAACCTGCCATGTGCATTTGCATTCCAAAAGCAAATTAACTTATATGCACATCTTCAGGGGGAGCCCTTGCAACTTATGAAGACAATTCCCTATCCTTTACAAACTTCACACATTATATTCCCCGTTGAAAACTTCAACTAGTTTGTCATCAATCACCAAAAAGGGGGAGATTGTAAGTGCATCTAGTGCCACCCCTAATTGGTTTTGGAGTATTGACGACAAACCTAGTTGAGGGACTAATGTGTTTGTGAGAATTGCAGGAAAACATAGGTAGAAGTCCCTCATTGATTTGGTTTTACTACCAGAGATGACCCCTAAAAATGTATGAAGACATTGAAGACAAAGGTGGTATATGAAGATATTCACATTGAAGACTATGACAAAAGAAGACACGTTATGAAGCCTACGGAGCTCGAAGACTTAGATCTTTCGTAGTCCTTTTTATTTTCTGTTGAGTCATAGGAACCACCGTACTATTAAGTGGGGTCCAGGAGAACCAGTCAGAATGACTGAAGTGATGCCTAAATCAAAAACCTATGTCTTCGAGCGAAGACAATGAGAGCGAATCTTGTCCAGAGCCGGACAAGTCAGCTTTGCTTGTAGCCCAAGCAAAGTTGCCATGAGAGTTTGAAATCTGACCGTTGAGACACGTGTCAGTTCCTTAGTGACCCAGGGTCATTTCGGACAAATCAGGTCGGGTTGCCAAGTGGCTATAATAGCCCACCCCCACAACCATAAACGGTTGGCTGCTCAGATTTCAGTGCACGGCTTTTGTCGTTTGAGAGCAACCCACCTCGAAGCCTTTGAGAGAAAATTCCAGTGAGGAGAAAACCCTTAACCACCCAGAGCCAGAGCAAATTGGGCATCACTTGAGTCTTCTTGTCTGTGTGATCTGAAGACTTATTACACTTGAGGACTGTGAATCCTCCAGACGGTTAGGCGTCGCGATCAGAGCATCCAAGAGACATTGTGGATTGCCAGTGAACGAAGTTTGTGAAGGTTTTGGGAGTCTACCTTGAAGACCTTACCAGAGTGATTGGGCGAGGACTAAGTGACCTTAGCTCAAGGAGATTACGGTGAGGACTTGGTGTCCTGAACTGTGTGTTCAGGACTGGGTGTCCGGGACTGTGTGTCCTAAGGTTTAAATACCTAGCCGCTCCAACCAGACGTACAGTTGTCACAGCAACTGGAACTGGTCCAACATATCATTGTCTTCAACAAGTCACTGGTTTCATCTTCACTTCCTTTTCTTACTGTTACACATTGTGAAGCCATTGCATGCTTGCTTTATCTTTTGTCTTCACAACGTGAATGTATGAACTGTTTGGCTTCATAACTTCTTCCAACCTGATCCTTATTACACTGCAGTTGTTTGTCATTGTGCTTTCACTCTATTGAATACATGACCATGGCTGGCCTAGTGTAATCTAACTTCCGCTGCATAGTGATAGGCCTAATCTTCGCTGTTTGTCTTCATAACTCTCACGTTTTGAAGACTTTCATAAAAATCGCCTATTCACCCCCCTCTAGTCGATATAACGCACTTTCAGCGCCACAAATTCTGGCGGTGGCAGCGCGGAGTTCAGAGGAACGACGAAGACCGGCTCCTGGCGGCGCGCAGCTTCCTCAAGCCGGTTCTTCGCGGTGGCATCGGCCTCGGCTTCCACCAACTTCTTCAAAGTGGCGGCTTCCGACTTGTCCGCCTCTGCCTTCTCCAGGCAGGCGGCTTCCTGCTCCTCGCGCACCTCTCGTGCGTTTCGCTCCCGCGCCTCCCGGAGGTCGGTGGCCGGATCGATTCGCCGGGTGGTGGTGTAGGTCTCCGCCGACCCAACGATGGAGGCGGTGGCTGACTTCTCAAGAGAGAGAGGGGCCCTAAATCAAGAAAGATGCAGAGAGAAAGCTCAGAAGGAATCGACAAGAAAGAAGAGCACAAGGGAAATATACTTATGCCGACACCATAGGAGGCGCCTTTGGGAGCTTCTGGTACTTGGGCGCCTTCGCTGCGGCCTCTTTCCGCCTGGTTGCGGTGGTCGGATTCTTGGCCTTCTTCGGAGCGCTGCCAAACAAGACGGCGCCTTGTTTACGTTTGCATGTGCCGCCTCGAGCAGTCGGCTCGACGGAGGGACCCGTGTCCGCCCTGCCGGCGCCCCGCGCAGGGCATGGATCTTCTTCCTCCTCATCGTCGTCAGACCAGGTCTCGATGCCGCCTTCTTCGAAGCCGCCTGCTTCGTAGACGCCACCTATTGCGATGTCCTCCAAGGCGGCCGCCCCCAAGTCGGGGTCGTCCACGTCGCTCACCGCCCGGTCCGGCTCATAGTCGCCGCCCTCCCCTACGATGGCGGCCGTCACTTCCGACATGTAGATATATTTCAAATGGTGAGAGGCTGGCTGGTCAGGACCAAGATCAAGGCCAAGACGAGTATCAAAAAGAAAGAATTGGAAAACTTAACGCAGGCGGCAGGTCGGCGCGGGAATATGGTCGCTTGCCAAAGCGCCAGGACCCCTCCATATTGAGGCTGGAGATCTCGTTCACCAAGTTTGCAACCTCGGCAGCCAGCATCTCCTTCGTACTCAGTCGGCACGGATCGCGATGCCCGCTCATCCAGCTAATCAGGTGAGGCCGGCCTTGGAGTGGGAGAACCCAGCGCACGACGAAGGCGACCAACAAGTCGGACGCCTTGAGGCCTTCGATGTTGGTCAGCTCCCGGAGTCGTTGGATGGCGGCGGTGCCGTCTGCTGATACCGGCTTCGGCTTGTAGCCCTAGCTGGCCCGAGGCTCAGCTGGCGGGTCCGCTTCATAAGCCGGCAGGTTGATGAAGTCAGCGGCCGGGTCGACATTCTCCACATAGAAGTAAGATTGCTGCCACATCTTGACCGATTGTGGCAGCTTGATGGTGGGGAAGGCGCTCTTCCGCGACGACCGGTGAACCGCGACGAAGGCACCGCACTGGGCAGCCACCTCCCGAACGGAGGTGCCCAGCTTGGTGTAGAAGAATGCTCCCCACAGCTCGATGGTGGGGAGGATGCCGAGATATCCCTCGCACATCGTGATGAAGGCGGCTAGGAGCATCACGGTGTTGCACGTGATGTGATGAGGCTGGAGGTGATAAAACTCAAGAAACGAGCAGAGAAAGCCACTCGCCGGCAGCCCGAAGCCGCGGATGAAGTGCGAGCGGAAGACGACCCGCTCGCCCTCCCCCGGCACCGGTGAGATCTCCCCCTCCGGTGGCACGCGCGCCTTCACGTAGCCCACTTCGGGGAGACGCCGCGTCTCGCAGAGGAAAGTGATATGGTCTTCACTGACGTTCGACCCGTCCCAGTCTCCTCCTCGCTCGCGCGCCATGGAGAGCTCGACAAAGAAAAGGGTGCGGTGGGGGAGCTAAGAATGGAGCGGGGCAAAGAGGGCTCAGGGCGAACGAACTCGACGGAGACGAACAGCGGCGGCGCTCTGACGTGGCTCAGGGGCGTTGCGGCAAGAGGAAGAAGAAGGAGGCAAGAGCGGGGTGAGGGGGCGCGCATGCCCCACCGCTCCCTCTCCTCCCCCTACTTATAGCCTACGGGCTATGAAGCCGAGGGGGTGGGCACGGGATCATGGGATTAACTGTGCCCATGACCCCATGTTCCCACCTTTATCGCGCGAGTTACTGCGCCAGTGACTCCGCGGGGAAACTCAACCGCCCGCCTCGGCCGCAGCGGATCCGCTCGCATGCCGAGGCTCGGTGGTGGCGGGCCCAGCCTGCAGTCGCGTCCCATCACGTGCGTGGGCTTGCATGCTGGCCCGGCTGGCTGACGCCACATGGTGCGCCCGCGACGGGCAGCAGGCCAGGAAGCTTAGCTAGCACGCCACCCAGTCCCCGCCGTGGCTTTCGAAGTTTCAGACAAATCCGACTGGACGCGGCCGACTTCTGCTAGCCGGCTTGCCAGGAGTCGGATGAAGCTTCCTTCCAGAGCACCCGGAGGAGGAAACTGTTGAGGTCCCTCGGCTCTTCAGCCACGGCACCTCACCAGCTTCGGGGACTACTGTCGGAGTAATGGGCCACGGGTAGCCTAACCCGAGTCCTAGAACCCTTCAAGACATTGGGCCGGCTGCGCCCCTCAAGACGTCAAGATGAAGTGCCACCTTCTAGTGGCCGGCTGGCTGAATGGCTGACTGCCAGAAGACGGCCATGCTCAGGAAGGAGGCTCCAAGATGGGCCGACTCCTGGCAGGCGGCCTCCAGAGAGGCCGGCTCCCAGCAGTCAGCCCATGGTGCCCTCAAAGTCTGCACCCCCATTAAGAAGACACGACAGGGTGAGGCTACAGTGTAGCCCATCACCCCCGTATCCAGGGCCGGGCATGGCCGCAGTGCTCCGTACAGGCAGAGATCTCGGCCCGGTGCGGCACTGTTGCCACTCCACCCCTGACGTCACTCCTGTCAGGCAAAGCCCTGTTCCCACAATCGCCCGTCGGTACGGCCCGAAGACGGCGGGCCCTACCAATCAGCGAGGGCCCGGAAGACGGCGGGAGCCTCACCAGTCGGACCAAGGGGAGGTCGGCTTCTTGCAGGCAGCCCGTTGCTTCCTCGGGGCCTGTGCACCGTTAACCAGATAAGACTCGGAGTGGCTACAGTGATCTCCCGCCAGGCGGCGGGACTGTAGCCATGCTCCCCTAACCAAGCAAGCGTCATTAGCATCACAGCTATAGTAATCAGCAGCCGGCAAGACCCGCGAGCGGCGGGAGCGGCCTATCGGCTCCGTACCAGACCAGTCGGCGGGGCCCACCAGAGTAGCCGATGGAGAAGCCGACAACCAGAGAGAATGATAGTCGGGTCCTACACCCGGCCAGATTACCATTGTACCCCTGGGGGGTAGGCCTATATAAAACCCCAAGGCACCCATGTAAAGGGTTGGAACCTGTTAGAATTAGACTCACACCTAGGGGGAGAGGACAACAAGCCTTGGCTTCTCCTACCTCTAGCATACAGCTCGAGGAGCACCATTGTACTCACTAGTGCCTTAGTGATCATGCGGAGACCCCGCAGAGCAGGATTAGGGGTGTTATCTCCTAGGAGAGCCCCGAACCTGAGTAAAGTGTGCCGGCGTTCGTGTCTACGCCTCATCCCGCTTCCTGGCACCGGCGACGTTCTACTCGCTCCCACCATGATAAGCCATCCATTGGCATATGTCGCACCCAACCCTCGACAGAAATCTTCAATCCATACCGCGGGATTTGTCGTGCCGTCGTATGATTCGATGTTTACTGGTTTAAACCCTTCTGGGAACTGGTGCTGCATTACCTCATCGGTGAAGCATAAGGGGTGTGCGGCGCCTCTATATCGGGCAACGTCACGTCGGAGTTCAGATGACGTCTGTATGCGGTTTTTGGCCTGGGTGAGGTTGTGCCTATTGCGCCAGGCCTGATAGCCGTCTTCTTGCATTGGGGCATGCCCCTTGATCCATAGATTGATCTGGCTTGGCCTGCTCTATTGTCCAGGTCCTGTCATAGGTCGTAGGTGTATCCTGGAGTCGTTGTCTCTCCGCCTCTACGGCGAGGTGGTGCGGGTTGGTGTTCGGCGTAAGTGGCTGCTTTGTCTCGCCCATGTGGTGGCCAGTCTGGTTCATCAGCGCGGTCATGTCTTGACGGTATTGCCTCGGGGGCCTTGTCGTAAAATTGTGGTAGTAGCCGACACTTCGGATAACTCTTTGTTGGGCGTTGGAGGCCATATTCTTTGGCAGCTAGGACCTGGGTCCATCTATCATTGAGTGTATCCTGTTCGGCTTGGAGTTGTTGCTGCTTATTTTTTAGGCTTCTCGCAGTGGCGGTTAGTTGGCGCTTAAAGTGCTCCTACCCGAGGGGTTCCTCTGGCACGATGAAATCTTCATTGCCGAGGCTGACATCATCCTCGGAGACCGGTAGATAGTTGCTATCTTCCGAATCCTCGTTCCCTACTGGATCATCGGGGTTAACTTGCCCCTCCTCCCCATCATCCTGTTCGGACACAGGCTCGACGGGGGCTTCGGGGTCGTCGGCGTTCTCTGGAGTGTTATTGTCTCCGGTGCCGGTATTACTGTCTTTTTCATGACACGGTTTTGAGCGGCGTCGCTAGTGTCGACGCTTCGATGGTGCCTCAGCAGGCTTGTCCTCAACGAGATTCTTCCTGTCTTCATCGTCATACTCTTTGGGTGTATCCACCGTATACGCGTCGTATGTGGAGGTGGCCATCCAACGTCCGGTAAATGGCGAGTCTTGGACTTGTTTGTCTCCGGCATCCTCGTCCAATGCGTCGATGTCTTCGGAGGCGTAATCCAGCATGTCGGTTAAGTCTTCGACGGTGGCTATGAAGTGGGTGGTGGGTGGGACGTAAAATTCCCTGCTCTCAGCCCTAATCTGTTTGATATTCCTTTTCTGCGAAACACTGAAATAGGCAAAAAAACAATAATTTGCACTGGGCTTTTGGTTAATAGGTTAGTCCCAAAAATAATATAAAAAGGTATGTTAAAGCCCATTAAACATCCAAAACAGATAATATAATAGCATGGAACAATCAAAAATTATAGATACGTTGGAGACGTATCAAGCATCCCCAAGCTTAATTCATGCTCGTCCTCGAGTAGGTAAATGATAAAACAGAATTTTTGATGTGGAATGCTCTCTAACATAATTTTCAATGTAATTCTCTTTATTGTGGCATGAATATTCAGATCCGAAAGATTCAAGATAAAAGTTTAATATTGACATAAAAATAATAATACTTCAAGCATACTAACTAATCAATTATGTCTTCTCAAAATAACATGGCCAAAGAAAGCTATCCCTACAAAATCATATAGCCTGGCTATGCTCTATCTTCATCACACAAAATATTTAAATCATGCACAACCCCGATGACAAGCCAAGCAATTGTTTCATACTTTTGATGTTCTCAAACTTCTTCAATCTTCACGCAATACATGAGCGTGAGCCATGGATATAGCACTATAGGTGGAATAGAATGGTGGTTGTCGAGAAGACAAAATGGAGAAGATAGTCTCACATCAAGTAGACGTATCAACGAGCTATGGAGATGCCCATCAATAATATTAATGTGAGTGAGTAGAGATTGCCATGCAACAGATGCACTAGAGCTATAAATGTATGAAAGCTCAACAAAATAAACTAAGTGGGTGTGCATCCAACTTGCTTGCTCACGAAGACCTAGGGCATTTTGAGGAAGCCCATCATTGGAATATACAAGCCAAGTTCTATAATGAAAAATTCCCACTAGTATATGAAAGTGACAACATAGGAGACTCTCTATCATGAAGATCATGGTGCTACTTTGAAGCACAAGTGTGGAAAAAGGATAGTAGCATTTCCCCTTCTCTCTTTTTCTCTCATCTTTTTATTTGGGCCTTTTCTTTTTTATGGCCTCTCTTTCTTTCCTTTTTTTTGTCCGGAGTCTCATCCCGACTTGTGGGGGAATCATAGTATCCATCATCCTTTCCTCACTGGGACAATGCTCTAATAATGATGATCATCACACTTTTATTTACTTACAACTCAAGAATTACAACTCGATACTTAGAACAAAATATGACTACGTGAATGCCTCCAGCGGTGTACCGGGATGTGCAATGAATCAAGAGTGACATGTATGGAAAATTATGAATGGTGGCTTTGGCACAAATACGATGTCAACTACATGATCATGCAAAGCAATATGGCAATGATGGAGCATGTCATAATAAACGAAACGGTGGAAAGTTGCATGGCAATATATCTCGGAATGGCTATGGAAATGCCATAATAGGTAGGTATGATGGCTGTTTTGAGGAAGGTAAATGGTGGGGTTATGGTACCGGCGAAAGTTGCGTGGTACTAGAGAGGATAGCAATGGTGGAAGGGTGAGAGTGCGTATAATCCATGGACTCAACATTAATCATAAAGAACTCACATACTTATTGCAAAAATCTATTAGTTATCGACACGAAGTATTACGTGCATGCTCCTAGGGGGATATATTGGTAGGAAAATACCATCGCTCGTCCCCCACGGCCACTCATAAGGAAGAAAATCAAAAAATAAATCATGCTCCGACTTCATCACATAACGGTTCACCATACGTGCATGCTACGGGAATCACAAACTTTAACACAAGTATCTCTCAAATTCACAACTACTCAACTAGCATGACTCTAATATCACCATCTTCGTATCTCAAAACAATCATAAAGAATCAAACTTCTCATAGTATTCAATGCACTTTTTATGAAAGTGTTTTATCATACCCATCTTGAATGCCTATCATATTAGGACTAATTTCATAACCAGAGCAAATTACCATGATGTTATAAAAGACTCTCAAAATAATATAAGCGAAGCATGAGAGATCAATAATTTCTACAAAATAAAACCACCACCGTGCTCTAAAAAGAAAATATAAGTGAAGCACTAGAGCAAAATTATCTAGCTCAATGGATATAAGTGAAGCACATAGAGTATTCTAATAAATTCCAGTTCATGTGTGTCTCTCCCAAAAGGTATGTACAGCAAGGATGATTGTGGTAAACTAAAAAGCAAAGACTCAAATCATACAAGACGCTCCAAGCAAAACACATATCATGTGGTGAATAAAAATATAGCCTCAAGTAAAGTTACCGATAGACGAAGACGAAAGAGGGGATGCCTTCCAGGGTATCCCCAAGCTTAGGCTTTCAGTTGTCCTTGGATTTTACCTTGGGGTGCCTTTGTCATCCCCAAGCTTAGGCTCTTGCCACTCCTTATTCCAAAATCCATCAAATCTTTACCCAAAAAAACTTGAAAACTTCACAACACAAAACTCAACAGAAAATCTCATGAGCTCCGTTAGTATAAGAAAACAAATCACCACTTAAGGTACTGTAATGAACTCATTCTTTATTTATATTGGTGTTAAACCTACTGTATTCCAACTTATCTATGGTTCATACCCCCCGATACTAGCCATAGATTCATCAAAATAAGCAAACAACACACGAAAAACAGAATCTGTCAAAAACAGAACAGTCTGTAGTAATATGTAGGTTTCGAATACTTCTATAACTCCAGAACTTCTACAAATTAGAACGTCCTAAATAATTTGTATATTGATATACTGCAGGTGGAATTGGTATTTTATCGCTCTCTGGTTAAAAATGAAAATTATTCTCGTCAGCGCATATTTTCTGTTTCTTTCAGCAAGATCAAACAACAATCATCCAAGAAGATCCTAAAGGCTTTACTTGGCACAAACACTAATTAAAACATAAAAAACACAATCATAACAGAGGATAGATGATTTATTTATTACTAAACAGGAACAAAAAGCAAGGAACAAAAATAAAATTGGGTTGCCTCCCAACAAGTGCTATCATTTAACGCCCCTAGCTACGCATAAAAACAAGAATAGATCTAGGTATTGTCATCTTTGGTATGCAATCCATAAGTGGCCCTCATAATAGATTCATAAGGTAATTTAATTTTCTTCCTATGAAAGTTTTCCATGCCTTTCCTTAATGTAAATTGGAATCTAATATTTCCTTCTTTCATATCAATAATTGCACCAATCGTTCTAAGGAAAGGTCTACCAAGAATAATAGGACAAGTAGGATTGCAATCTATATCAAGAACAATGAAATCTACGAGCACATAATTCCTATTTACAACAATAAGAACATCATTAATCCTTCCCATAGGTTTCTTAATGGTGGAATGCACAAGATGCAAATTTAAAGAACAATCATCAAATTCACGGAAACCTAGCACATCACACAAAGTTTTGGGAATCGTAGAAACACTAGCACCCAAATCACATAAAGCATAGCATTCATGATCTATAATTTTAATTTTAATAGTAGGTTCCCACTCATCATAAAGTTTTCTAGGAATATAAACTTCCATTTCAAGCTTTTCTTCATCGGATTGCATTAAAGCATCAACAATATGTTTAGTGAAAGCTTTGTTTTGATCATAAGCATGAGGAGAATTTAGCACGGATTGCAAAAATAAAATACAATATATCAAAGAGCAATTATCATAATTAAATTCCTTGAAATCTAAAATAGTGGGTTCATTGCTATGTAAAGTTTTGACCTCTTCAATCCCACTTTTACCAATTTTTGCATCAAGATCTAAAAACTCTAAATCATTGGGACGCCTTCTAACTAAAGTTGACTTATCTCCAGTACCATCTTTATCAAGATTCATATTGGCAAACAAAGATTTAATAGGAGACCCACCAATCACTTTTAGACCTTCATCATTATTATCATGAAAACTAGAAGAACATGCTTTCACAAAGCAATCTTTCTTAGCACGCATCCTAGCGGTTATTTATTTGCACTCATCAATGGAAATTATCATGGCTTTGAGAGACTCATTGATATCATGCCTAGGTGGAGTAGATCCAAGTTTCAAAGAATCAACATCAAGAGAAATTATATCCACGTTCCTAGCCAACTCATCAATCTTAAGCAATTTTTCTTCAAGCGAAGCATTGAAATTCTTTTGCGAATTCGTAAATTCTTTAACACTAGTCTCAAAATCAGAGGGCATCTTATTAAAATTTCCATAAGAGTTGTTGTAGGAATTACCATAACTATTAGAGGAATTACTAGGGAACGGCCTAGAATTAAAGTTTCCTCTATACGCGTTGTTATCAAAACTGTTCCTACCAAAAAAATTCACATCCATGGATTCATTACTGTTCTCAATCAAAGTAGACAAAGGCATATCATTAGGATCAGAAGAAACACTCTTATTAGGAAACAATTTCATAAGTTCATCCATCTTTCCACTCAAGACATTAATCTCTTCTATCGCATGAACCTTTTTACTAGTAGATCTTTCGGTGTGCCATTGAGAATAATTAACCATAATATTATCTAGGAGTTTAGTAGCTTCTCCTAAAGTGATTTCCATAAAAGTGCCTCCCGCGGCCAAATCTAAAAGATTTCTAGAAGCAAAACTCAACCCAGCATAACTTTTTTGTATAATCATCCATAAATTCAAACCATGTGTAGGGCAATTGCGTATCATTAATTTCATCCTCTCCCAAGCTTGTGCAACATGCTCATGATCAAGTTGCTTAAAATTCATAATTTCATTTCTAAGAGAGATGATCTTAGCGGGAGGAAAATACTTAGAGATAAAAGCATCTTTGCACTTATTCCATGAACCAATATTGTTTTTAGGCAAAGAGGAGAACCAAGTTTTAGCACGATCTCTAAGCGAAAACGGAAATAGCTTCAATTTAACAATATCATTATCCACATCTTTCTTCTTTTGTATATCACATAAATCAACAAAGCTGTTTAGATGGGTAGCGGCATCTTCACTAGGAAGGCTAGCAAATTGATCTTTCATGACAAGATTTAGCAAAGCAGTATTAATTTCACAAGATTCATCATCGATAAGAGCAGCAATCAGAGTGCTAATAAAATCATTATTGTTGGTATTGGAAAAGTCACACAATTTAGTATTGTCTTGAGCCATCGTGACAAATAATCAATCCAACATACAAGCAAACAAGAGGCAAGCAAAAAGAGGCGAATGGAAAAGAGGCGGACGGAAAAGAGGGCGAATAAAATGGCAAAGGTGAAGTGGGGGAGAGGAAAACGAGAGGCGAATGGAAAATAATGTAATGTGAGGGATAAGAGTTTGTGATGGGTACTTGGTATGTCTTGACTTGTGCATAGATCTCCCCGGCAACGGCGCCAGAAATCCTTCTTGCTACCTCTTGAGCATGCGTTGGTTTTCCCTTGAAGAGGAAAGGGTGATGCAGCAAAGTAGCGTAAGTATTTCCCTCAGTTTTTGAGAACCAAGGTATCAATTGAGTAGGATACTACACGCAAGTCGCCTAGTACCTGCACAAACAAGAACCACTCAACCAACGCGATAAAGGGGTTGTCAATCCCTTCACGATCACTTACGAGAGTGAGATCTGATAGAGATAATAAGATAAATATTTTTGGTATTTTTGTGATATAGATTGGAAAATAAAGATTTCAAAATAAACGGCGACGGAAATGGCTAGTTGACGGGAAACTAATATGATGTAAAGTAGACCCGGGGGCCATAGGTTTCACTAGTGGCTTCTCTCAAGATAGCAAGTATTATGGTGGGTGAACAAATTACTGCCGAGCAATTGCTAGAAAAGCGCATAGTTATTATGATATCTAAGGCAATGATCATGAATATAGGCATCACGTCCGTGACAAGTAGACCGAAACGATTCTGCATCTACTACTATTACTCCACACATCGACCGCTATCCAGCATGCATCTAGAGTATTAAGTTCATAAGAACGGAGTAACGCTTTAGGCAAGATGACATGATGTAGAGGGATAAACTCAAGCAATTTGATATAAACCCCATCTTTTTATCCTCGATGGCAACAATACAATACGTGCCTTGCTGCCCCTGTTGTCATTGGGAAAGAATACCGCAAGATTGAACCCAAAGCTAAGCACTTCTCCCATTGCAAGAAACATCAATCTAGTAGGCCAAACTAAACCGATAATTCGAAGAGACTTGCAAAGATATCAAATCATGCATATAAGAATTCAGAGAAGAATCAAATAATATTCATAGATAATCAAGTCATAAACCCACAATTCATCAGATCTCGGCAAACACACCGCAAAAAGAGTTACATCGAATAGATCTCCAAGAAGATCGTGGAGAACTTTGTATTGAGATCCAAAGAGAGAGAAGAAGCCATCTAGATAATAACTATGGACCCAAAGGTCTGTGGTAAACTACTCACACATCATCGGAGAGGCTATGGTGTTGATGTAGAAGCCCTCCGTGATCGAATCCCCCTCCGGCGGAGCGCCGGAAAAGGCCCCAAGATGGGATCTCACGGGTACAGAAGGTTGTGGTGGTGGAAAAGGTGTTTCGTTGCTCTCCCCGAAGGTTTTAGGGTATAATAGTATATATAGGCGAAAGAAATAGGACGATGAGCTGCAAGGGGCCCACGAGGGTGGGGCACGCCCTCCTGTCTCATGGCTCCCTCGCTGCTTCCTTGACGTCCACTCCAAGTCTCCTGGATCACGTTTGTTCCAAAAAAGATCTTCATGAAGGTTTCATTCCGTTTGGATTCCGTTTGATATCCCTTTTCTGCAAACACTAAAATAGGCAAAAAAACAGCAATTTGCACTGGGCTTTCGATTAATAGGTTAGTCCCAAAATAATATAAAAAGGTATATTAAAGCCCATTAAACATCCAAAACAGATAGTATAATAGCATGGAACAATCAAAAGTTATAGATACGTTGGAGACGTATCACCCATTTACTATGAAGAGACGGGGCGTGGCTACAGGACAATCTGCCACCCCCAAATCCTGGAGGAGCGTGGTGAAAGCACAAGTGCTCCCTAGGTGGTTTTGATAATTGATGACAACATATCTCTTGTTGGACTAACACTTCTATCTAGCATGTTTCAGATAAGTTCAACAATGGAGTGGCATGGACTAAAGGTTGTGGGAACTCCTTCAAGATGCTAAGGACAATGGATTGGCTCAAGCTCAAAAGCTCAAGACTCTTCATTTTATATTTTAGTGATCCAAGATCACATTGAGTCCATAGGAAAAGCCAATACTATCAAGGAGGGATGAGGTGTTGCTTAATGAGCCTCTTGCTTCATGTGCTTAATGATATGCTCCAAAATCCTCAACTACTTTCCCATATCCACATATGACCTAAACCCTAAGCCAAACTCGGTCCCACCGATTCTTCCTATTCGGCGCCACCGAGTTTCACTTGTCATTAGCCACTACCAAACCCTAGCAATTCGGTTCTACCGATAAGGATCTCGGTCTCACCGGGATGGGATTGCAAACTCTCTGTTACCTATTGCAATATTCTCGGTCCCACCGAGATATGCAATCGGTCCCACCGAGATTGCAATGTAAACTCAGTGTTTCCCCTTTGTAACTTTTCGGTCTCACCGAGTTCCACTCGGTCTCACCGAAAGAGCAAATCGGTCCCACCGAGTTTGCCTGACCAACTCTCTGGTTAGCTAATTACCAAATTCGGTCTCACCGAGTTTGTGTAATCGGTCTCACCGAGATTACGTTATGCCCAAACCCTAACCGAATCGGTCCCACCGAGTTGCATGTCAGTCCCACCGAAATTCCTAACGGTCACTAGGTTTACATTTTCGGTCCGACCGAGTTTTATGATTCGGTCCCACCGAGATTGGAAAACTGTGTAACAGTTGGATTTTGTGTGGAGGCTATATATATACCCCTCCACCTCTTTCTCATTCAGTGAGAGAGCCATCAGAACACACACATCATTCCAACTCATATGTTCTGAGAGAGAACCACCTACTCATGTGTTGAGATCAAGACATTCCATTCCTACCATATGAATCTTGATCTCTAGCCTTCCCAAGTTGCTTTCCACTCAAATCTTCTTTCCACCAAATCCAAATCCTATGAGAGAGAGTTGAGTGTTGGGGAGACTATCATTTGAAGCACAAGAGCAAGGAGTTCATTACCTACACACCATTTGTTACTTCTTGGAGAGTGGTGTCTCCTAGATTGGCTAGGTGTCACTTGGGAGCCTCCGACAAGATTGTGGAGTTGAACCAAGGAGTTTGTAAGGGCAAGGAGATCGCCTACTTCGTGAAGATCTACCGCTAGTGAGGCAAGTCCTTCGTGGGCGATGGCCATGGTGGGATAGACAAGGTTGCTTCTTCGTGGACCCTTTGTTGGTGGTTGCTTCTTCGTGGACCCTTCGTGGGTGGAGCCCTTCGTGGACTCGCGCAACCGTTGCCCTTGGGTGGAGCCCTGTGTGGACTCGCGCAACCGTTACCCTTCGTGGGTTGAAGTCTCCATCAACGTGGATGTAGGATAGCACCACCTATCCAAACCACGGGAAAAACATCTGTGTCTCCAATTGCGTTTGATCTTTCCAAACCCTTCCCTTTACATTCTTGCAAGTTGCATTCTTTACATTCCGCTGCTCATATACTCTTTGCATGCTTGCTTGATATGTATTGTGTGTGTTGAAATTGTGCCTAAACTCCACTTAAACCAAAAAAGATTAAAAATTGCAACTTTAGCACTAAGTGTCTAATCACCCCCCTCTAGACACATCTACTTCTAGATCCTACACGTGGCCACGGTGCGGGTGTACCAAGCGGACACCCCTCAACCAGCGGGGCACTATAGCCACGCGACTCGTGACGCAGCCTACGTCAGCTAGGGCCATGCTCCCATGACAGGCGGTTGGTACCGCCCGCAGGCGGCGGGCCCTACTTGTCCGCGAGCAAATAGAAGATGGTGCACCCCAAGCAGTCGGCCTCGAGGGCGGGCCGGCCTCTAGCAGGTGGCCCTCCCTCCCCTCGGAGTCTGTGTGCCATTAATCTGATGAGACAGAGAGTGGTTACAGTGAGCGCCCACCAGGCGGCGGGACTGTAGCCATGCGACCCCCGACGAGGCCATCGTCACCAAGGGAAAGTCTACAATAAAACGCGGTCGGCATGGCCCGCAGACAATGGGCCCTACCTGTCGGCCGAGTCCATGGCAGTCGGCGGGACCCACCAAGCGGCGGGCTCCAGCAGCCGGCGGAGAAGCAGGCGTCTAGAGCCATTGACATCCGGGTCCTACACCCGCACGGATTACCATTGTACCTCTGGGTGTTAGGCCTATATAAACCCCCCAGGTTCACCCATGTAAAGGGTTTCAGGACCCTAGCCATCATACACTCACATTGCTAGCGAGGCAAAGGAGCTCGCTTTGCCCTTCTTCCTCCTCTAGCCGAACAGCTCAAGGAGCAACCTTGTAGCCACCTATTGATGATAGTCATCATGCGGAGACCCCGCAGAGCAGGACTAGGGGTGTTATCTCCACGGAGAGCCCCGAACCTGGGTAAGACTCGTAGGCGTTCGAGATCTCACTCACTCCCGCTTCCAGGGCCCGACGACGTACTCCTGTCCCCATCCATGATAAGCCACCCCCTGACATATGTCGCAAGATATCCCCGACATTTGGCGCCCACCGTGGGGCACAGCGCACCATCCGCCGGAGACATGTTCTGGACGGGAACCCTCTTCCTTCCTGGCAAGCGCAGCCAGCCCGGCATGCCTGATGGCGTTTGCGTCAGCACGCTTCACAGCGCGGAACCGGCTTGCGCCGCGAGCTGTCTTGCTGATCTCATCAGCGGGATCAGCCTCTCCAACGAGCCCACGCCCGATGCGGGAGTGGCCAGCTCCAAGAGTTGCCTCGTCGACCTCCTCGGCAAGCTCTGCATCGCCAACGAGCCCGTCTCTGACTTGGAGTCCGTTGGCTCCACCGACCCGCCCGTCGAGATTCTCATCGACTCTGATGTGGCTTCCACCGATGCCTTCCGAAGCAGCCCAGGACACACTGTGAGCTGCCCTGTAGGGCATGTCTACCCCCATCGCTGCCAACGCTGGCGGGGATACACTGGAGGTATTCCGCGTCTCGCTTCTCGACAGCGCCAACAAGTTGGCAGCCATGAGGCGCTGCATTGAAGCCAGCCAGTGCGAGATCGACCGCATCGTGGGTGGCACGTCGGTTGCTGGCGAACCTAGCCGAGTGGGCACGGTTCGACAGCACGGCCTAGTCTACACCACCCTGGTGGAGAACTTGCACGCTGCCCAGGCGGCAGCAGATGAACCAGACCACCTGGAGGGCGACGAGCATCGCAGCCAGATGGCGCGCCTCCAGGATCTCCTTGACGCGGCAACCGCGCAGCAGGAAGTGGGCCGCCGTGTGGTGGAATTTGGCAGGCAAGTCGAAAACCACACCCCCCCCCCCCCCCCCCCACCCTGGACCCACCCGAGTCGCGCCCGCGATCATCGGGACCAGGAGCCGGCTGCTAGCCGCAGTCGGCACACCCGCCTCACGATTGTGCGCGACCAGCATGGCCGCCCACGAGTAGAAAAGCGGCGGGATGACCGTCCGCTTCCTCCTTGTAGGGAGAGGCATGCTTCCCCGCCGCCTGTTGATCACTCAACTCTCAGAGGCCGGCTAGGCCCCCGTGAAGGAGTCAGAGAAAACGACGCGCGCCACCAGATCGAGCGGCTTGCTCGGTCCCTGGCTGTAGAAGAAGAAGATGCAATCGTCCCGGCCTACTTCGGCCCCCGCATCCGCGATGAGCCCTTCCCCAAAGGGTTCTCGCTCCCTTGAGATACTCCCAAGTACACCGGCTCCATGAAGCTGGAAGACTGGCTGGTCGACTACTCCTCGGCTGTTAGCATATCAAACGGCAACAAGCGCGTTGTCGTGAAGTATGTTCCGCTCATGCTCCAGGGCACAGCCCGGACATGGCTGAACAGCCTCAAGCCATACAATGTTAACAGATGGCTGGACTTCGCCGATGTCTTCATACGCAACTTCAACAGCACCTACAAAGCGGCCGCCCAAGCCTCGCCAACTCTCCATGTGTGTCCAGGGCCCGACTGAGTCCACCCGTGACTACCTAACACGCTTTGCCGAGATGCGCAACTCCTGTAAAGGGGTGCATGAGGTCCAAGCCATCGAGTACTTCACTGCCGGTGCAGAGAGGGCACTCAAGCACCGACTTCCATGCGATGAGCCGACCACCCCGGACGAGCTTCTTATCGTGGCGGACAAGTACGCCACTGCTGACTCCTCGATGAAGTCGGAGATCCGGGTGGACAGACTACAAAAAAAGACACATCCGTGAAATTTTGGGCCGAACAAAAATTTTTCTGTCATACTTATGACACTTCTATGACGATAATTGTGACAAAACCTGGTATCATCATAGATGTGGTGGGGTCCTACTTCTATGACAAAAAATCATGACAGAAAATGGGCTTTTCGTCCTGGGCGGGCCGGAGATGCAGCTGCATGACATTCTTTGGGCCGTCCATGACGGAAAAAACCGTGGTGGAAGCGAGGGCGAGGAAAATATCGGGGTGTTCCCGGTTACGGTGGGTGGTCGGGGCCGAGCGATGCGTGTTTCTCTCGTACACGCACGCGCGTGGGTGCGAGGCGTTGGTCTCTAACTGAACACGAGCGAGGCGTTGGGCTCTAACTGAACCCGAGCGATTGCACTGCAGGCTACGCGTTACTGAACCCGAGCGATCGATCGATGGCTGTTAACTGAACCCGATCGAGCGATTCCTTCACTACTGCTGCTAACTGAAGCCGATCGATGCTGCCTCTGGATGAACAGTGAGTGTTGCTGGGGGGGGTTGGATGAACAGTTCCCGGCAGGGGTGGATGAACAGGACCCTGTGGTGTTGCCTCTGGATGAACAGGACCCCGATCGATCGAGCCGGTTAGGGCTGGACGAACAGGACCCCGTGGAGGGCTGGATGAACAGGACCACCCCGTGGAGGGCAGGATGAACAGTAGACGGTGGAGGGCTGGATGAACAGTAGCCCATGGAGGGGTGGTTGAACAGGAGCCCGTGGAAAGGGCTGGTTGAACAGTAGCCGGTGGAGTAGCGCACGGTGGAGACTGGATGAATAGGAGCCCGTGGATGAACAGTCGCAGGTGGAGGCTGGAGGAGGTCGATGGTGGATGAACAGTAGCCCGTGGAGGCTAGAGGGGGTCGACGCTGGAGATGAACAGTATCCGGCGGAGTCCCGTTTTGCGGTACGCCACACCCCTCCCGATGAACAGGACCCCCATTTCGACCGTAGCGCTCCAACACAAGTCCGTTTCCTCCGTTTTGCGGTATGCCACACCCCTCCCGATCAACAGGACCCCCGTTTCGACCGTAGGAGGTCCGTTTCCTCCATTTTGTGGTACGCCAGACCCCTCTCGATGAACAGGATCCCGTTTCAAATGTGGCCGGTCGAACACAAGGTTGCTTCCTCCATTCTGCGGTACGCCAAGCCTCGTTTCCATCTGCTGTTCCGTCCAAGCCGGTTGGCTCCCACGCGTTCCGTTGCCTCCCGATGAACACGACGCATTCCGTTGCCTCCCCATGAACATGACGACGACGCAGTTTCTCCGTTCCGACCCAGCCATGTACACGAGCCCTGCCCGTACGTACGCGCGAGTAGGCGTTTGAAACCCTGCCCGTATGTACGTATGTGGCCGTATTTACTTTCTTGCACCCTGGCCGTTGTACGTACGTGTACATGCTACATGCGCGCCTCTACTACGACACGTGTGCACCTCTACATCGACCAGTATGTACGTACACGTTCCCGACCAGAATGACAATGCTACGTACGCTTCGACCAGGTGGGTCCCGACTGTCAGGCACTTCCTTGTGTGCGAAGATGTAGCTGGTGGGTCCAAGCAGTCAGGGGGCGAATTGTTTTTTTTGCCCGGATGCACTTCCTTGCGTGCAAAGATGTAGCTGGTGGGTCCCAGTAGTCAGGGGGCGAATCATTTTTTTTGCCCGCACGCACTTCCTTGCATGCGAAGATGTAGTAGAAACGTTTTTTTCGCGAAATATGGTGGCCCGTCCGGTGGGTCCCCGTTGTCAGGTGGAGGAATAATTATTTTGCGCGTAATAAGGAGGCACTTCCTTGCTGCGGCCGTGGACCCAGCTGTCATCCTCTCCACATACAGTACTCATCCGATGGAAGTCGTTCCTTGACCACTTTGACCATGTCGTGCCGAGAGCACCAAGGCGGTGGACGACGGTGAGGCCTAGGAAGGGGACGACGCGGGGCCGGGGAAGATGCAGTAGTGGAAGCCCGCGCGGAGAGGAGTATGAGGGTTCACTGGTTCGGCTGCGGGGGGAACGTTTTTTTCACGAAATACGGTGGCCCGTCCGGTGGGTCCCAGCAGTCAGGGGGGAAACATTTTTTTCGCCAAATACGGTGGCCCGTCCGGTTGGTCCCTGCTGTCAGGTGGAGGAATAATTATTTTCCACGTAATAAGGAGGCACTTCCTTGCGGCTGCCGTGGACCCAGCTATCAGCCTCTCCACGTACAGTACTCTTCCGATGGAAGTCGTTCCTTGACCACGTTGACCATGCCGCACCGAGAGTACCAGGGCGGTGGACGACAGCGAGGCCTAGGAAGGGGACGATGCGGAGCCGGGGAACACACGGCAATGGATGCCCACGCATAGAGGAGTATGAGGGTTCATTGGTTTGCTGCGGTGTGAGGCTGCTGTCGCCGCAGAATAACAGGGGGTGTGGGTGAGTAGAGGGATGGCCTGGCCAGCAGTGGGAGTATTAGGGGACGGTGAGGCCTCCGCCGCATCACAGCCGGCCACGGGAGGCAGGAGCACGAGGCACGACCGGCGCTAGTTTGGGCGGCTAGAGCAAGAAGACCAGAGGTTGAAGAAGCACTATGGCCGTTGGATGGACATCGTATGGTCACTGGAGCTAGAATCGTGCATATTGACTAAGTTGACAAAATCCTCCTTACCCGTCAACTTAGTAGGCCCACAAGTCAGCCTGCTACTATACTGGGTCCCAGTTAGCAAGGGGAGTATTCATTTTTTGTGCGTAATAAGGACGCACTTCTTTCTGTGCGAAGATATAGCTGGTGGGTCCGAGCTGTCAGCGGCGGTAACGTTTTTTTCATGAAATACAGAGGCCCTTTTGGTGGGTCCCAGGTCAGGTGGAGGAATCATTATTTCGCGCGTAATAAGGAGGCATTTCCTTGCATGCGGCCGTGGACCTAGCTGTCAGCCTCTCCATGTACAGTCCACTTCAGATGCATGTCGGTCATTGACCATGTTGACCAGGCCGCGCCGAGAGCACCAGGGCGGTGGACGACGACGAGGCCTAGGAAGAAAACGACACGGATGCAGGGAAGACTCGGCAGTTGTTTCCCATGTGGAGGGGAGTAAGACTGTACGAGGGTTTACTAGTTCGTCTGCCGTCGCCGGAGAATAACAACAGGTGTGGGTGAGTAGAGGGATGGCTAGGCCAGCGATGGGAGTACGGTGGGGCGGTGAGGCCTGCGCGGCAGCACAGCCGACCGCGGGGAGGAGAGGCAGTCCCGCCGGCGCTTGTTTGAGCGGCTAGAGCAGGAAGAGCAGAGATTGAAGAAGCATGACGGTCATTGGATGGACATCCAACAGTCACTGCTTGTGTGTCAACCTTTTTTTAGGAAAGCCTCAAATCTGTGGAAAACAGCATACAGCCCATCTGCCATTATTTCTAATAATTTACAGCCCATTTGCTAATTCTTATGGGTTTTTTTGGAGCCCATATTCTTTTTGTTAGCATTACAGCCCATACTGTGGCCACGGTTAAAAAATTATACGAAATTTTGCATATTCCAGAGCGGTCCGAACTGTTTTTAATCCCGAAATTTTGAATCACATTCAAACTGATTTTAAAAATAAATGTATATCAATATAAAATCCAACAAATTGTCCACGCATAAAAATTAATGCAATTTAAAATCATGAAATGAAAAAAAGAAATTTGAAACTAATTGCCGGTTTGATGTGTTTTAAAAATGTACAGCCCATTTCTCATTACTGATAGGCCATTTTCTTGTCCAGCCGAATGAAGCTCTCCTCGTCTTGAAAGATTTGCAGCCCAACAGGCCTGACAAAGCGACTTACTTGACAAATCACAAAAAAACTGGGCTAGCCATTTTCAGAAAGAAAAAAACTACTGGCTGGTCTGTGATAAACATAAAAGAGAAGGCTGTCTAGACAGGCCAGAGTGCCCCGCACAGCCCAGTTGACACCCTGCTTCCGTCTCAAAAACAAATTAGATAAATGCCACTCCAATTATGGCGATTCATAAAAACGCCACTGCAATTTCCAAACTTTGAAACATGCCACTGCAATTTTTGCAAACTTTGGAAAACGCCACTACAATTTGCAAACTTTGAAAAATGCCACTCCAGACTTCGAAAAATGCCACTGGAAATGGCATGAAATGGCATTTTTCAAAGTTTGGAAATTGCAGTGGCATTTCTCAGAAACACCAGATTTGGAGTGGCATTTATCAAATTAACCCAAAACAAAAATAACTGGGCAAGCTGTTGGGTCCCTGGTGTCAGCCGCTCGTTGTGCAATTCTCTCATTTATTGACTACATTGACAATGGCATGGGACCCAGATGTCAGAAATCCATTAGGAGGAGCCTTTTTTATTGGCTTGAAATAAGGAAGCACTTGCTTGCGTACTACCATGACCTTGGCGGGTCCCTCCTGTCATCCTCTCCACATACAATCATCTCCTGATTGTGTATGCGTCAACTTGGTAGGCCCACAAGTCAGCCTCTAAACCCGTGGAGGACAAATACAACCCATTTAAAAAAATAACAGCCCATTCCATACATTCAAACGGAAAGTTCAACATTCAGAGCAAAGTAACAGGTCTGATCCACATATAGTGTACTGAACTTCCACGTTGACAACCATCATAGCCAAGTTAACTATCTACTCCCACTAATACTCTAGTAGCGTACAAGTACTAACTTACCCTTAGCTAACTAGACGATGCCGGCCGCCATCTGCGGTACACGCTAAACGCCGGCACCGGCGTCCTCCGCCTCGCCTCGGACTTGCCAGAGGTGCGATAGGGCGCGTTGCTCGCGCGCGTTGGCCCTTTCCATGCTGGCGTGGTCCACCGAAGCTTCGGCTTCTAAGCGGGAAACCCACTTGACGAGCTGGTAGTAAAAATCGGCGTCGCGAACACGTGCGTGCCCGACAGCCTCTAGGGCTATTTGCCGGGCGCCGGCCTCCACGTAGTCGGCCCAGTTGCGGGCGCTCTGCTCGCGACTCAGGGCGTTGGTGCGCTGCTGCTCCATGTCCTGCTGGCGGCGTAAATCGGCGATACGCTGCTCCTCCGCCAAGCGGTCGTGCTCCAACAACTCCTGCTCCTCCGACAGGCGGTCGCGCTCCAACAAGTCCTCGATCTCCGCATTGCCATCTAAAGATTGATAGAATGCCTCCTCCCTCCGTCTGCCTTCCGGTGAAAAACCGAACACTAGTTCCGGTGGTGACCGCCTCCGGCCTCGCCTATCGTGGACGGGCAGGGGCATGGCGGACATGGCGAGAGCGAGGATAAGTGGCGAGCGATGTCGGGCCGGTGGGCGCTTATGAGGATAGGGCGAGTTGGGTCACGGTGCCACCGTAGAAGGCTGGGAAACAGTACTTATAGGCGGAAGTTAGCGCGACGGTCATCGGAATTCAATGCATAATTAAGCAAGCATGGCTTAGCGCGCCAGCTTGCCGTGGAAAGCTAGAGAAACTGAAATTCTGACTGTGCCATCCCGTCCCGTCCATGCTGGGTCGTACACCGGCATGACGGTCAAACGAGTGCACTCGAATCATCTCCCTCCTTGTCAATAATGATTCCACGGATTTAAAAGGCCCGCAACAATTAAAGCGCATCTTTTTTCGCATCAGTTAGCTGCCTTAATTACGGCCGGCTGCATGCAGGCACTCAAAATCACTCGCAGCCAGTACGCGGAGCAGCATGCAACGAGTCGCAACCGAGGGCATTAGTTGATGAACTTTAGCTGGGAGATAAGGCATTTGCGAATGTTTTTGCTGGCATTTTCTTCAGATTCGCATGGCATTTTCTTCAGAGCAGCTTGTCAGTTTCTTCATAGGTAGGCATTTTTATTCAAAAAACTGCCACTTCGGATCTTGCGTCGCAACTAAAACTGCGATGAGCGCATTAGTAGGCTAGCTAGTGATCGATCAGTAACTTGTAAACACTGAGCGAACAGATATAAGGAACTATTAATTCATCCCAATGATTCACAGATCATATACAAATATGTAGCTCCAAAAGCAAAGATCAGCCACAACTAAAACCAACTAGTACGATTCCCATACATAAGATCAACATGTTAATGCATCTCAATGATTCACAGATCATATACAAATATGTAGCTACAAAAGCAAAGATCTAGAAAAACATATGTTCTTCCTACTAACATGGATGCTTCTCTTGGCCAACATTCAGTACAGATTGAAAGACAAATTTGTTTGTGAAGTCTACAATTCCCCTTGCAAACGTAAGTGGTTTCACCAACAGCTGGAACCATGAGAATGAACCACACATGATGGAGGAACATCCACTGCAAATATGATTTGGTCTTCTCTCGATCACACGGCAAGACTATTTTCGGAATACAAACTTTAACTTAGGCAAAATGATGCCCATTGTATAATCAGACCAAAGCAATGAAGCACCTAGTGTTGGCCAATAAATAGTATAGTACTACTTTTCTGCAGTCCATGAAGTGACTATCCAATCTTTCTGTGTCTATTTTCAAATGGCACTGCATGCAGTGACTACTATTCTCTTGTGCAGTTCAACCAAAATAGCGTCACTTTGTGTGTTTGCCAAATAGCAACGGGCAGACATCTCTGTCTGCACAAATATCAAGCGGCTAGTAAACATATACCCCACCTTGTATTTTCGGTTTAAACATGTCTCTTCCGCTTAGCATCTGTCATGTTTTGCACTGGACAATTTGATACAGTCATGTTTTGCCCTGGACAATTTCATACTGAATTGATTTGCTTGTTCAGAGCAGAAATATAGTGCCTATTCTTCATCAGACCAAGGATATCCATGTTCGCAGTGATGGAAGAGGTGAAATCGATACAACCGAAATTGAGCATCCAGTCATTGAATCCCGTCCTGCACCTCCAATGTAGGTCCACCCTGCCAATAAATTCACATGCAAACCACTAGTATTACTATCTAAAGACAGTACAAAAAGAGTAGCAAGATAGTAGCAAAGCATGTACCTTTTAATGAACAGCTCATAGTGCCACCAATTGGATATAAAGGTTTGGAAGAAAACATGCTCCTAATGTTGAACTAGTTGGACTTTTTGTGCAGTTCCACTAAAATCGAGCATCCCTGTTTGCAAAGATATTGAAAGTGTGATTACTATAAAAGTGGCACTAGTTGAAGCATAGACTCACAAATATAAGCATTCCAATTTCTTAATGGGAAAAGGTAGCAAGACTGTTTCTAACCACCTATTTGAAGGAATAAATAAGGCAACCACGGCTGATGTCAAAAAGGCATATATAGTTCTTTCTGAAAGAATGATCGATTCCTGACCTTTCCTCTTCTTTTAAGCATATTTTGCGCAGTTGTAAAATAAAATGCCATCACCGCCTTGGCAATCCAGTGACACTGTACAAAAGGAAATGACTTAACATTACATCATGATGTCAGGTATGTAGTCGACAGGCATTAGAGACAAACTTACAGACCTCCTCCGATAACATAATGAACATTAATTTTAACAAAGGTGTGACTAGCTTTACCGGGATAATTTGAGTGAACTCTACACCCTCTGTTCCTTAATATAAGACGTTTCCGCAGTTCAGTTTAAAGTACCCAAACGTCTAGTATTTATAAAAACAGGTAGTAGTTTCCTTGAGCACATATCTAGGAAAGCTTGCCACACTTTATTTATGTCCATACGCTAATGCAACACCATTCGAAATTTCGAATACTACAAATATACACTAATCCAGTGGCTAGTGCAACAGCAGAGTAGTTATTTTATTACAGGGTACAATACAATGGTTTTACTGAACAGATTTCAATAAACTCTGGCACTGGAAGATTTCTATAAGAATTAACAATACAAAATGTAAAGGTAACACGTTTCAGCATTGGTATACTAGCTGTGCATGAGCATTAAGCCAAATACAAAAGTCTGAAGGTAACTAGCATTATTAACTAATGACAGTATAAAGAAATTGCAAACCATGTACCTCCAAGGTAAATATCATTTCAAACTCGGGGGGGGACCTTAAAAATTGCTATCCCAATCTTGATAATCGATCAAACATAAAAACTTGATCGAATGAATCAAGAGAACAGCCGGAGGAGGAGGTTCCCACTCTTGACCTTTCCTCTTGTCTTCATAATTTTTTGTGCAGTTTAACCAAAATAAAATGACATCAGCGCCTTGGCATTTTGGTGACACTGTACAAAAAAATTAACTTATCTCATGAAAGTGAGGTATGTAATCTATAAGCATTAACAGTGCAAAAATATGAAGGTAGTAACAAGTTTCATCGTTGGTATACTGGTTGTGCAACAGCATTAGAATGCCTTAGCTGAAAAATCTTTAATACATCCACAATCAACAGCTAACCCTGAAATAATCCAGTGACATTAAATGGCATTGCTTAAATTTATCGGTGGCATTAGACTGAGTGCGGCATTAGTTAAATGTGGCATCACTTTAGCAGTAGCATTGCTTGACTTGACTGTCGGCGTTATACTAATAGCAAAAAAGTGACAATAAGAGCATGGGAGGCCCATTCAGACAGTGGGCACACCAGTACGATGTACCTCCACGGACGCATAGAATGGTGAGTGAGGTATGGTTGCCCAGAGCAACAAATATCCAGGCAGCATTTGTTGATTACGTCCCATTTTTGTTGTGTCTAGCCACCTTTTTCCTATGTGAGGACAACAAACTGATCGACCTGGTCATTCTCTATTGCGTTGTCATGCCTTTCTACCCTTCTTCAACCAAGAGACATGAGACTCGTTCCTTAGCTACAGATTTTCCCCTTTTCAACCTAGATGCGGGTTCGATGCCTACTCTCTTGGACAGTACAGTCTCCCTTCCTTTCCTTATTCAACCCAGACATGGATTAGTCTGCATGAAGTAGGGTTTCCTTTAATAGTGCAATTAAGGTTTTAGTCTGCGTGACCAGCAGAGCAGAGGATAGCAAATTGGGAAGATGGTGGAGTGGAAAAAGATCCACATGTAGCGACATGGCAGATGGGGCAATAGAACAAGGGTATGGTTCAAAAATAGGTAGCATACCTGAGGGTCGGCGGGAAGTGGCTTCGCTCGTGGTCGTCGTCCTCCGCACGCACTATGACAGCGAGCTTGGGGACAGAGGCCATCCCGCGCGGGCGCTAGGTCTGAGAGGACGGTGAAAGTGCAACTATCCCTAGGTGGTTTTGGTAATTCATAACAACATATAGCTCATTGAGCTAATGCTATTCCAAGATGACTATTTCAGGAAAGCTCAATGATTGGCATGGCATGGATGTGAAAATGGAACCCTCAAAATGCTAAGGACAAAGGATTGGCTCAAGCTCAAAAGCTCAAGACTCTTCATTTTATATTTTAGTGATCCAAGATCACATTGAGTCTTTAGGAAAAGCCAATACTATCAAGGAGGGATGAGGTGTTGCTTAATGAGCCTCTTGCTTCATGTGCTTCGTGATATGCTCCAAAACCCTCAACTACTTTCCCATATCCACATATGACCTAAACCCTAAGCCAAACTCGGTCCTACCGATTCTTTCTATCCGGCGCCACCGAGTTTCACTTGTCATAAGCCACTGCCAAACCCTAGCAATTCGGTTCTACCGATAGGGATCTCGGTCTCACCGAGATGGGATTGCAAACTCTCTCTTTCCCTTTCGTAACTTTTCGGTCTCACCGAAAGAGCGAATCGGTCCCACCGAGATTGCAATGTAAACTCTTTGTTTCCCTTTTGTAACTTTTCGGTCTCATCGAAAGAGCAAATCGGTCCCACCGAGTTTGCCTGACCAACTCTCTGGTTAGCTTATTACCAAACTCGGTCTCACCGAGTTTGTGTAATCGGTCTCACCGAGATTACGTTATGCCCAAACCCTAACCATATCGGTCCTACCGAGTTGCATGTCAGTCCCACCGAAAATCTCTAACGGTCACTAGGTTTACCTTTTCGGTCCGACCGAGTTTGTTGATTCGGTCCCACCGAGATTGGAAAACTGTGTGTAACGGTTGGATTTTGTGTGGAGGCTATATATACCCCTCCACCTCCTCTTCATTCGTGGAGAGAGCCATCAGAACATATACACAATTCCAACTCATATGTTCTGAGAGAGAACCACCTACTCATGTGTTGAGACCAAGATATTCCATTCCTACCATATGAATCTTGATCTCTAGCTTTCCCCAAGTTGCTTTCCACTCAAACCTTCTTTCCACCAGATCCAAATCCTGTGAGAGAGAGTTGAGTGTTGGGGAGACTATCATTTGAAGCACAAGAGCAAGGAGTTCATTACCTACACACCATTTGTTACTTCTTGGAGAGTGGTGTCTCCTAGATTGGCTAGGTGTCACTTGGGAGCCTCCGACAAGATTGTGGAGTTGAACCAAGGAGTTTGTAAGGGCAAGGAGATCGCCTACTTCGTGAAGATCTACCGCTAGTGAGGCAAGTCCTTCGTGGGCGATGGCCATGGTGGGATAGACAAGGTTGCTTCTTCGTGGACCCTTCGTGGGTGGTTGCTTCTTCGTGGACCCTTCGTGGGTGGAGCCCTCCGTGGACTCGCGCAACCATTACCCTTCGTGGGTGGAGCCCTCCGTGGACTTGCGCAACCGTTACCCTTCGTGGGTTGAAGTCTCCATCAACGTGGATGTAGTATAGCACCACCTATCCGAACCACGGGAAAAACATCCGTGTCTCCAATTGCGTTTGAATTCTCCAAACCCTTCCCTTTACATTCTTGCAAGTTGCATGCTTTACTTTCCGCTGCCAATATACTCTTTGCATGCTTGCTTGAATTGTGTGATGATTGCTTGACTTGTCCTACAATAGCTAAAATCTGCCAAGAACTAAAATTGGGAAAAGTTTAAGTTTTTATTTGGTCAAGTAGTCTAATCACCCCCCCTCTAGACATACTTTCGATCCTACAGACGGCCTTGTCGTCAGTGCGTGACCTCGCTCGCCAATGACGAGTGCGTCAATGTTGCACGTCCTTTTCTTCCCCGGTGGATCTGTGACCACCGGTGAGGAGGGAGAGAGAGGCCGTCTTTTTTAGATCTAGAGAGAGGGTGATAGTGTGAGAAGCAAGTGGGCAGCCCTTAGCAAGAAAGCTCTGAAGCTCCAGCCTATATATCTTTTTTATACTACTAGTACTAGAGGTGGAGTAGTGGTAGAGTAGTTTATATTTTCTCTACAAACAATACCAGTTAGTCGTGCTTCAAAACTGAACGGCACGCCATTAAAAATATAAAGTTGAGAAATAATATGGCACTTCGGGCCAATGTGGCCAGATCGCATTTTGCACAAGGAATTACACACCATGTTTCGTTGACATGCAGTCCCATTCCAACATGTCAGTGAGACGACGGCGAGTCCTTTTGTACAATTTCCGAAAGGACGTGTAGGCCGGGGCGCCTCTTCGTGTACCGTGGCAAACTGGCAACCGTCCACCGACTCTTCGCCTTTCCCTCTCGATTTGGAACTGCTGTCGCACACTCTTCCTCCCTCCTCCATTTGCCTTCACCCTTCCTTCTGCCATTGTTTGATCGTCTTCTCCATGGAGGGAACAAGCCGGAAACGACCCTGTTCTTGCCCCAATCTGAAAGATGACGTGGTGGGGGAACTCATTGATCGGTGCGACGTCATCACCTCGGCTAGCATGGCAGGTTCGTTCAAGAACATTCTCGACTCAACTAATAACATCATTACAAGGAACCCAAGGGTATAGGAGTGGTTTGATCTCCCTTATCTTCTTCGCTATAAGCCTGTTCGCATGGGCGCGGACGACGGAGGCCTCGCCTTGTGCAAGTTGATGTCGCTTGATAATGATATGTGTGATGTCAAGATGCCATCGCTTAAGGGTAAGGCCTGGGCTGGCGCAAATGGAGATTGGGTTGTTTATATTGGGTACAATTGCGAGTGGGAACTTGTGAATGTGTACACTCGTCAGCGGATTCCACTTCCAAAAATCTCAGAGTGCCCTGAGGTTGAGCACACAGATGATCTACGTACATTCAAATACGATCATGGTGGTTGTCGTCTACGGAAGATAGCAATTTGTCAAGTTCCCAACCGCTCTTGGAATTACGAGAACTATGATGTTGTTGCTATATTCAACAAGCTTGTTTCCGTCGTTACTGATTCCACGGTTCGTCCATGGATATTGCTCAAAAATCAGTTTTTGTACACAGATGATGAGTACTATGATGCAATTAAATACAAGGATCTTGTGTTTGCTTCCACCACTCGTGGCATTGTTTTTGCATGGGATCCTTGTTGTTTCGGTACGTTTGTCTTCCACCGTAATTATAATTGTTTCATCCACATGCATGCGGGTTAGCAAGTTTCCCTTTACTAATTAACCTTCTTCTTGTGTTTCCAAGGTCCTGTGAACATTCCACCCCCTATACTTGAAAAATTTTATAACCAAGGGGGAGATGACGATGGTGATGATCACGATCATGAGGACGAGCAGGACTTATATACTCAGTGGCGGCTGGCAACTAATTCCTATGGATCACCTATTCTTGTCTGTATACAGTGCACTGAGATTGTTACTACCGAGGGAGCACGTGTTGTCTCCCATGGTCGCCCTCTCCGGACCTATTCCCATTGCAGGGTATTCGGGATGGATACTGGTGTGCTAGCGCCAACACCTTCTCCCTGGTACAGTATTGATAGTCTTGGAGCAAACTCGCTCTTCCTTGGACCAAACTATCCAATGATGGTTAAAGGCGATCCATCTGTTGTTGACACAATGTTACTACCATTTATGAGAAGCAACTGTATCTATACCTCAGACATTGCGATGGTTCCCTACCCTGCTCCTGATATATGCCGCTTCAGCCTGGATGATCAGTCCTGCGTTGCTCTCGATATTGAAAATAGCTAGCCCTTCCCAGGCACCTATGGTTCAAAGCAAGCGTTTCCAACGCCAAGGATTGGTTGAGTTGAAGTTCATTTCATTGCTTGTTATTTGTTGTGTGATGAAAACTTCAGTATTTACTAGAATGTTTTGTTGGAAATAATCTATAATCCAACATGTATCATCGTTGTCATTGTGTGTTGATGACTTGTTGTATGTAATAAATGGTACATTTGCAAATGCGTCTCATAGACTCAATTTATGAATGGTTTTCGAGTCACTTCTTGGAGTGTGAGTACCATAGTAGTATAGCCAGCATCCGGTTAGTATATGAAGTTGCCACATCACCTAGAGCCAACCTAATATTGGAGTACCAGATCTGAGATGCCACGTGTACCAGATGAATGACTCCAAGTTCGACCACCATGATGCTAGGTGCGAGCCTACGAACACTATTGGAGAGACCCCCCCTCATAATTTTCCTACATTGGTCGTTTGATTTCACCGTGATGCTAGGTCGTATTGTAAATGGCCCAACTGTGTTGTGGTCCTTTAGCAGGCCAAAAGAAAAACCGGGCTGGTATTGGACCATGAAGGGCATGGGCCATTAAAAGGCCAAAACTCAAGGCCGACTACAAATGGCCCAACTCATTTATGGTCCATTAACAGGCTGAAAGGCACACAGGGCCGGGAATTGGCCCAACACTTAAATGGGTCGCTAAAAGGCCAAAACTCAGGTCCGACTACAAATGGCCCAATAGATATATGGGCCGTCACCAGGCTGAAAGACACACCGGGCCGGAAATTGTTCCAACACTTAAATGGGCCGCTAAAAGGCCGAAACTCAGGTCCAGCTACAAATGGCCCAACTGATTTATGGGCCGTCAACAGGATGAAAGACACATCGGGCCGGAAATTAGCCCAATATTTAAATGGGTCGCTAAAAGATCGAAAGACAACACTTAAATGGGTCGCTAAAAGGCCGAAACTCAGGTCCGGCTACAAATGGCCCAACTGATTTATGGGCCGTCAACAGGCTGAAAGACACACCGGGCCGGAAATTAGCCCAATATTTAAATGGGTCGCTAAAAGGCCGAAAGATGTACATCGTGAAAATTGGCCCATCCACTGAATGGGTCGTTAACAGGCCTAAATCTCATCGGGCCGATATTGAGCCCAAATATATAGCGGGCTGTTAACGGGCTCGAACTGACGATGGGCTGCAATGGTGTCAAATCTTTAACGGGCCGTTGACGGGCCGAATTGGCACATCTCGTATGGGCCGTGGGCTTAAATGGACCTGACACAAGTAGGCCTTATATGGGCCGGCCTGCTATTTTTTACTGGGCCGGCCTTTTTCACCGGAATGGGCCACTGTTGGGCTATGCCATGTGTCGACCTATCATAGGCGGCTCCTGTCCAATGAGTGGATGACATCTGTCCCAACGGTGAGGCAACACGTGTTTCCACCGGCCAATGATGATTTTACACGTGGAAAATCCCCATTGGTCCAGGCTGTTAATGGGTTATCGGATCCAAAACCGGACCCGATAGCTTAACGGTGTTCCGTTACGGTGGATGCCACGTGTCGGTCACCCTTGACGAAAGCACTTCTGTGACGCGCGGTTTATCATCATGGAAGTGGACACTTCCGTGATGATAATTTTGGTAATATCATGGAACACTTCTACGACAGCACAGGTATGACTATCTTGATTCTGTCATAAATTTGTCATGGATGTACATGCATGACAAAAAACGTGACCTACTGTGACAAACACGTATCATCACGGAAGTGTATTTTTTTGTAGTGACGCACCCGGGAAGGTGCTCCCGCCGGCTCCTCATACGTCGGCTGGTGACTCCAATCGGCGCCAACAGCCGAACGACAACAAGCGCAAGGCCCAGCAGCCGGCTTCGAGCAGCCGGCAAGTGGCAACAGTCGAAGACCAGTAGGCGGAGGGACAACCCAGCCCCAAGCGTCAGAAGGGCGGCAAGGCCGCTTGGTTGCCCGCCTTCTCCAACGAGCAAACCCTTGACACCCCGTGCAAGTTCCACAGCGGCGCCAAGCCATCCAACCACACCACTCGGAAGTGCGACTGGCTCACCCGGATTGCCAAGGGCGATGGTCTGCCGCCTCCTCCAGCCGGCCTGGCACCGCCGCCGGCTCCTCAGCCAGTCGGCATGCTCCAACATGAGTTCCCCGATGCCAACGCCACCTACGTCATCTTCGCCAATGAAGCCGATGACAAGCACAACCGGTGACAACATCACCGCGAGGTGAATGCCGTCTCCTCAGAGGTCCCTGAGTTTATGCACTAGTCCAAGAGGCCCATCAGCTGGAGTCATGCTGACCACTCGGCCGTGATGCCCACGTCGGGTGCCTACGCAATGGTGTTGGACTCAACCTTCTCAACAGAGAGGTGGGCCTGACGCTTCTCCCGGATCCTGATAGATGGTAGCAGCAATATCAACATCCTCTACTGCGACACCATGGAGAAGATGGGCATCAAGGAGAACCAGCTCCTGCCCAGTCGGATTGTTTTCCATGGCATCATACATGGACTTTCCTGCTCTCCAATCGGCAAGATCAAGATCGACGTCCTGTTCGGCAACAAGCTCCATTTCCGCCGCGAGCCGATCTGGTTTGAGGTGGTCGATCTGGACAGCCCCTACCACACGCTCTTGGGCCGGTCTGCACCGGCCAAGTTCATGGCAGTGTCGCACTAAGCCTACCTCAAGATGAAGATGTCGGGCCCCAAGGGCATCTTCACCATTGCCGACGACTACCAGAAGTCGCTTGCGTGCGCCGCTGCCAGTAGTCGGCTGGCCGAGTCCCTCGTCATCGCCGAAGGAAAGCGTCTCCTTGACTGGGTGGTCGCCATGGGCAGCAAACAGCCGGACATGCCATCCGACCCCAAGGACACGGAAGCTCAGGGCTCCTTCCAGCCGTCCAAAGAAACCAAGAAGATCGCCTTGGATCCGGCGCACTCAGAGAGATTTGCTGTCGTAGGATTAAACCTCGACAGCAAATAGGAAAGTGAGCTTGTCGATTTCCTCCATGAGAATCGGGACTTCTTTGCATGGTCTCCCAAAGACATGCCGGCTGTTCCGACGGATTTTGCCGAGCACAAGCTACACGTGAGATCGGATGCGAAGTCGGTCAAGCAACCCCTCTGCCACCTGTCAGAAGAGAAGAATTGTTGGTGTAGAGATCGCCCGGCTTCTCGCAGCTGGCTTCATCATGGAAGTGTTCTACCCGGACTGGCTTGCCAACCCAGTCCTCGTTTTAAAGAAGAAGAACAAGTGGCGTATGTGTATCAATTACACTAGCCTCAACAAAGCCTGCCCCAAGGACCCTTTTGCCTTACCTCGGATAGATCAAGTGATTGACTCCATAGCTAGATGCGAGCAGCTGTCATTCCTGGACGCCTACTCCGGCTACCACCAGATTAAGCTGAATCCGGCTGATCGGCTAAAGATCACCTTCATCACACCATTCGGAGCCTTCTGTTACCTAGACATGACGTTCGGCCTGAGAAATGCCGGTGCCACATTTCAGCGTTGCATCAGAAGTGCATCCTCAAGCAACTCGGCAGAAATGCCCACGTCTATGTAGACGATATTGTGGTGAAGACGGAGAAGTGTGGCACCCTTCTAGAGGATCTCAAAGGGACCTTCGACAATCTGCGCCTTTTTCAAATCAAGCTCAACCCGGAGAAATGTGTCTTCGGAGTACCAGCCGGCCAGCTCCTTGGTTTCCTTGTCTCCGAACGCGGCATCGAGTGCAACCCTGTGAAGATCAAGGCCATTGAGCGGATGCAGAGGCTGACCCAGATGCGGGACGTCCAGAAGTTCACCGGGTGCTTGGCATCTCTCAGCCGGTTCATCAGTCGGCTAGGCGAGAAGGCCCTCCCCCTGTACCAGCTAATGAAGAAGACCACCTGCTTCGAGTGGAATGACAAGGCGGACGAGGCTTTTCTCTAGCTCAAGCGGGTGCTGACCACGCCACCTGTCGTGGCAGCTCCGGCTGCTAAGGAACCCATGTTCCTCTACATCGCCGCCACCAGCTGGGTGGTCAGCACCGTGATTGTGGTCGAGCGCCTAGAAGACGACAAGGCACAGCTGGTCCAGAGGCCCGTCTACTACCTGAGTGAGGTGTTGTCCGCCTCCAAGCAGAACTATCCCCACTACCAGAAGATGTTCTACAGCGTGTACTTTGCCGCCAAGAAGCTCAAGCAGTACTTCCAAGAGCATACCATCACGGTCGTTTGCACCACCCCCCTTGCCGAGATCATAGGCAACGGAGATGCATCGGGTCGGGTGGCGAAGTGGGCTATTAAGATGGCTCCCCACACCATCCTCTACCAGCCTCGCACCGCCATCAAGTCCCAAGCGCCGGCCAACTTCCTAGTAGACTAGGCCGAGACCCAGTACCTGCCGCCAGCACCGGATTCCACCCATTGGCGGATGCATTTCGACGGCTTGAAGATGCGCACCGGTTTGGGAGCCGGCATCGTCCTCACCTCTCCCAAAGGCGACAAGCTCAAGTACACGCTGCAAATCCACTTTGCCACCTCCAACAACATGACTGAGTACGAGGCACTCATCCACGGGCTCCGTCTAGCAAAGGAGATCGGCATCCGCCGAGTGTTGTGCTACGTCAACTCGGACTTGGTGGTCCAATAGTTGTTCGGTGACTGGGACACCAAGGATGCAAACATGGCGAGCTACCCTTCCTCGTCCAACAGATCAGCGGGCACTTCGACGGGTGCGAGTTCCTTCACGTACCACGGGCCGACAACGAGCAAGTTGATGCCCTGGCCTGAATCAGCTCCACCCGGTAGGCCATACCAACCGGCGTCTCCCTCCAGTGCATGTGCAAGCCATCTATCATGCCTTCGTCGGAATCAGAGTCCATCTTCGTGTCGGCTGACCCCAGAGCAGTCGGATCCAGCTCGGGGACTTCAGCAGTCGGCCCGGGGACTTCGACAGACGGCCCGGGGACTACAACACTCGAACCGAGACCGAGGACTTTAGAACCCGACCCGAGGGCTGCAACAGTCGGCCCGGGGACTTCAACAACGCAGCAAGCAGCGGCCGGCTCCGACCCGCCGCCCCCCAACCCAACCACCCTGGTTCCGGTTGCTGTCATGATAGTGGTAGAAGCACCATCTTGGGCGCAGCCCATCCTCAACTTCCTGATGAGCAGAGAGCTACCAGCCGACGAGATTGTGTCCTAGTAGGTACAACGTCGGGCAGCAGCATATACAATAGTGAACAGAGAGCTTGTGAGGCGCAGCGTGACTTGTGTCTTCCAGTGCTGCATAGAGCCAGAGAAGGGCATGGCAATCCTTAGAGATATTCACCAAGGTGAACGCGGCCACCACGCCGCCTCCAGATCCCTCGTCGCCAAAGCTTTCTGCCATTGTTTTTTCTGGTCGACTGCTTTGGATGACGCCAAGGAGTTGGTCCGCAAGTGCAAGGGTGCCAATCTTTCAGCTCCAAGCAACACCTGTCGGCTTCTGCACTCAAGACCATCCACCTCACTTGGCCATTTGCCGTCTGGGGGCTGGACATGGTGGGCCTGTTCAAAACAGCACACGGCGGCATGACCCATTGAAAGTGCAACTATCCCTGGGTGGTTTTGGTAATTCCTAACAACATATAGCTCATTGAGATAACATTATTCCAAGATTAATATTTCAGGAAAAGCTCAATGAATGGCATGGCATGGATGAGGAAAGTGGATCCCTCAAAATTCTAAGGACAAAACGTTTGGCTCAAGCTTGAAGCTCAAGACTCTACATTTTATATTTTAGTGATCCAAGATCACATTGAGTCTATAGGAAAAGCCAATACTGTCAAGGAGGGATGAGGTGTTGCTTAATGGCTTGCTTGCTCAAAATGCTTAGTGATATGCTCCAAAACCCTCAACTACCTTCCACATCCACATATGACCTAAACCAAAAGTCAAACTCGGCCCCACCGATTCTTTCTATCCGGCGCCACCGAGTTTCAAATGCCATAGCCACTGCCACAAACCCTAGGCAAATCGGTCTCACCGATAGGGATCTCGGTCTCACCGAGATGGGATTGTAATCTCTCTTTTTCCCTTCGTAACGTTTCGGTCTTACCGAGATGAGCGATCGATCCCACCGAGATTGCAATGTAAGCTCTCTGTTTCCCTTTTGTAACACTTCGGTCTCACCGAGATGAGCGAATCGGTCCCACCAAGTTTACCTGACCAACTCTCTGGTTAGCTTATTACCAAAATCGGTCCTACCGAGTTTGTGTAATCGGTCACACCGAGATTACGTTATGCCCTAACCCTAACCATATCGGTCCTACCGAGTTGCATCTCAGTCACACAGAAAATCCTAACGGTCATTAGGTTTGCTGAATCGGTCCGACCAAGTTTAACCATTCGGTCCCACCGAGTTTGGCAAATTGTGTGTAACGGTTAGATTTTGTGTGGAGGCTATATATACCCCTCCACCCACTCTTCATTCGTGGAGAGAGCCATCAGAACAAACCTACACTTCCAATACACATTTTCTGAGAGAGAACCACCTACACTTGTGTTGAGGTCAAGATATTCCATTCCAACCATATGAATCTTGATCTCTAGCCTTCCCCAAGTTGCTTTCCACTCAAATCTTCTTTCCACCAAATCCAAATCCTGGGAGAGAGAGTTGAGTGTTGGGGAGACTATCATTTGAAGCACAAGAGCAAGGAGTTCATCATCAACACACCATTTGTTACTTCTTGGAGAGTGGTGTCTCCTAGATTGGCTAGGTGTCACTTGGGAGCCTCCGACAAGATTGTGGAGTTGAACCAAGGAGTTTGCAAGGGCAAGGAGATCGCCTACTTCGTGAAGATCTACCGCTAGTGAGGCAAGTCCTTCATGGGCGACGGCCGTGATAGAATAGACAAGGTTGCTTCTTCGTGGACCCTTCGTGGGTGGAGCCCTCCGTGGACTCGCGCAACTGTTACCCTCCGTGGGTTGAAATCTCCATCAACGTGGATGTACGATAGCACCACCTATCGGAACCACGACAAAAACATTCGTGTCTCCAATTGCGTTTGAATCCTCCAAACCCTTCTCTTTACATTCTTGCAAGTTGCATGCTTTACTTTCCGCTGCTCATATACTCTTTTGCATGCTTGCTTGAATTGTGTGGAGATTGCTTGACTTGTGCTAAGATAGCTAAAATCTGCCAAGAACTAAAATTGGGAAAAGGCTAGATTTTTATTTGGTCAAGTAGTCTAATCACCCCCCCCTCTAGACATACTTTCGATCCTACAAGTGGTATCAGAGCTTTGGTCTCCATTTGCTTTGATTTCCATAGCTTTTGGCGGTCATAGCCTTGGTTTCACAACCTAGGAGAGTATGGCGTCTAGCGAGGGAAATTATCACCGTAGAGGTCCTTACTTTGATGGCACTAATTTTGCTAGTTGGAAGCATAAGATGAAAATGCATATTCTTGGACATAACCCCGCCGTTTGGGCTATTGTGTGTATTGGCTTGCAAGGTGAATTCTTTGATGGGAAAGAACTGAACCGTGAAGCCACCGCGAAAGAGTTGAAAATGCTGCAATACAATGCTCAAGCTTGTGATATCCTCTTCAACGGATTGTGCCCCGAAGAATTCAACAAAATCAACCGTCTTGAGAATGCAAAGGAAATTTGGGATACTTTGATAGATATGCACGAAGGTACCGACTCCGTCAAGGAATGCAAATTGGATGTGCTTCAAAGTCAACTTGACAAGTTCAAAATGAAGGATGGTGAAGGTGTTGCTGAAATGTACTCTAGGCTTGCTCTTATCACAAATGAGATTGCTGGCTTAAGGAGTGAAGAGATGACCGATAGATTCATCATCAAGAAGATCCTAAGAGCCTTGGATGGAAAATATGATACCGTGTGCACATTGATCCAAATGATGCCAAATTACAAAGATCTCAAGCCAACGGAAGTCATCGGAAGAATTGTTGCTCATGAGATGTCACTCAAGGATAAAGAGGAACTTCACAACAAATCAAGTGGTGCTTACAAAGCCTCATGTGAAGCCCCCACATCATCGAGTGAGAAACAAACCTTCAATGAAGAATTGAGCTTAATGGTGAAGAACTTCAACAAGTTCTACAAGAGTAGAAGCAAAGAGAGAAGCTCCAAGTCAAGGTCCTACAATGACAAAAGATCTTCTAGTCGAGAGCGAAACTGCTACAATTATGGAAGGCCCGGACACTATTCCAATGAGTGTACGGCCCCCTACAAGAGAAGAGAAGATTCTCCCAAGAGAAGAAGTAGAAGAGAAGAATCACCATCTAGAGAAAGAAGGAGTAGAGATGATCGTTATGAACAAAGACCCTCATGGAGAAGCAAGGATTCGGAAAGAAAGGACAAGTCATCAAGGAGCTACCCAAAACGAAGACATCAAGCTCATGTTGGTGAATGGGTATCCGGCTCCGACTCCGACAGCAACGCCGAGAGAAGCTATCACTCCGACTCCGAATATACTCAAGATGAAGGTGTTGCCGGTCTAGCACTTGTGACAACCAACTCCTACGACATATTTGACTCACCAAATGAAGGAGTTGGAACATGCTTCATGGCTAAAGGCCCAAAGGTATCACACCCCGAGTATGTTGATTTCAATAGTGATGAAGATGACTTGTTAGGTGATGATGATTTACTTGTTGACAACTCTAGTGATGAATATTGTGATGAAACGTCAATTAATCATGCTAATCAAGATAAAACGAATGACAATGATAAGGAGAAGATTGAGTCTCTAACTAAAGAACTAAACACTCTTAAGTTAGCTCATGAAACTATCTTAGGAGATCATCGAGAACTTTTAATGACTCATGAGAAATTACGCTTTGAAAAGCTCAACCTTGAGCAAGAGCATGAGTTCTTAAAAGCAATCAATGATGATCTTCGTAAGAAAAGTTCTTCTTACATTGCCAAGCGTTTACTCTTATCCACTTACATGCCTCAAGTCAAGTCTAGTAACAAGAACAAGAAAGATTCTTCCTCTAGTAGTAACAATAATCATGCTAAATCCAATATTGTTGCTTCTAGTAGTTCTCTTGATTCCACTAATGATTCTCTTAGCCAAGTTACACTTGAGCAAGAAAATAGCTTATTGAAGGGAATTATAGAGAAAGGTGTTTACAAGAGCCTTGCCGGAAGTAAGCAATTCGAGGAAATTGTAGGCAAGCAAGGAAGGCATCGGAAGAATCAAGGTGTTGGTTTTGAACGAAAGTTCAATGCCAATGGAGTTGAGTGGGAAGAAGATCAATACCCCAAGACGAAGTTTGTTCCTCAACAAGAGAAGTATGATCCTACTTCTTTCAAAGGGACACAAGCTCAAGATGATCTTCCACCACAAGACCACAAGAAAAAAGGCAAGGACAAGCTTCAAGAGGAAATTGATGCATTTGAAGAAGCTCCTAAGGCCTTGGTCAAGTGGGTTCCCAAGACTACTTCAAGTTCCACTTCATCAAGTACAACTACAACACCGAGGATTCCCATCAAGATGGTGTGGATCTCGAAGAAGAAGAACTAGAGAGTTCTTGAGGGTGACTCCGCCAACATACTTCACTCTTATCATCTTGGCAAGAACAAGTGCAATCAACTTCCACATCTTGCACTAGTTCAAGGAGTCACAAACCCTCTTGTTGGTAAGACAAGGGACAAGGTAACCTAAAAGCTTTCATAGACATCATCTTGTGTGTGCATCACTTTATGTCTATGGATATCCTTGTTTGTTCCTTGTGGGACTAACCCATGTAGGTATTGAAAGTGCAACTCACTCCAATGGATAGCTTCAAATGATCTACATCAACATTGAGCATCCACATCTTCAACATCTACATGAAGTCATCATCGACAAAACCCAAGGTTAGTTCATCCCTCTTAGGGGGGATCTCACATCTAGGGGGAGCTTTACTCTAAGAATTGAGCTAAAGCAACTCTAATGGTGTGAACACAACAATGCTTTATGTAAAAGTGGTAACCCCACTTGTGCTTAAACGGTGAGTATGACCTATGATCAAATGTTCTCATTTGACTCCTAAGTCAATATACTCATATATAGATGACCTAGTCATCGCAAATTGTTTGATAGATGCTAGAATTGGTTGTGCATGATTTGCCACATATTTCAATTGCCATTTTATTGTGTGAGCATGTTGATTGCATATTTTACTCATTCGAGGACATCCAGTTGTTGTTTTGATTGATTGGTTTTCTTTTCTTTTGCCAAGTGGATGGACAAGAATGCCTAAGAATCCTCTCTAGCTATCTATGCTTTTCTCGTCTCAAACTCTATTCATGCTACATCACAAAATTTGATCAACTCAGATTCGAACCACTCTGTGTGAGGAGCACTCGGAGTCCCCGATTCATCATAGACTTAAACTTCCAAAACTTCTTTGTGCATTTCGGTCTGACCGATTCATCCATTTCGGTCATACCGAGATCACTAAGTCGATCTAGGTTTTCAATCTCGGTGCAACCGATTTGAACCTTTCGGTCATACCAAGTTTCAGTAACTATTTGCAGTTATGAATCTCGGTGCCACCGAGTTGTTCCACTCGGTCACACCGATAGGGTCGGGCTATATATACCCACGGGTCAAATTTTGGAAAACTTTCCGAACCTCCTCGACCCGCGCTTAGCCCGCTCTGCCTCCAGGGTCTTCGGATCGTCTTCCTCGTCGCCAGCCGCTGGTCTCCGCCGCCGTCAACGGGAATCATCCCCGTCGTTGCCGCCGTAGCAAGTTCATCGCCGAACTAGGGTATGAACTTGATCACTGTGCTATCCTCAATCCGATTCCTAGCACATTGTGTTTGCCATGAATCTTGCCACGATTGAAACGATCTTATCCAGTCAAAACACTCCGTAGATTAGAGTTGAATTGAAAATTTAGGGTTAGGTTTCCGCTGAAACCATCTCGGACCCACCGAGTTGTGGAACTTGGTACCACCGATTCGGCTCAGGCCATTGCACATGTAATTTTCGGTCTGACCGAGAATTGCAAATCGGTGTGACCGAGTTCAGGACTTTGTGAAACCCTAGCAGTCTCGGTGCCACCGAACTGTGACTCGGTCTGACCGAGTTCACTAGTTTAGGTTCCAACAGCTGCTTCAGTATCACCGAGTTTACAAATCGGTTGATCCGAAATGCTTTCTGTGGAAAACTAAAACTAAGTTTTTGACTCATTCTTTTGCAAAAACCTCTATATTTTGTGATGCTCATCCACTCTATCTCATCTATATCTATTCACAAGGTCTGCTGTCAGTGTTTGCAATATATCTGATTAGAGTGACAGCCAGAATAGGTCAGAGGAGCAGGTTCACCTGAGCGAGGGCACTAGTCCCTCTAGCAGTTTAGATGATGGTAGCAGGAGCACCCCAAGCAACTTACCCAAAGCTGCCACCAGGGCCAGAAAGAAGAAGACCTCTGAATCTGAGGATGAAGACTATGTGGCAGTTGAGGATGAGGCCACTTCCAAGAAGAAAGTGGTTAAGAAAGAATGTAGCACTGCTACTGCCACCAAGCCAGGCATGAAGCAAAAGGTTCCTGCAAAGAGAATTCCAATGTCTAAGGCCAGAGCATCTACTCAAGTCCCTTCGGGATCTGAACCCAAAGAGGCTACTGCAGAAGGGAAGAAGAGGAAGGAGAGGATCGAAAAGACCACTACTAGAGTGCTTGGGAGATCCTCAATCATGAGAGATTCTGAAGAGGAAGAGGAAGAAGAGGTTGTTGCACCAGCACCCAAGGCACAAAAGCTGATGGGTGATGCTATAAAGTCAGGGGCTGCAACATCAAAGCCCAAAGAAGCACCCAAAGCAGCCTCCAAGCCCAAGAGTGCACCTAAGAGGAATACCAGGAGTATACCAGCTGCTGAGAAGAACAAGGCCCCAGTGCCTGAAGTTGCTGCTGATGAAGATGATGAAGGACAAGTCCTGAGAAAGCTCAAACCCAAGATTCCAGACCATAATGATGCTCATCCTGTGACTGAGAACATGAAGATCAGGAGAGACTCAGGGTTGAGGCTATGGAGAGAGTCAGATCCATATGCCACCAGGAGAAGGACTGCTGTTGATTACAGGTTCCACACAAAGGAACAGCAGGACTTCTATGAGACAATCTTGTTGGACAAGAAGCCTATAGTGTGTGATATGAGGTGGGTCGACTGGACCTACATGAAGGAGAATGAAGAACACTATCCTGGAGTGTATGACAGCTTCAGTGCGTGTGGAGTTGCAGACTTTGTTGGGCAGAAGCTCACAAACTGGAATGATGAGCTCATTATGCAATTCTACTCCACAGCATATTTCTATCCAGATGGTAGAATAGTTTGGATGTCTGAAGGAACGAGATACCAATCAACTATTGAGGAATGGGCCAATCTGATCAATGCCCGAAAGGAAAGTGAAGATGACTTGGATGTTTATGCTAAGAAAAAGATGGATCACAATTCTATGTCACAAATGTACAAGGAGATCCCAGACAAATCTCTTGAGACTTTCAAGTTTGGGTCAGTCCATTTTCTTCTGTCAGGACCGCCAACGATCAACTGGATCCTAAGGCACACTCTTTTGCCCAAGTCAGGTGACCACAACATGATCAGAAGGCATGCAATTAATTTGCTACACATATTTGATGTGCCACAGAAATTCAAGGTCATGAGCCTCATGGTTGAGACTATCAAGAGGACAGCAGCAGACCAAAAGAGAAGTTGTGGATATGCCCCACAAATTCAGGAGTTGATTAACTCAAAGATGGGCACAGGAAAATATCTGTTAAATAAGGAACACTTTGTTCTCTATCCTGACTTTGAGGACAACCAAGTGGTTATGGATGAAGATGAACCATCCTCAGTACAAGCACAAGCCAAGAGAGAGGAGGCAAAAACAGAAAAAGCTGCAAGGATGCCAACTACTGAAGAAGCATCTCGGTATCTCCTGAAGAGCAAGCAAGATCAGCTTGGCTACCTGATTGCATCCACTCTGAGGATTGAGAAGGGACTGGCCACCCTGACTCAAAACCAGGAGAGCTTGGGAAGAATCATGGAGCAAAAATTCTATGACTTGGATGTGAAGGTAACTGAGATTCAGTATGTTGTGGAGCAACTTCAAGATGATATGCAGGAGAGGAAGGGCAAGACAACCACTGATGCATTTGCCAGAGTGCCTAGAGCTTAGAGGTCTGCTGCAGTGCCTGTTCCAGACACCAGAGCCACGTCATCTGCACCAGCTACAGCTTCAGTGCCACCAGCTCCGGCACCTACTCCATCAGCTCCATCTACTTTGACTGAAGCCTTCGTTCTTGG